>NC_073729.1:28651802-28977080 GCF_023634155.1 Falco peregrinus | reverse complement strand
TTATACTTTAAAAAAAGAAAGAAAAAAGAAAGAAAAAGAAAAAAGAAAGAAAAAGAAAAAAGAAAGAAAAAGAAAAAAGAAAGAAAAAGAAAAAAGAAAGAAAAAGAAAAAAGAAAGAAAAAGAAAAAAGAAAGAAAAAGAAAAAAGAAAGAAAAAGAAAAAAGAAAGAAAAAGAAAAAAGAAAGAAAAAGAAAAAAGAAAGAAAAAGAAAAAAGAAAGAAAAAGAAAAAAGAAAGAAAAAGAAAAAAGAAAGAAAAAGAAAAAAGAAAGAAAAAGAAAAAAGAAAGAAAAAGAAAAAAGAAAGAAAAAGAAAAAAGAAAGAAAAAGAAAAAAGAAAGAAAAAGAAAAAAGAAAGAAAAAGAAAAAAGAAAGAAAAAGAAAAAAGAAAGAAAAAGAAAAAAGAAAGAAAAAGAAAAAAGAAAGAAAAAGAAAAAAGAAAGAAAAAGAAAAAAGAAAGAAAAAGAAAAAAGAAAGAAAAAGAAAAAAGAAAGAAAAAGAAAAAAGAAAGAAAAAGAAAAAAGAAAGGAACAGCAGGGATGTTGATAACTCCCATGTAAATTTGACAAGAATATAAAACACAATGAAATTAAACTTCTTTTCAATCTGCCATTTCAAAGACATTCTTGATTAAGATCAGCTTTATACTTTCATATCCACTGCCCTTCCCTGTTCTTTTCTGTTGTATGTATTTCTCACGTTGTCTTTTTTTTTTTTTTAAGATATCCTAATTGATTGCATTTTGGAATGATTTTGGACATCCAAACACAGTTATTATTCCTTTCCACTTTAAAGCAGTGTGCTGTGTTCACAAAGATAGCAAAGTTCCTTAAGTGAATCTGGGAAGATGCTCTGTGGAAGAAAATTATTTTGTAGGCATTTTTCATTATGATACATGTGGTATTGCCACCATTAGATACATATATACATATATATATATATATATATATATATAAAAGAGAGAGAGAGAAAGCAAGTTGTGTCTCAGAGTTGTCACCGCAGTTATAAATCACTCACTCATATATTAAAAGTCTCCAGATGGGAAAGATACCTTACAAAACCAATAAAAATCCTTCTCTCTTCTATTTACGAATCAGACATAATCTTACAGTAGTGTTAAAGGTACAAGGCAGCTAAGGAAATTCGTATTTATTTCTTTCTTTTTAGGATAAGAATATGACGCTATGCCACTGTTGGGTGGAGGAAGGAAAAAAGCCCACGTGCTCAGTAGCAATGTTTTCTGATGGCAAATACTGATGAGGAGGGGAAAGCAGTTTCCATAAAACTAATGGAAAACTCAGCTTAATGTCACACAAGTGGTAGGTCAGTGAAGAGGCAGAGAACCAAGAGTGAGGCGATGCTTCTTGTACAGCAGATCTCTGTCAGAAAAGAGTAACGATCACAACTGCCACCTTCTTTCCCTATTCATCCAGCAGAGCAAGGGGGGGGGGGGGGGAGGGGTAAAACCATTGCAGGCAAATTTCACTCTCTTTCAATTTAATATTCTGCTTTTGAAACTGTACCTTAAAATGGCATTGTACCACTTGTTGTAAAAGACCTTGCACTAGAGCAAAACGAAGCACTAAGAAATCACCACAGTGCCACACGTGCGCACCCATCACAGAAGTGATGCTGCAGAGTTACAGCCCTGACCGCATGGCGAGGGTCCATATAGCAGTGCTCTGCACAAAACTACAAAACACACTTTATCTAAACTTTCATCTAACCAGGGGCCTGCAGCTCAGGCACCTCTTCGAGCCAGGAGGTCTTCACATCGGGGTAGTCAGCATGCTGATGTTCTACCTCATTAGAAACAAAGTACTGAACATGGCAATGCCCCCACCTAGCCAGCACTGCGGTCCGAAATGGGGGAATGCATCTTGTTATGACCAACATTAAAGTATATATTGTTAAACAGGATCTTGTTTCTAGAGTAACCAAGAGCAGATGTTAAAATGCTAGCTACTCATTAAAAATGATTGCCTTTCTCCAGATTCAGGACAAAACTGAGTTAACATTAATATTTAACATACCTTGGAATATGATTTTAATGACAAGAAAAATATTTACTCACTTTGGTCAAAGATGACAAACGAAATCCTTTAGCCTTATCTTTTCCAGCCTTTTCATTTAAATGGTTCCCAATGGCTAAAACATACTCCAAGACAGCAACAAATTTCTGGCTGGATTGCAGCTGCTTACTCGCTTGGATTTTCTGGTTTATTAGCTGAAACACACAAATCTTCCTTCAGTTCAAATTGAGAACATGAGTAAATCAATGGTGTCTATACCTTCCTTTTGCCAAAAGCCTCATTGTCCCCACCTGAAGCAAGTCACAATTTAGCTGATGATATCTTCTTATTCAACTTCCCTGGGGGAACAGGCCAAGGGTTTTCAGGAAGAACCAGTAAAAAGTCTCCCACTAAGATAAAGCTGGTGTTGGCACAGTTACCCTGCCCGCAATGGAGGTCACATCCTTTCTGGCTGCCAAACCAGCCCTGCCAAAACAACTTCAACATCATCTCTTAAAAATGCTTCCAAAGAAAAAGTATTTTGCTGTTTGAATGCACCAGATTGCACCAAATGTCAGGTATCAGGGGAAGCAGATAGCCTGAAGCGCAGTATAAGGTTCTCCATCCTTCACCTCCCTCCCTTCTGTTTATACCAGCTGAAAACTGTTATCTTATCAAAATTCTTAGCACAGTTTCCCCACAAGGAAGAATAATAATTTCCTGTAATCAAACTCAGTATCAATTTGTTTTCCCAGGGAAGCCACCTCCCTTCTAGGGCTATAGACACAAGAGGTGGGTTTTGTTTTAAATTAGGAAATGTATATTTTTTAGCACCACACCTCTCTTCATCAGTCACCAACACACAGGTTTAAAAAACAGGAAAAGAATGAAACACAAGGGAGAGCTGAAAGACATTTTTACAACATTAATAGCACATCACAGGGGCTGAGAGTGCTGAAAGCCAGTGTTCAGATTATACACCTAAAATTCTAAAGGGCAATCTAGTTTACAAACATGTTTCAGCACACATAAGTAAGAAAATACTTAGATAACTAATCAGCTCTTCAATGAACATTAAAGATCCATCAAAGCAAACTATATAAAATAACTTCCAAATATTCAAATATTTGGTTTCAGTGGAAGACCACAAAGGTGTAGCATTGTACTAGGCAGGGTCAGAAATCTGTGCATCTCCCCAGTGTTGCCCATCTGTTCCTCTTCCCAGTTTTTTTTTTTCCACTGTTACTATGGTTTGAATCACAGCCAGGCAAAGGATAACAACTCAGACTTGCAGAACTTTCAAATTTAATTTTCGCTCCCATGCAGAATAAGAGCAAAACGTTTGGAGCATTTTCACGGAAACAGAATTGTGTTGAAACACTTTGTTTTGAATTAAAGCATACACAAACCCTGGCAGGGAAGGCAGGAGTCTGGAACAGGATGATCCGGACCATGAGATTGGAATACTGTTTATTGCATCCCCCCCACACCTAGGTCACCCTCAAAAAGGCAGAGAGGGACTTGAACTCTGGTTTGCAACATTTCAGTTCAGTGTTGTAGTCCTTAGGGTGAACAGCCTCCTCCAGTCTTCTGAAAATAGTGTCTACAAGATGCTGGTCAAATAAACTTGCTCTAAGTGTCTGTGACTTCAGATTGATTCTTTCAACTTGTGTGGCAAGAACCTCCCCACAAAAGGAATCAAATTTTAATTATGAAATTCACTTCTGTTTTATCACTGGCTAAAGAAAGAGGAAAGTTTAGCAACACCAAATAAAAATTTGAAAATTGTTTCCTGTTCTTTTCTTCCTCCTTTGTGGAAGTCTATTCCACTGCCAGGCCCACCAGCAAATGCTTCTTGAACTGTAGTGGAATAAGGATGATAGTAAATGCACATACATGTATATAAATGTGTATCATTGCCCTCATTTGACTTTTTTTTTTTTTAACTGTTTTGTTTTGAACCGGTACTGTGGAGTACAATCATTAGCAAAACACCATAAAATGAATGGGATTCCCAAAAGCATTCCAAACACACCAGCCAACAGTGCCACTGCATTTCAAATGTAGCCCACCTCTAACAGTTCCATGTCATTTATAATTCCTTTGCTATCAAAGCCATGACCTATAGGGATTTTATTGAAATTTTATTGAAATTTTTTTAACCTTTTTGCTTGTTACTTTTGAACAGCACCATGAGATGTTTCTTTCATACACTAGGCTGCCTGGATTATTACACTATGAATTGCTTATGTTATGGGCTGGCTACAGGGGGAACAAAAAAAAAAAAAAAAAGAAAAGAAATCCCAAAACTTTCCTGACTACACAGCTTTGAAATCTGCCTTGAGGCTGCTTGGCCCTCCACTATGTACCTGGTAGATTTTGATTACAAACACACTACGAAGGAGTCACGTTACTCACAGGCTCCAAATCTCTCATGCTCACAGGGAGCTCACGTACGGTAAGCAGGAGATCCAGCCTCTGGCCTAAGTGGGGGATTTTACACATCTGCAGAAAATTGAACAGAAAAAGAATCAAATCGCATGTTTATATCAAAACACGCACATGCCTTCCTAATTTATCAAGTAATTCAGCTGCACCATAGTTTTCCTAATTTTACTGATAATTTACATATTTTATTCTAAGCCTTAAGTCTGCAGATATACTATGGCAGATACCTGAATGTGCATCGTTTGCTTATGCAAATTCAAGAAGACGCTGTGTGCCCGTAGGGCCAGACATTATTAAAATCAATGATGCTCATTCCTTGTGAACAAGAATGGTTAAATGCATACAATTTTATGCTTATAGATTTTGGAAACCTTGCTCAGAATAAATCAGCTCCTACTTTGGAGGAAGGGGAGGGTGTGTGACTTGGATACAGGAAGGGGTCCATACAGTTCTCTTCATAATAGCTATATGCTATAATAACTTATCATTATGATATTATATGATACATGATAAGATATCATATGATATCATAATATCTATATGTCTTAAACTGATTCTAATTGAGATTGTAAATTTCAGTTTCAAACAACAGCTTCTTGTAATGTTCTGTCTAGAAGACTGTTTTTTAACGCTGTGCCTTCTTACCTCTAACATAAACTGATCAACCACATGCAGCTCTGAAGATGACCCCTTGAATGCCTGGTACCTTTCTGCATCTTTTGGTGTTGGCATGTATCTGCAAAACAGCAAATGAAAATTCACTGTCCTCTTCCTCTTCATTCTATGTTGTTGTAACATAAAACAACCATTCCATGCCATGCATCAGAATTTCTTACTGTTTAGTGTGGTTTACATATTGCATATTTATTCTTTAGCCATTGGAACTTCATAGATATTTGAGCCAACTATGCGATGGAAAGTAGAAATGATCTGCAGATACATCTGCAGGTCTGGAAATGCTTATATATACGTAAGGCTTGAAAATAAGTCAGCAGTGTTCACCTGCAGATCTACAGGCGATCTACAGAGGTGTGGGCTGTTTTGGAATAGGTAAAACCATGCAACAGAGGAGTTAAGGTCATCGTTTCCAAAGAGGTTCCTGACTTCTGTGCTTAATACATACCTGCCTTGTTTCCACTGATTGCACGAGCGTACCTGACACCCTTTCCAAAGCACCTAGAAACAACATACGCTTTTTGAGCAGTTATGGCCATGCTGGCTCAGCTTGTCTCCAGCAACAGCTTCTTTGAAGAACTAGCACAGAAGCAGAGCAGACTCATGCTATGGTGTAATTAACCCCTGGGCCCCACGGTCTGACAGACTCCTACCTCTGAAACATTTTTAATCGCCCATGAAACAAGAGTGGGCAATGACACTTCTGTCTCTTGAAGTGCTGCATCACACCCGAGATCCGTGTCTTGGTTTTGTTATGATAGTGTGTAACACGGACGCACAACTTTCTTCTTTCTGCACAAGGTAACAGAATATTCTCCCACAGTACTCCAGAGTCACAAATTTTTAGAAAAACTGATGTCTTTAAACATGCCTCCACTTGGAAAAGTAAACACACGGCTACAGTTCCTTTCCTTTGGAGATATTCCTGCATGTCTGACTGATACACTGTGGGAATTCACAGCATATCTTAAGAAAAATGAAATCGCTGTTACAGCTAACATATGAGAAGGAGTGTTAAGAATCTTAAATAAGTATTCAAGTCTACTATCTCCTCTTCTTTCTCTGCAAACAATCTACTAAATTTGTAGCAAGTGTGATTAAACATTCATGGAGACAGACATAAATTTTCATTAAAAGTAAGGAAATTTATTCAAAGATGGAAAAAATAAAGCAAAGATTTTAGCATGTTAAATACAAATACATGCCAAACTGTTTTTTTTTCACTGTGGTCAATAACTTAGTATGACATTTCAATTGAATAATTGCTAGGTTTTGAATTATTGAATCTATATTAAAGCAGATTACAAAATATTCCATTCATCACCCTTCATCATGAAGAAAAAAAAATGAATTCTCATTTAAAAATAACAGTTATCTGTTGGCAAATAAAAGGGGGTTTTATTTATCATTAAAAATAGTTTGATTTTTTAAACAAATCCACAGAACATTTATTTTAAAGCGGACAGTAAATATCTTCATTTAATCAAAAGTCTGATATCCCACCAAATTGTTTTATGTATTATGCATATGAAATGAAATTAGCAGATTGTCTAGAAGGTTTAAATCTTAAAGCATTAAACAATGGAAGCCACAGAAAAGAAAGCACAAGAATATGTGAATGCATTCCATAAATATCTTTTTACATGAATGCAACTCTAATGGAATTTGTGCAATGAAAAATCTCCCACTGCTTTGAAAAATCAAGTTTACAGAGACAAGGAGTGCTTTGCTATTGATTTTAAGACATCAGGATAAAGAATCATTCAGAGAACTAGGGAAAGGTTTCCATATCAAAATAAGTCTTGACGTTTCTAATAATATTCTACCACCTCCACTAACCTGCATTGGATACATGGCAGAACATTTTGCTCACTGGTCACAGTCTTGAAAATGTAATCTTAGTTTAGGCTTTAAATATTTTTCATTCTACATTCTACAATAGTAGAAGTGAGACCTCCTGCTCAGGCTCAGACAGTATGATGGGTTTCATAGAGAGGAATTTTCCAGCCCCTGCAGGCCACAGGTTTCAAAAGTAAAATTTTCCACCATGGCACCTAATTCAAGTGGAAAGGTCTTCAAAAGTGCTGTGTCCTCCTACTTGTATTGTGCCAAGCCCACTACAGGGCATTGTACAAGAGAAACTTCTGAGTGCCAATGGCTTGAGAAAAGCATCAGCTCCTTGGATGAGATGTCTGGACAGGAGCCGTAAGACTCAGGACCACCTGGGAAATCCAACCCTCAGTTCTGAAATGTCTCTTCTATTTCAGTAACACTTTTAAAAACTGTTGGGGTGGAAAAAATCAGCTTCATTCCACTACAGGATTTGTACATGCATTCCTAGATTTTGGCAATAAATAACAGGATCTTTGCTTCTATATAGCATATAGCAATACAGCATTCAATATCTCTTACACATTCCATTGCTAGAAAAATTTCCTCAGCGTTATTGCTATCAAAGGAAGACTCTGAAATCTTCAAGGAAAAAATAAAATCTTTCAAGCTTCATTGCCATCATTATTATTATATTATTATTATTATTATGTTTGATGGCAAAGAGCCCAGATGCTATAAATCAGTAATCTCAGTGGTGTTACACCAGTTTCAACAGCGTGGAGATCCTGGACTGAATCTGAAGTGCTGCATTAGGGCTTGAACAACAGACAGTGTTCAATGTTTTCCTTCAACCCGAGGTGTGAGCAGAGGCTGCCCTCGCACGCGGGGCTGGCCAGACCCCAAGCACTCGGCTGTGCTGCAGGACTGGGGGTGTTTCCTTATTCTGCCTGTTCCAACCATTTGTTTCTCCAGAGATATCTCCTGACCAATTCCATCACTGCAATTAGAAACTGCAGTACTGCAGTAGGATCTTTCATTTTTAAATGAAGCCTTTAAGATCAGCTTTTGAAGGGCAACAGAGCTCCATCACCTCCAACGCCTTTCGCCAGCTCATAATCTGCACCAGCGTGGGGTGTAACCAGTAAAGCACTGGGGCAGCTTGGAAGCTTCCTCCAGAATACTGGCACATACAAAACATAAAAATTTGGTGTCTTGCCCATGTCACTTCATACTTCAGGCAAGCTCTGTATAAGCCATCTCACAGAATGACATTAATTCCATACGTTACACCTCTGTTCTTCCTGCTCACATCACTTTCTAAGTACAGACCTGATTCTGCAGACTAAAATTGCTGTTCATGTACTGATTAGGATCAGGATTTTAAGGCCAAAATTAAACTAATTCCACAAGAATTAGAAACATCACTTATTTACTTCCTTACTTTCTTTGCCAGCATCATCTTTTTCCAAGCTCGTTTTAGCGAAACACTCAATTTTTTTCTGATTTTGAAGCAAGAAACAGTTTCATTGCAAGTTTTCATATAAGCGTGTTCAATAAAATGGCCTGAGCATCACATGGGGACTGGGATGTATAACGGATACTACTCTAAGATCCCATTTCTTTCCTTTCTTTCTATGTCTTAAACTGTTCAGAGATACAATCCAGTTCCTAAAAAATTTGCGTGTCAATAGTTTGCTTATGCTCATGATATCTATTTTTCTCAATACAGCAATTCAATTTTTTTAGATAAATTTGCATTTTCTGCTTTAAACCCACAAATCTCTGCCACACAGAAATACTGATATTCTTAATATCCCATCATCCTATGAAGCCCCTTAGACACTTGTCTGCCTTCCTCCTGTCCAAACCAATTTCAAATCTTTCATTTCTGATCCCACAATAGACAGTAAGTCTGTAGTAAAAGATGTAAAATTTTCTCTTCAAGTTACCCCTGCTCACTGCCACAACTTATTCTTTTACTAACTCTCTTCATTGTAACCGGTGCACAAAATCACGTCATATTTCCTATCATTTCTTGCAATCCCCTTTCCTGTACAACATGGGGAAAAAGTAGCATTTGGGGGGCTTACTCTAAAATCTCAGTTGCAAGAACTGATTTCTGTGTGCAACCCTAATATTCCAGTCACAGTAAGGACAGACCCAATGTCTCAGCAGCATCTTTCTTGAATTTCACATGATTTGCAGAAGAGGATACCTTCCTCAAAAGGTAGCATATATTATAAACACTGAACCCCAAAGATTACCTTCTCAGTGCTGTAATCTGCTCATCTGTAAGTCCACCACTCTCTTCATGTATAATGTACAGTTTTTCTTTCAGCTCACTTGGTTTTATACGGAAACTTTTAAGAAAAATGTCTGGAGGAAAACGATTCTTAGATTACTTGGAAGAAAATGCTCAAGTGAAGGCAAATCACCAAAATAGTTCATATTTACTTTCCATATAAAAAAAAAAAAATAAATAAAACACACACTAGAAAAAATCCCAAACACAGTAGCTGCTAAGCTAAGGTAAAAACTCAGTGTTTGTATGTTCTTTAAATATACATAGCAGTAGTCAAGCAAAAATACATTTCTGTCAGAACATAGTCAATGCTCAGGACAGATCAAGATACTGTTATCAGAAGGTACTCAAGTACTTCCCAGCATAAATTTCTCTTATAAACAGCTCAACAGTCAAAATATTTTTTCATAATAACAATAAAATTTATTGGAATATTATAATATTTTGAAGGTTAAAGAAATCAAATTTTGCATTTATTTTGGGTCTTTTTACTTGCTTTGTTTGATTTCCAGGATTCAAAAAGAAGGTAGTTAAAGGGCATGCAAGTCAAATTACTTCCAAAATGAAGGCAACCTGGGAAACAGAAGTGGTCTCTTCTTCCACACTGTCTGACATTCTAAAATCTGATTAAGAGTTTTTATAATGTTTAAGACTTCCCTGCTGATGTGGGACTGGCTCATATACACATTACGACAGGAAAATGAAAATAAGATGTCTCTTCCTCAAACAGGTGAGGAACCATCTATAAGGCTGTTGCTCCCAAAAAGACCACTTTGTCCTACCAGTTACTTGTTAATTACTGTCTGTCTCCATCATTATTATTAAAGGATGAAGGTAAAAAAGGGAGCACAAGGAAGTGAACAGAGGGCATCAGCAAAAAAAGTGAAAAGGTTTAAATGCTTCTCAGTGTTGGCATGAACGTCCTACAGTCTCCGTTATGACAAAACTCCTCTGAGCAGCACAAGGGGATTGGGAAGGAGAATTCAGGAAGGATGTGTATAATTTACCTTTTCTTTTTTCCCTCCAGTTCTAAAAAGGAACAGGTTTTCAGGTTACAGCCACTTGCTGTGGCCTGTATCAGGTATTAATAGTTCTCATTGACCAATGGAGTATGTACCATTTATTCTTTTTCTGACACAATTTCCACCCTTTTAATTTTGTTATAAGCTCTAGCTTTAGTGCTAAGCCTGGCAGAATCTTCCCTTTTTCCTTCTCAGGCTTTTTATGCTTTATTTCTTTTGCTTCGTTATGCCTTTTAAACCATGGATCTCTTCAGGTGTGGCGATGTCTATGGACCATAACAGAGCGAATAACTGATAGTAAAATGTTGAATTTAAAATTTTCACAACCTGTCTACAAAGCATTTAATATTTTCTTGAATGTTTTCAGTAGCTGAAATTAGCTGCTGAATAGATTCTAGCCATCAGACTTTGCCAATTTTTTTTCCTAGGGAAAATGAAGATTTATATGTGGGAAACTGGGTCTCATCCAGAGAAACAGGCACCAATCAAGTCACAGAAGCTGGTATTTTGACTCCTAGATCAGTTTTTCACCCACTAGACCCCATATTCTTGGAATAACATACACATTATAGTGTCTCCCAACACTTTTTCATTGGAAATCTGAAGACGTTTTTCTTGTGTCTGCCTTTCCAATACCTGCTCTCTGTACAGCAGAAGTGTATTTTGTCTACAGGACTCCCCTAGATAACTTAGCTTTTATTTGCATTTTCTCATACCCTGGGCTTGAATTTAGTGTGTAGATCTTTGCTCAGAACTCCCATCTTTCTCTTGTGTTCGGAAGCCTACTCAAAGTCTCAAGAAATTTTAACCTACTGGCATTTTGGAGCTTCATCATTTTATTCGCTAATTTAAGAACTGTGGTTTGCAGCACTTGCAAGGAAGATTAATCAGAATTTTCAGGATCAAATTAACTTTTGATCTAAGTAGTGTCCATTATAATAAGTATACACCAAAAATCTCACTGATGGGGCTTTAAGGATAAGATTAGGAAACGGATGTAGAATGTCTCAATGAAAAAAGTTGTAAGAGTAATAGGATCAAAAGGAAGAATGGTGCTATTTGCAAACTAAAAGAAATTTCCTCAAAGAAACTGCAATAATTTGATAGATAAAAGTGTTATTACAAAATTCCTTTTTATCTGCAACAGTCCTTTCGTATTACCAACTTCCTTTTAACCCTTCAAATTGTTAGTCAACGGATGCAATAATTCCAACAAGTTATCTCCATTTACAGTTCCCAATTAAAACTTTACCCAATCTCCAAAATATATTCTTTCTTATCAATATTCATAAAGATTAAATCATGACAACTTCAAAATTAACTACCCCGAGTCCTTTACACATGTAACATTTCTTAAAACATCACTACATTACAGAACTTTTTTGGAAAGACATCTCTGTAATAGAAATCAGTAGTCTTTGAAGAGCAATTACTCTCCCTCCTTTAGTATCTACCACTTCTCATCAAAGTAATTGAAAGATCTTTACATCATTTCATTAGTAAGGCCAGAACTATGTGTTAAACTGCTTCATCAGCTGTGAAAGACTGTTCTGAGTCAGGCCTTTGGCAGAACCTTTTCGGGGATATGAGAGGGAAGGATCCTACCGTGACCATTCAAGACAGCTGCACACAGGTAAGCTATGGGCCAGAGAAAGGCCAGAGAGCTCCTGTGACCTGGCTGTAGCTGCCTCAAAGGCTTGTTGCACCAACCCATCTACACCTAGGTGAATATTTGTGAACTCAAGGTAGGAGAGGGACTGAGCACAGCACTCAAAGTTCTAGCTACCAAGCTGTTTCTGTTGATTTGTTTCACCTGGACAGCCCACAAAATTTGAAAAGCCTTTGAAGGCAGAGTCCAAACGCTAATTTCACAGGTGTCATACGTGATTTTACGTGTCTACCCTAGTGCAACAGCATCACAGCTCCATGGCACAACCATGTTTTGTACAAGAAGAGGAGAAGCTTCGTGCTTCTACTCTACATCATAAAGGACTACATTTAGAGCAACCGAGCCATAAAGTTTATTTTTTATAAATGAGTAGAGGGGCACTGAATTAAAAGGTAATTTAGACACAGGCTTGTATCATTGTCTACAGAATGATAGAAAGTACAAATAGAAAACGCACACAGTGCTCACCCCAGGTTTCCAGATAGGAGCACACAGTTCTTGCTAACATACTTACTAAAGTTATGCGCAACTTTCTGATCTAGCATGATGTGCTGATTCACTGAAGGCTCGCTGCCTGAAAATGCTGCCACGTCCTGGATCTGGAACTGATCACAGAGTCTGGATACATCTATTTTCTTCTTGCATGGGTCACATGATCCCCAAACAGATTTTTGGATCTAAAAATATAGAAGTGACAGGGTGAACAAAAAGCCAAAAGAACAGAGGCACTTAGTTTCATCCAAACATAGAGAAGGGCATGCAGGTTGTTTTGTAGCACTACTGTACTTTTATGATAACTATACATGTAATACAAACTACAATATTTATTTTTTAACAGCTACCATCAGTTTCATCCTCACCTTATCACAAGGAACAACATCCCAGTGAAAGGCTTTGGTTCTCTTTGTTGATGGAGAGAGGCTGCAGGGCTGCAGGAACACAGGTGGGGCTGGTGGTACCTCTGCCTTACTTATGGGAAGAGATGGTGATGCTGGGGCTGCTTCTCCCTCTGCAGGCTTTGTCTGGGGGCCTGAAGACTTGTTCACACAGGTTGTTGCGGAACTCACAGCGAAGTGGAAGGCCTCCTCTTTCTGTTCATTCAAAGGTACAGTAAAATCCTCATAATCAGCTTCAGAGGAGGTGCATCCTTGAGATCCCTCCTGAGGCAGCGAGGCACCCTTGCACGGCTGACAGTACCTTTCTATGAGAGACACCCATTCATTCTGGAGCTTGCTAACATCCTCTGTCCTGTTATTTTGGACAGTAAAGGGTATTCGAAACCTGAAATATAAGGATGTCATATATAAATGCAAGGAAGTGTAAATAACACGCTGACTAACACAGCCACAGATATTTCTTATTTAAGCAGAATGATGTTCAGCAGCTTTACTTGTCAAAGAAGCCCAGTGCTGCTGACTCTGACCTTTTCAGGCAGAGTTAATTGCTTACGTGTCTGAGGTTAGAGAGCTGAAATTTTGCCATATATTGACTCTGTGGTGCAGTTACCTCATAATTCCTCTTCTCCACCTTGGGGGAAGGTGAACAATGTGCTACGTCTTACTGTGCTTGTTGCACAAGCTAGGCAGAACCTGTTCACACATCAGTCCTATCAAGCTGAATGATGTATCCCCTTCACTGGCTCCTGACATGACAACTAGACAAGTCTTTGTGGGCAGTATTTCAATGTATCTTCCCCATTCCATAATGTGGTACTATTGATTCCTCCTTAAAATACTCATCAAATCACTGCAAACCACTGGGAGAGGTAATTATATATAATTCTGGTGGCTGCGTTTCTCCACTGCTGCATTTTGTTCTGAGACACTGAGATTCTCTGTTGCTTGACCTTGTTTTCAGTAGTTCTGCTTTAACAAAATTTTAATTACCAACTATACTTACAAATAATTGTGTTCTTTGGTCTGAACTGAAAAGGTACTGCATCCATTCTCCTTGCTGACACTCACATTACCACCTGCCAAATTAATTGTATTCGTTACAGGGTCTGCAGTCTTGTTCTTTCCTCCCAGACCTATGCAATATAAAGTCAACTCTCCTTCACGTAGTTGCACCAAGTACCTGAAGGACAAGGAATGGAGATATATTTTATTCTTCACTGACTACTTATTTACACAAGCCTTGCCTTTTTAAAACATTTTCTAATGTCAATAATCCTCCACATTTATAGCATCTTCCATGGAACAAAGAGTACCAATACTAAAGCATAAAACCTTTGAGATAAGAGCTTCTTATTCTGACACCCAAGTAAACTGTGACATAAAATATGAATTTCCAGCCTGCCAAGCCTAATGAAAGCACTAAAACTAAGATCTGACAATCAACTGAAAACTACCCCAGTCCTGTTAATTTGTTAGCCACACAGTGTCCCTCCCACTCCATTTATTCTTCTTGTTTGTTTGGGACGGTGGGTCTTTTGGACTACGAGCTTTTAAATGAAATCACCGATTGAGTTTCTGTGTCTTCCAGGTTTCATTGCCACCAAGCTCTAAAGAAGTCACTGTAATATAAGTCAGTGCCCAACCTTATACTCCAATAACTCTTGCTCTTGGAAATACCTCTGCACATGCTCTTATTCCATGTGGACTGATCCTGGTTCTCCCTTGTTCCCACAAGTCACTTGACAGGAAAGAGCCAAAGCATTCTGCTCTCAGGGGCTTCTATCAGAAGTGACTGTGCCAAATTCTGGGTGTTACATATTGAAATGATATATTAATCCTGGCAGAAATTGCCTAACCATACACAGCTTCTATTACAGCAGAATCTTCTGCTTCAGTTTCTCCTCTAGGATTCTGCTCTGCTGCTTGTAACAAAGGTCCCACATTCAACAGCAAGTGGGGCTTTACTGTATGTGTTTTTTATTCTTATTTAAGCATTTGCATTCTCATTTTTCTTGAGGGTTACTGCATTTCTTTATCATTCTGACAGTTCTATCAGACCTTTCTTTTCCTCCAGTCTCTCTTCAAGGTGTGGCTAGTTGATTAAGGTGTTCTATGAGGAATTTAAATAAGTTTAGCAGCTCCAGAAGGATTAAACATAAAATATAAATTGCATCTATTCCCACATAAACAGCCAAAGTGATAAGAATTGTTTAATGGAGCTGGCAGTTATATTGATCTACCCTTTCTTTAAAGCAGGGACTTATAGTTTAATCGGATCTCCAGATGTTTCCACCATTATTTACTTTGCCAAAAAAAAAAAAAAAAAGAGAGAGAGGTTTAATATCAAGAAGAAAGCAACAAGGGCTTTGCTTCACAAGATAAATAAAAATCAATTTTTGTTTGTTAACAAACTTGTTAAATGTTGCAATGTAACAAATCCTGGACACACTTGAGGATAGTGTTTACAAGGCATACAGTGGTAGCCTTTTAAAAACAATTAAAATCATTTTCTGTGAACTGTGAAGTCTTTTGAGATAATTGCCCTGTGCAGATAATTACAATGTTAAATTTTTTTCATTAGGTTTTGCTAGACAGGTTTGGGGTTTTTTCCCCCCTCTTTCTCTCCTTTGATAGTATAAGCAATTTCCAGGTATTTTAGGAGCTGGCTCAGGGGAAGGGTGGGTTTCTGGAGAATGGGATGCAAACTATGTAAACTCATTGCAGCTGGTTCACTAGTTCAGTAATAGAATAAGCGGAAGCAAAAGCCATGCTTATCTGCAGCAGTTCAGGGGCTGAACGAAATAGTGGTGACACTCCATTTCCCAATGAATAATGATTCTGGTCTCTGCAACCACCACCCCATTAGGCCACCTTGGATGGTCATCCCACAGGAGGGGAGTTCAGAACATTACAAGAACCAGCTACAAATTTTGGGGCAGCCATTTGGCCAGTGTGAGTCAACGTTCTCCAGCAGGGCTCCCATACCCCTCATCTGCTTTGCCAGCCTTTTGTTTTTTCCTTTTCCTTATGACTGAAAATGGAGTAAAAAGTGAGAAGCTAAACGTAAAGAAGCCTCACCATTAAAATCACTCAGAGCACCATCACCATTACATATTTTGTTATAACGCACACAGCAGTCTCTTGCACACACCAGAATTCCATTTTGTTGGGTATTGCACTAACAGTTAATTTCAACATTTTCATTTCATGCACATTTGGCCTCTACGTCTTAACTTTAAAAAGCAATTAAATAATTAATTTATTATCAGCAAATGAAAATCTTAAAGTATTTGAAATTTTAACAAAATCCACAGCCCAGAGGTCTACAAAAATTGCTGTTCATACTTCACCCATTCAGTGGATGTCAAAGTATTTTGCTGCAAATCCAGCAGTCCTTCATGTATCACTTCGCATTCTGCAGGTCTTCCAGAGCAGGACTCTGCTGGTCTCTTGTATGAATTGCTCTGTATAACTCTGCTCAGAAGGTATGTTATCTACGTAATAAGTGGCAGCAGAAAGAATATATTTTCCATGTTAATTCTTTTGAAAAAGACATTAAAGGTGGGTTATTCAAGTATAAAAATGATAGACAGCACTATAAGCAGCAGCCAAATAGGTAAAATAAATTAACGTTAAATAAATAGCCTCTTTCTATGATGCTAAACTGCTTAACTGCAATTTGGTTTTATGTCCACAGTTCTAAACCTGTCGGTGTAAGGAGAATATAATTTTATTCTGGAGGGGTTACTGTAAAATATAATTTTACTTTTGTAATTCATATACGAAGCAATCTAGGGCAAAGTTTCTGTTCAGCTCTGTCCAAGCCCAGGTAGTACTTGATTGCTTTGGCTCAAAATCTCAGAGAAACCCAGCAGAAAAATGAATGCTTGCCTACAGCTGAAGATAGCATGGATTAAGGTGGGTGTGAATTTAAAGTGCTCTTTTTGTTATACAGGGGCACATTTGAGTGTTCTTACTACAGAATACACATACCTTTTTGAGCTCTTCTGCTAAATATAATATATTTGGAAAATCAAGCCAATCAATCATGAGACACTGTTCAACTGGAATAAAAGTTTCTGCACATGGAACGAACAGTTGATTTTCACAAGGGGTGTATCCCTGTCTAACAAGCCCCTTAATAATAAGTCACAGCACAAGTTTGGATGCAAACTCTTCCATGCTTTTTGAGAGTTTGTGCCTCAGCCTAAATCATGCAGCTTGCTGCAGTGCCTCCGCAGTGGGATGACACAAGCCCTAAGACATGATCACCCCTGAACACACAGGGCATCTGCATTCAGGTGAAAAGCTAGTGCTAACAGCAGAACTAGAATTTCTCAAGTTTTAGTGTAGACCCTAGTTATCCTACCTGGAATATTTAATTGGACCTAGAACTCAAAAGGAGCTGAGACCTCAAAATGAAACAGCTCATACAAAATCTTGCAACACTGAATCATTTAATTAAACAAACATCTAGTTGCACCTAGTCTATCTTCCTCTGATAATTTTATAATTCCAGTGTATTTTGACAGTAAAAGATGAACTACCAGGTCTTTTCCTTTTCACAGCATCAGATGGCCTCATTCATTCTTCTTAAAAGCATGCATTTTAATAAATATCTTATACATAGAAAAAAGAAGTGTTTAGAAAATTTCAATTAAGATGCAACTGTGCACATCATCAGTTTTGTTTGCTGGTTTTAATACAATCTCAGACCAGTTAGATTCCAGGTATAGCTGAAGAAATGCACCCGCTTTCATATCGCATCTTGAGCTGGCTTTACATCTTCAGTCCCAGTGAACTGTAGCAAAATCCTAAGGCCAAACATTATCCTGAACTCACATTTCCTTTGTTCCATGTATGAACATACACAGAATAAAGACATACCTACTTCTTTGTTTGCACAATGCACTGCATAACAATTCCCATTTATGACTGGGACCTGCTGGGTTCTACCATAACGTTAGCTGTTATTTATAGCAATCTGTCTATGACATTGTAAAAACTTACCTTCCTTTTATCATCAAGAGACACTGCTTCCAGCTCATAATCTTGTCGTCCATGAAACACAATGCTGAAGCGCCTCCTTTCAGTATCTTCACAGGCTTTGACTTGTGAGAAAGGAAACTGTTTCTTAATAATTCCTTTTTCAATGTTAAAAATGGTCCTTGTGTTGAAATCAATCTGGAATAGAAAGTTCTTCATTACTTGACTCCATCGCTTCTCTTCATTGAAAGGGAAAAACAGCATCCTCAATATTACCACGCAAGGGCATTTAGATAAAGGACCAGCTTAGAATATGTATCTATCTTGCCGATGACTAGAATATAAAAATGACATTCCATCATCAAGATACTGCCCTATATTTGTTTTAGTTACAAAACAAACAGATATTCATTGTAACTGTGTTTCCTTATCGCTTTTGATGAATATGCATCAATTTGTCACTCTGAAATATTATTTCTTTTTAAATTCCTCTTGTCTTATACAACCCAGTGCAAAAAAACTCCCACTCAGCAGTAGTGATAGCACAAACTACTGGCACGGCCACCTCAGTAGAGATTCGGTTTCTAACTGCTTCAGCCTGTGCCCCTGTACTAAAATGAAAGTGGTTATTTCTCCGATAGCTGCTTCTGTGTCAGAAAGAGACACAGATTTCTCTGTTGAGAAATTACTTTCTGATATAAATACTATTGCATGTTGATTTAGATCTTATCTAATACAGATAATTTTTTTTTGTCTATGTCTCTATACATATATGTGCACATATAGGTGAAGGGAGCAATGATAACAGCCAATAAAGTTATTTTAGTGCTGTTTCACAGCCATAACAATTAAAAATTGTTTGCTTCAAAATAAAATTATTATTCTTCCACTGCATCATCTGTGTTTGCAGTGTTAAAAACTGGTACAGACAGATTCTGGTATCTGTTCTGTGTGTAGGTCCCTGCTGAGCAGAAACAGCTTTGTTGATACAATAAGATGTGAATATTATCTGACCACCCAGCCTCACTGAGGGCAGCCCACAGAGAAGGCAAACTCAGAAGAGTCTCAGATCTTGCCCAAGTTAGATATTTACCTTCTATCATAAATGATTGTTGGCACCTTTCATTGCTATAGTGCAGACCACACCAACCAAACCCTTACATGGTGCCCTTTCCCTCCGTTCTGTTTATAGCAGGAAATCTCCAAAGCAGAACCATTCTCATTATTACCTCTGACTTTTGAAGGCTGCTGTAATTAGAGATAACTTCCGCATCTAATATAGCTTTCTCCAATTTTCCATCAGCTTTATGTCTAAACGAATAATCTTTTAATTCCAAAAAACAGTGGATATTGAGGGAAATAAGGAGATTATATTTCCTATGGTTAAGATGTAGTAAACAAAAAACCACCCTCTAGCATGTATGACTTGGACTTGCTTATGATCAAATTTTGTCCAAACTACAGGAAAAATTCAGCGGAATCCAGGTTCCCGGAAACATTAAACCTCTGTCACTGATTCTACTTCATGGAATCAAGAAATCACCATCTAGTGTTATTGACAAAATTTTGCTTTAATATCGTACAAGTCAATAAAGCCTTAAGGGTTCATAATGTCAAAAAAAGAATTCACAGGATAGAGTAACCAGAGGTGAGATGCATAGTCCGCCACATGAACCCTCTGAGCATCCCCAGGAACATGTCTTCCCAAGCTTTAGAGAGTGCGGTTGAAGTGATGTCATGTCAAAAGGGACAGATATTTAAGTATGTCTACAGCACTTGTATACATTCACTGTTGCTAACTCGGCAGAACAACTCCCAGGCAGAACCCATTATAATCAATCATCTTTATGACAAATCATGTTTTTCAGAGGTGAAATAACCTCTTAGATTATGAAGTCCCTTCTACAGCCTTCCCAGGGACTTAGTAGAGGCAGTTTCAGATATTGCCCACAGAATACTTTTGGTGTAGAAGGTAGAAATTTTGTTCAATACCTTATACTCTCTGATAGCTCCCTGAACCACAAGATTTTTTTTAAGTTATCTCATAACATTTACCAAGCAACCTAAACATCCTATATTTTTGATACATTGCTTCAAAAGTGAGAATTTTTAAAGTTACCTGCAAAATTCGTTTCTGCCACCGATAGTGTTTGTATTTGTAGATAATGAAGTTAAATTGTGAGCCAGTTAGCAAGTCCTGTGAATCCTGAAAAACAGAAATCAGCAACATGTCCAGCACTGCCAATTTTTGTCCACTCAAATCCAGTCATTTCCTCAGGTGAAGTCTCCCTCAGTGAACAGTGTTCAAACAGCGCTGGGGGCTCTGCAGAAGAACTCCACTTGGAGATACATGGAAGCATCCTCCTGACCTGATTTCCACAAGCACAAAATATCCACAAGTCCTGCTGAACCAATGAAGGGATCACGGATTGGGACAGAAGGTGAAAGGCAGAGCAGAAACAGGAAGACGGGATGGAGAAGAGCAGAGCCCAGGGAGTCATACTAAACATATTTCAACACACGAGAGTAAAAGCAGTCTATCAAACAGGCTAAGTGGCAAACAACCACCATATGTGACTTCAAAGAAAAACATTTACAGATCCTTGAATGCAGTGCAGTAAAATGGAAGATGTTTGTTCCTTGGTTTATGTGGGGCTATACCATTTTTATCTGGTCCCTTACAGTAGCTGTATTGTGTGCATAGAAATAACTAATTTTGCAATCTTCAGAAAAATGTAGGGAAGGGAAGGCCATGATCCAGCTATATTAAATTTCATTTAATTCTAATAATTAGCTATCAAAAAACTTGAACATGGCAGAAGTAGAAAAGGAACCCTTTCTTTTCTTAGTCTGAGAATATATTTCCATGTAGTCTTACACTGCTGAGTTTAATATTGTTGACTGTATCCCTTCTGCAAAACTTGCATTGCTTTTTTATTAGTATTTATTTTTGCTTCTCCTTCTACTTCTTTCCAGCCAAGAAGTTAATAAGCAGTTCAGAAAGCTATTTTTAAAAATTCCAAAAAGCACCAGGTTTATCTCAAAATCACTATCAGCTCCTGTGATGCAAAAAAAAAAAAAAAAAAAAAAAAAAAATCCAGATTGTGTCATTAGCACATCACAAGATTTCCCTGTTTCCTGGAGATGCTGCCATAGGGAGGCTGGTTCAAAAATACAGAGCAGAAGAGGAAATAGTGAAAATTTCTCCAAATAATTCTCTGCTGGCACTTCTGTGGGGATGATGGACAAAGATTTCAATGACAGAGATACTGGACAGGGATTATGGAGAGGAGGACAAGGGTGATATACTAATGTACAAATTAATGTGCTCCTCATTCTCAAACCATTTTCACTCACCATTACCAACTTCTACTTTTCTCAGCAAAGAGCTTCCATGCTTTCTATAAAACAGAAAGATGCTAATGAGCCGGTTCTGATCGTCAGTGAAGAGGTGAAGGTTTTAACAGCAGAAAAATTAATTTTTTGTGTCTCAACCTGATCCTGAAGAAATCTCTGTACTAGACCTCTTGGTCTCCTTGACCTATGCTCAGCAAAGCTATGTTGTTGTGGGACCCAAAAACAGTTTTAAGCCACCTTTACACTGATTCTGGTTTTGCCTGATGGAAGGTCAGAGCCAACCATAAGCAGTGTTAGAACTGAAGTCACACTGGCCAAGGCTTTGTACCTTGTAGCCAGCCGTTCTCACGGCCATGCACAATGCTAAGTTGTCAGACGCTCTTATGGTGACCAGTCATGCCCCAAAGACAACCCATCACTAGAAGAACCCTCAAGGATTTGATCCATCATTTTCCCAAGGATTTTGCTCTACTTTTATTGTTACAGTACTTGATGCTGCACTCACAACAACGAAACTCACATGGATGGGTCTGATCTAGATTTAACTACTCGTTCCAGGTAATGCCAGCCGTGTAGCTGCAGCATCTGCATGGGATATCCATTACATAGGATACAGGTAGCATTATTTCCTGAAATATTTGGTTATAAACTGGAGCGTATATGTTTGCACAAGTTGGGATTGCATCTTTGAAAGCAATACGGACATGCTCCTAATGCTCAGCCAGCCTCTCCAACAACAAGTTCATACATTTGAATGTCTTGCAAAATAGATCAAAGGATTGACCTTACCTTTTCAGCATACACCTCTTTCTGTGCCAAATGTAAAGCTCCTTCAACGCTCACTTCTTTATTTTTCACCATGTTCATAATTTTGAGGAGTTTTTCCTGGCTTAACTGGAAAAAAAGGGTCAAATGCTTTTAAAGACTGTTTTTTCACTGCAATATTAAGGATACAAAGTGCTTGTGGCAGTTACAGCTGCAGTATCTGACATAAAATTACAATTTCTTTCATATTTTATGTTCTATCGACAACCTGCCCAGCAAATATAATCTGCCTTTGAAATCTGGTGAGAATCCACAAGATATCAAATATACAGGGGCTTTTACAATTTTAGAAGATGGGGTGGTAATATCTGGAGGTAGAACTGCAAGGAAGAAATCTTTTTTAGTTTGAAAATCTGGCAAGAAGTGAAAACATCAATTTTGCATGCTTGCCTGTGTCTTACCCTTAAAGTACTGCATACAGGGAACATGAAAGCAAAATCAGGGCCATTTGAAATTTCCAGGGCGGGGGGGGTGGGGGGGGCGGGCATGGGGGGGAATCGATGTTTGTACCAGCAGGTACAGCTGCCACATTAACTTATCTAAACACATTAACAAGCCAGCGTTACACTTCCCCTTTCTTTTGCCAAAAAAAGGAGGTTGCACTGACAATAAACTTACACACAAATGTATGTTGCTCTTAAGTGAACCAGGTGGGGATTGCAATGCCAAACAGGAATCAAGCACACAAAAAAAGCCAGTGGAGCTACCAGGGCCCCAGAACTACAGCAGCTTACACTGTTGGCAAAGCTCTTTCGCAGACTGTGTAGAAAGAATAAACAATTCCCCTTTGAGACAGACCAAAGAGTTCCCTTGTGTGATATCCATTCCTCAACAGTAGCAGAATTGGAAATTTGGAAGGAGTGTGTAGGTTTTATCACCAGAGCTCAGGAACTTGTGATTATTTTATCCAGTAGCTTAGCTACAATATTCAATTAGCTGCAATATACAGCGCTTCCTATCCCCCCGGAGAATGACTTCACTGCAAGGAGGTAAGTTACTACAGTAAAATCTTCCAAATCATCCTTTTCAAACTCTTTCACATGGACATCCAAGGTGAGGAGCCCACCCCAGGAGCACTGCCCAGCCTGCACAGGAGCAAGAGGAAGGGGCAGGAGAGCTGGCTGTGGGAATGGCAAGTCCCCCCCTGCCCCACATCCCTGTTGCTGGAGCTGCCGGGAAAACCAGCATATTCAGAGCAAGGCAGCTCAAAGCATCTCTGACTTTGGCTACCCCAAGGACAAGGCACCGAGAGAGCCTGGAGTGGGTTTTGCTGTTTCTGCCATAGGAAAAAGAAGGCAAAGAGCTATAGACAGGTATCCCTAGAGAGCCCGGTCCACCACTCGGGAGGGGGAGGCTGGGTGGAAGTCAGGGCTCCAGAGAGCTGCCAGTTTTGCTGCCTGTGACCTGTGATGGTTATGCCCAGCAGTGGCCACTGCACTGCTTCCCAGCCCTCCAAGGCAGCCTCCCACCTGCTTTGCCACCCCCAGCACCTTCTGGTCCTGATCAATCCCTAATCCCTCGCTTTACCTACGCCTACAACTCTCCACAGATACAGCAGCTTCTCTGCTGAACACCCCAGCAAGGCAGCCTGAGAGAGATCCTCTCTGAGACCCTCTCTGAGACTGAGATCCTCTCCACCCACCCAAGCACCACAGCCACCTGGCACACATCCAACGGGCAACAAAAATCACCAGTCACACCGCAGAGGTCAGGGACCGCTAAATCCACAGGTTCTTTTTCCAAGCCACACTGCACCAAACACACTTTAGCTCACCAAATTTCTAACCTCTCAATCAGTTTCTGACCAACAGACATGTTGTATGTTTTTACAGCCTACAAACAAAACTGGGAAGAAAAGAAGAAATATTTTGTTTTTAAAGCCTTGGAATTTTCAATGCTAATATAAAAGTAACTTATGGCATAGCTCCCAGCTGCAAATAGTAATGTGAACAGTGAGGAAAGAATGAAAGCAGTCTGATAATTCATTCACATTTGCTGAGGCACAGAAGGTTCCTACAATGACCTTCACATTCTGTATTTGAATTTTAAACGGCCATATATTTACACCACACATACATTGTATACAATTAGATCTTAACAAGATAATTCCCCACTGAACAGACTCTGCGTAAGCAAACAAGAATATGTATGTATCTGAATTGAAAAATATAGTTTCCTTAATACTAAGATCTCTCAGCTTTGAAGTGCAAGATTCTATTTATACAGGATAGCAATTCTTGATAGGAAGTTGGATAGTATGTTTGCAACTGGTAGGGCTTTTTGTATGAAAGGTTCAAAGATTTTGCAGCAGGATGACAACGATAACATAAAGATAACATTTTAGTCTTTTTTTCAAAGGCACAGTCTGATTAACACAAACACGAAAACTATTTCCCTCGCTTCAGTACACAATTCGATGAACAAGTTCAGTTCTCATTTGAACCTCATGGTGTTGTCCAGCTACACAATACATCATACACAGCTGCAGGGATGCTTCCTAAGAGTGGCCAATAAAACAAGAGTTTCAGCTTGAAAACTCTGAGGTTTTGAATTTTTTTTCTAGGATATAGGTGATTTGGGTTACCATCCCTGTTGTCATGCAAGCAGGCTCCATACTCTGCAGTGCCCCAAGCACTGGGTATTTTAAGGTCTGTCTTTCTGGCCAAATAACCTATCTAGGACCAAGAAACCCTGCCACAACACCTCTATCAAAACCAAGACATTTTCTTGTAATTCACTGTGTTTCTCTTTTGCATTACTGAAAATTTTCAAAAGTTGTTTGGGTTTGTTTTTTTTTAATTTTTACCAAAAAAAAATACAGAAGGGAATACATCTTTGGCTCTACGAAGTATTCAACTCCTCATTCCACTTACCTTCACCAAAGTCTCCTGTAAACTAGAATGATATTCTGCCCAAGACATGAAAACAACAGGGAACATCTCTTAATTTGCTTAATAATGTATGCACAAAAATATTTGCAAAAGAGAAGCAAACCATTTTGTATATTGCAAATGCAGGAAGGGTAGTTAGTAAGTTAGGCTACTGACAGTTAATGCATTCCCCAGAGAGCACACAAAAGATAGTGCTTGGTACAGGTTATTTTTAACAGCACCCTGTTGTTTTAACGTCTCTGTTAACTCTCTTTCTCTCTGCACATCTGCAAGCAGGAGGGAAACATTTCAACACATGAGAGGCAAAAAAGGCACTTTTCAGCTTATGAGAACTGTCAAAATTATTTGTCAGAAGTCTGTCTGGCTTGCTCAGGTTTTTGACAACCACACGTTAGCATGGTATTTTTACTTGCAAACAAGACTTGAGTAACAGATCCTGACCTTTATCATTTTGTATCTCTGGGGCTTTTCTCTCAGCACATCACCATGTTTTTAATGCTCATTCTTGTGTTTGTTTTGGTGGGTTTTTTTTCTTGAAAAGAAAACAAGTTTTGTGTTATTATCCACTAAAATGCCATTAAGTCAGATTGTGTTATATTGCCTAATAGAATGTGAGTGGTGCAACCAAACAGAATGTTTTTATAAAAGTTTTGTTATCCAACCTTGATTTAAAAAAATTAAATGCTTCTATTATACAGCATGCACATTAAGGAAATACATGAGATTGCATTAATAATGCATTCATTTACCTGCCAGCTTAAAGAAGCTTGTTTAATACAAATTAAATCTTCACGACCCACCCAAGAGTCAGTATAGCCACGTAAGTGATTTGAAAGAAAAATCAGCGCTCACAATTGAAGGAAGAGCGTGGGGCTCCAGGCGTTCTCTGTATATCCATTACTCTGCAGGGCGAGGTATTTATATTTTTGGCATTGACATGGTATAAAATGTGCTTAGTGGCAAGATACGAGATTTCTGGCTTATTCTTGGGCAGCTGCCAACACAGTACTCTACATGACCCCTTCCAGGGCTTCCTGGCACTCTCCCTTTGCCCAGCAGAGTCTCACAAGAGGCCCTAAAAGGTATGGAAGGTCTTGCATGTAGTCTTCATACTGTGGAAATATTACTCTAATGACTCCAGAAACGTTCCCATTCTGATGCTCCAGACCTTCTGAGCATCAACCAGAAAGAGGGGTTAAAGCCACATCATCTTCTACAGCTGATTGAGTGAAGCAGTGGAAGGCGTACTGAGCATGTTCAAGAACAAGACAGGCTAACAGCATCCTGTGCCTCCTCCTTCTGACACTCGCCCTCTAACACGCACTAGTCCCCAATCCCATGGTTTGCTGTCTCCTGTGCAGTCAGCAGAGATGCCTGGGCTTCTCTCGGTGGCAATTCACCGCATGTTAAGACCCGTCTCATTATCTGACAACTCTTTCTCTCTATTACCTACAGAAGAATTTGAACTACGTGACTTTTGCTCAGCTTATTCTTATTCTGCAGACCATCCTACCGGGATCGTAATATGACAGCAATCTCTCACAGAACTCCTGGAATGTGTGTACGTATACCCACAGAGATGTAAAGCAAGAAGTCTGGCTGCCAGTCAGCTATAGATATGATCTCAATTATTACAAATACTGGCACAATTCAGCAAGACATTATTTCCAGTTTACTTAGGTGAAGATCATAGCTAATATGCACTGAGCTCTATCATTTCCTGTGACAACAAAACCAAGTCATGCAGAAATCCTGCTCCCGGTACAAATGAGGGGAAATTTTTATTCAAGTCTAGTCAAGCCTTTCACTGTTAAGCATTCCTTACACTTGTCCTTGTTAAACATTAACAGTGTTAAACATTCTCATCTGCTTGCTACAAGAAGCAGGAGACAAACCAGCTCCTGGCTGCCGTGGGAGCCAGAAGGGAAGGCTGGACCGAGCAGGCTTCTTCCTCACCCTCTGCACACCACAGCAGCATTTCCCTTTTAGCACTGCTGGGAGCAATGCTCCACAGGACAAAAGAACTCAATCCAACAGGGAAGAGCCAAGTAGTGGCTACATATTGCTTTACAGAGATCTCACAAATTTCTCGACACAAAGCTGCCTGAATGCTATCCTTGTCCACACAAAAAATATGCTGTTTTAACATACATGCCTGACTTTTTTTTTTTTTATCCAGCATAGGGTCATATTTTCATTCATTTTGGAGTGCTTTTTTTTTTTTTTTAAATACTGTTTTTAATAACTGAATATTTTGTTTTCTATCCAGAACAGCAGGATAAAGCAACTTCAAGGTAAAGCTTTCTGGGGATTTTTTGTTGACTTGGTGCATTCCAGCTACGGTGCACAACACTTTCTGCAAAGCAAGTACAGTGTAGCAGCTTAAAAATAAGTGCCAAGATGTAATACGGTGATTGACCTGTAATGAAATTTCAAGTAGCAACTTCCTTTTCCAAGATGTGCTTTTAAAGAAAACATTATTTATTTTTTTTAAATCAAAGGCACTGGGTTAGTTTACCATAGATATTTGTCTTCCTCAAAATAGTATGCTGAACTGCACTCTGCCTGAATGTTAAACATGTCATGTAAGCGATTTTAAAGACAGCAAACACAATCTGGGTTGCCTTAAAAGTTCTGGTCTGGTGTTATCAGCTTTCATCCTTCAACACATTCGCTTTTACCAGGTTTGAACTTGGCCCAAAGTGTACCGAGTGCTCCCATATATTTACAGGGGAGTGGCTGTCTTCTATGATTGGGGTATCTGAAAAGCCTTCACTTGTAATTTACATGAAATATCAATACAGATGACTGATGTGATATTTTTATGTGGCAATACCATCTTTTGTAGCCAGTCATAGAGATAGACTAATATTATTTGTCAAACAGAGCTGCTATTCATCAAATAAATTATCCATCTGTAATAATGTTTTTCATTATTTGTTCAGATCTATATCTGGCTGAATAATATCTGTCAACATTTATTCAAAGAAGAAGGTATTCATCAAACAGTAGCTTGATTTCCTTGAAAACACTGGAAATTCTGCCACTTTCAGTAGGAGCTGGAGGAGCCCAAAGCTATTTTATTATAACTATATATATATATATAATTATATAAAGGTATAGAGTGATTAAGTACAACAACAACAAACATCTCAAAAAGCTAGTCTCAAAAATATTTAGGAATCTAAAATATAAACAGGTGCCTGCTGACACGTATATAATACAGCATACAACACAAACTAGTCTACCTACCTCCAGTTTTGAAAATATCACCATATTGAGGAATCTCAATGCCTAAACATTTCTTAAAGTTCCCTCTGAAAAAACGATCATTTATAGGTCTGATACGAAGCGAACGCTTTAGTTTCCCTTGGTCAGCACTTAACAGACCAGCCTGGACTCTCCTGCTCTAACAGCGCTTCGGTCTTGTCAGGAAACAACACTCAAAGTAATTACCAGAATTACACTGCGAAAACTCAAAGGATAAACTGAGTGCTGCTGCACAGGAGGCTGGCGTCACTTTACTATTCAATGCTTTCATTAATGATTTGATGATGTACTAGCGATTTTGTTTATTAAATTTGCAAACTTTGACACAAAGGGAAAGAACTGCAAGCGGGTCACAAGGGGGATTCAAATTCAAAACAAGCTTGTCAAATGAGAGAAGCAATAATATACAGTTCAACAAGCGTCAGGGAGGGGGGGAGTGGAAGCTTGAAAAAGTTCAGCAGGAATTACCATCTTCACATCTTCGCAAGCAGTGGCTGAGGAACACACACTCTTCAGAAAAAGACCCAGAAGTTATAGCCATTTACAAACTAGCACAAGTTAACAACATCATGCTGTGGCAATAAAAGCAAATATCCCACTGGGAGGTCAGAGACAGCAGCACAGTTTGCAAAACATAAGTAAACTTTCCAGCACTCAGCACTGATAAAGGTTTCTGCTAGAATAGCGGGTGAAGTTTTCCATGACTCCAGAAAAAAGCTGGACATGCTGAAGGAGTCCAGATCAAGCCAATAAGAATAATCAGAGCTTTGGAGAAACACAACTTACAAGGAAAGAGAGGAAGGACTGGGATTTCAGAGCCAGGAGAAGGCTGGGAGGTCACAGTCTTCAAGTGCATCAACAGCTGCTGCAAAAAGGAAAGGAGCAGGTTGCTCCCTGTGCGGGAGGATGAAAAGAAATACAATTTAAATTCCAACAAAAGATGTTTGGCTTAGATGTTCGGCAAACAGTAAGGATAACACTAGCCACAGAGCTGTCTAGGAAAGATTATGGAATCTCCCATTACTGAGCACCTTTAAGAAGAGTTAAACAAAACCTTTATGGACTCTGTGGGATACAAAAGCCTTGGATGGTGCTTTGATAGATGCCTTACTAGGCTTTTCTCATACCTAACCTCCTTTTTTAACCCATATTTTGCACACTTGTTTTGCATTTTAATTAAGTCCAAGCCTGAATGCAAAGAACAGTGGTTTTGCTGCTTTTCAAAGCACCACTTTCAGGGAAAGTGGCAGTCAGAGATTTAAAAGATTCTAGAAAACTTCATCCAGCCTATGAGAGTTTATCTGTAGGGCAAAGATGCTCCCTGAAAACCCCTTCTTTCAGGAGACCATGCGCTGCTGGATCAGAACTGGCAGTGCCTGGTTGGGTATTACGCTGCTAGGCATTACCGTGGCGATGAAGTACCAAAGAGCAAGACCTACAGAGAAACCTTTTGCAGCCAGCCTCACCTTATAAGAAATGCAACAATGTTTTCCAAATCCTAACTCGCACATCCTAGGTACTGGTTCAGTCAGGCTCGTATTAAGAGCCTGGGCAAGCCAAGGCAGGGACAGAGATGCCCTCGGCTGTGCAGAACCAAGCCCATGGTGCTTCAGTTCTTCAATACTGATGGAGATTTAAAAAAGATAATTCTTATTTCCGACCCACACCCATTTAGTGCCAATTGTCTATGGAATTTATTTACTACTGACAATTAAAGCTAAGGTGGATGTTTCCAAGGGGCAATCATGAAGTATAAAGACAGTTATACACACCTACATCTTCAAATAAAAATCCCAGCAGTCTTTAAACAGTATTTTTATAAGTTTTCCACTCACACTTCCTTTATATCTCAGTCCAGTTGCTTACAAATATAACCGAGAACTTTGGCTATCTAAAAGCATGATGTATTGCTAAAATTCATGGATTCTATGATTTTGCTGCTTCATGTACTTCGTGTTAAGTAGGTGCAACATTAAGTAATTGAAGCATGCCATTTGAATTACCTGCTGGTGATTTTCTTCAAACACCTACCAAAATATCTTTGCAGGTAGTACTCAAAACAGAAATAAAGACTGCAGAATTTTTAGGTATGATAATAAGTCCTCCATACTTGAAAAGTGCACAACTGAAGTACTGGTGTGGCTACAGTCACGCATTGACACACCATGAGATTCCTGTATATATATGGATGTACAAAGACAAACCTCAGTGTACGCACCATACGATAAAACTTGTCCATGTGTCCTATAGATTGCAACGATTAAAATGTCAACTGTCCCATTCATGCTAGAAGTACACCTGATCAGAACGCTACAGTAAATGGGCAGTTAAAACATATATGGAAAGCTTTACATTACAATTAGTATTACAAAGACTAGAGGCAGGCACCTCAATAAAAATGCAGGAGTCCCCAGTGTGAACTGGTTTCCAGCTTGTACTAACGGTTTGTGCAATGTATGGCCAATATGCTCAGTTTTCATTTTTTTGTATCATGCCTAAGCCATTACTAAATCTCTTCCACCGTCACTTTGTTTTCCTCCAAATGTTGGCCTCCGCAAAGCCAAATTACATTTAAAGATGTAAATAAAGTAAATCCTACTTTTTTAAAAATGTAAGATTTTTATGTGATAAGAGACTGACTTTGCTGAATATTGCTGTCAGTTGAAATTAATTGAGTGCAATCTGAATTACCTAGAGGCAGTTCACCTTTGACGTAGCAACTATGGAAAGATTTTCAAAAGCATTTGGGGATAGTTTTACGCTAGGAACATTCGGTATAAAATTCCCATTGATTTCAGTGCCCTAACACCACAGAAACTTGCAATATGTGTCCTGAGTGTATCAAATGATACTTGATTTCAAAACAATACTTAAGTGTGAATTTGCTTAGTATTCTGTTGGGGTATTGAGGTATAATTTGAATGCTATACTACAAAATGGACTGAAATAGATTAAAGAAGGTGGCTCATATAGAAATATTTCTGTTAGTAAAATAATAATATTCTATGCTTTTAGTCACAGTAATAAGAGCACAGTGATAAGAACTATTGAGGATAATCATATTTGCTTATTAACATGATAGTCCAATTAATCTTGTGAAGAAACAAAGATTACCAGACTATTTAACAGTGACATCTAATTATTTTGGAGAAAAGCATGCATCTTTCTGTTCAAAGGCTTACAATCTCATTTTGTGCCCTAACATCTTGTAAAAGATAGATACATAATCAGGGAAGAATTGGGCTGCTAAAATTATTAAATGCTGAACAAGACTCATTTCATTATACTTGATGTTTATTAGATCGTATTAGTTAACACCTGCTAAGCAAAAAGTGCAATATAGAGAACGCAACACTCATTTCATGCACGTTTAACTGAGAATCCAGGGTCTCCATGAATTTTACATTAATTAGCTGGAACATTTAATGAACAAATTCTTCATTATGTTCTAATCAAAACACAGTCTGAGAGCTTAAGGAAAAACCCCAATGAGCATCCATCTACTGATGTATTATTTCTAACATTTTTCCCCCCATAAATCATCCTAGCAAAATATTTAGTTAAAAGGAGGCTATTTCTCCTTACCACTCTCCTCTTAAACTCTGACGGATTTAGCAGAATATAATCCTTGAATCCTTGTCTGTGTAAATGTTTTTGCTATGTTCTTAATACTTAATACTACAAAAGTACACTACATTTTCCAAGCAAGGTTAACTTCCTCAGGATTGATTAGTTGCACATCTATTTATGCTGGGTCTTTAAGTCCTTTCTGAAACTCAGGAAATAATTTCCTCTCAAAAAGAGGCTTGGCAATATCTGTTGTACTTCCAGTTTCAGGAACTTGGACAATATTGAGAATGGAGCAAAACAGATGGAGCTCCAAACAGCTCGGTAGCAGGAAATTTAACTGAGGAATTCCACCTGTGTATGGGTGATGAGGAAGACATACCTCAGCGTGTACTTCATCCTTGTTCCATAGGCATTTCTTACCCTCTTTGTTTCATGGGCTACTTCCTGCTGAGTAGCAAACATGAAAATTCAGTGCAGCCTCCCTGGGTCCTTCAATCTTGTCTTATAAAAGAAACACATTCCCAGACTTTGAGATGGGTTTAGGTGGATCAAGGAAAGGTGTTCTCTGATTCCCACACAGACTGTTTCCATATTGATGCTTTCATCTGCCTACGAGTGATTCTGGCTTTAAGTATAAGTGCAGTCTCAAAGCAATATGCACTGATGCAGCATCTCTCATCCAGCAGTTCCGCAGAATCCACAGACACCCAGGGTCAAAACACCGGCAGGACCAAGGAAGCTGAACTGTCTCACAGGTCCTCTGCACGGGCTGACATTTGATGTTAAGTGCAGGGAGCAGACTGTTCTGAGCCCCATCTGTCCTGGACTGACCACGCAATACGTATAGTCAAGTCATTAGAAGCCCCAGCAGATGAGCAGAACATCAGATTTCTGACTTGTAGTCTAACAACAATTGCCCATCTCAGAGGCTACAGAGCTGCTGCTGAGGCTGGGTACATGTTCATGAATACACATATAAGAATATATGGCATCATTTGGCCTTATTTAAATGGAGCTGATCCCTTGCTAAACACACAGTGAAAATCTGCTTTAAGCTACCTTGGAAAAGACCAGGGAGGGGAGGAAGGAAAAAAATAAAAAAAAAAAAAAAAAAATCAATCGCCTAAGAGAGCTGGCCTTTAAAAAAAAGCCTAACAAAAATTGTATGGGAAAGCCACGGGGATAAAGTACTTTAAAGTCGTTGATTAAAGTAAAGCAGAGTGGAAAAGCAAAAGGTCTGACAAGCATTCCACCTTGCACCGTGATCTTATCAGCTGTCAAAAGACTTAGATGAAAAGCCTCATGAAGACATATCGCCAAGTTTTAAAAGGAGTTCACAAAACTTTAAAACACACATTTTTCTCACATGCAGTTTAGCTTTGCAAATATTTTGCTGATGGTACAACCTGAGCTTTGTGCATATGCTTTATTGCAGGCCTTGGGGAGTGAAAGAAAGGGAAAAGTGGCACCACCTGGTTATGGTTTCCTGTTTCTCATACATGTAAGCCCTTTCTGGTAGCAAATATTTGGTTATTTCCACATCTGTGTTGCCCCTGACCTCCCCAGCAGTACCTGAAGTAAGAAATAAGAACAATGATTCATAAGCTGCAACTCAGGCTCGTGCGTCAGTGCCAAGCAATAAACACCGTAGGCAGCAGAGAAAGGGAAAACACTTTCAGACTGTTTTTGGACCTTTTCAACACCCCTGTCATCCACAGCTTTTCCAAATAGATCCCAGCACCTCAGCATGTCATTATACTGACTAGTGCCAGGGACTTGCAATTTTATGACATTTCGGGTGCTGTTACTTCAGGTGAAGCAATAAACATCTGTGTAGCTAAATGACTCTGTCTTTGGATCACCTGTTACACTGCCCACCACAGAAAATCCTCAAAGGCCAAGGAGGCTGATGTTGTATGGAGGTAACCAAAGGCAGCAATTTGTCCTGTGCCCTTTTTCCTCTTTGACAAACCAAGGAGCAATAAAATGGTTTCACCCTGGTTTATGCAATTGCTCTGGGTCTGTCTAGAGCCTCGCAGAGCAAATCTTTTCAACGAACATCTCATACTTCTCAGAGAAAAGGGGGAATGATGCAGACAGGGCTGGATTCTCCCCAGCTCTTGTGCTTTGCTAGCCAAGCCACCCTCCGTAGCTGCTCAGAACTCACTCAGAACCACTCCATCACACCTCCTCAGCCTACACATAACACATTCGTTCTTTCCTCTAATTGCTCCTTACTCCAGATCACACACCAGAGAACCTCCACCAATACATGCAGTCAGCTAGCCTAGTCAGAGAGGAGTTTTCCACCGCCTAAGTCTCCAGATAACAGGCTTGCAAACATGCAAGTATTGAAACAAGCAGAGTGCTGCAACAACTATATATCTGGCAGACACTCAGACAAATTCAATAGTGCTGCAACCTGATGTATATTCAATTCTGGCATATCAATCACTTTAAATTCCAGTATGATTATCAAAAGACTGCATTTGCCTATAATATAAACCACTTTTTTTCCCCTCCAATTACCTTATGGAAATTTTTAGCACAGATAATATATAGTATTAATAAATCCTCCCTAGCATGGCAATAGAAAGAGTGATTTTTCTCTCTTTGTCCTTTTCTTTGTATCTGGAAAACCTCACACCTTTCAACTTTCTTAAGAATACAGCACAGAAAAATATTGTTTCATACACATCTGCAAACACTTTCTGATATATTAGACCAGTCCCAGCTCATATCACATAATAATCAATTACATTAAGTAATCTACTGCAAATTCCTTGCCAATAAAATATAAAGTCATTTTCAGTTTCTGATATGCCATCTCTTCAGTTATGTACAACAAATAGCACTTTCACACAAGCCATAATAGTTTCTGCCTTTACCTGTGAAAGAGTGTCTTGTGTTCTTGTATTATCCATGTCTGTGAAAATTCTATTTGTTTCATCAGTATCCCATAGGGTAGCAAACTATAGTTTATTCATTCACACCTGCTTTTCCACAGCACGGTTCTCGTTCTTTCTCTCTGCTTCTCTCTCTCTTATGAAATCTTGCAGCCAATGGCTTTTATTAAGTGTTACTTCCTTTTACGCTGAGAACTGAAAGAAACAATAATGATGCTTTAGTTCCTTATGGCAGCTCTGTGAAAATACAAGAAACTTAGTTGTATGTTTGCTTTTCCTGAACTGATATTTATGTTCTAGTTACTTCCTGAAATCACCGAACCATGAATGCTGAAATTATGATTTATTACTCTATATTGGATCTATCTGAACACCCAGCATGTTAGTTACCAAAACAAACTTCATACTAAATGTAACAAAGTTTGCCCAAGGAATTACAAATCTGATGGTCAATTTTCACAGCAGCATTTTTACACACAGCAGCAATCTTTAACAGGTCCTCAAACTCCAGCATGGATATGTGCGTATTGGATGAAACCACAAAGGCACCTGCAGGTTAACATACAAGATTCCTGTAAAAATAAACAGTATTTTAAACTTTGCCTTTGCTATCTGTGTCAGAGAGGAGAGACTAGTGATTAGAAGAGGGAATTAACAGTAAGGTATCCCTGAAACCTGACTACAACTCTGACAAAAATTGTTCAGCAGCTAGAGAAAATCCACCTCAGTTTCCTCACCTATATGTGGTGACTTCTATTATGACACAAAAATGTGTTAAAATTAATTCTGAGATTAAAAGTTCTCCATAGATATGGCTTGAAGTTGGACTCTTCATATTTTGTAAATTCTTCTTGGCCAAATAGAAGCAAAAGGGAAAATCAAAACCCATTACGCATCTCCCGCAAAGCGTTTTTTTTTTTAAGTGACAGGAATTGAAACGTTTTGTGGACAGGTCTCCCTCCTCTACCGGCCCAGAGGCAATTTTTTAACAGAAGCAATGCAGGGAGAGGATGCTGAGAAGTCCAGCACAGCAGGGGTGCCAATGGACCCCCCTGGGTGCAAGGGCAGGGCTCCCCTGTGTACAAAGCCCACCCGCTCTTTCTGACACTGCTATGGCCCTTTGGCCGAGAAGCTCAGCTGATTGATCTGCCAGAGCTCAGCCAAAAGACAGCACTGCAAAAGGCAAGCGCAAGCAGCCCGGATTCAGGCTGGAGGCCAGCGACCAGCGGTGGAGAGCGACATGGCGCAGAGCCGGCCAACCCATCCGCCTTGCAGGCCGCGCACCAGGAACAGGACGGAACTCGTGCCTAGGAGCGGGCCCTGCCGCCGTACGGAGCTCACCAGCTTCATAAGCAAGAGCCTTCAAACTCACACTTGCTCAACATTGTAGATGGACCCCAGAGAGGCTAGAATAGCAACTGTGTGGGAGGGAAAGGATTAGGAATGAATTCTCCCAAGATTACTTAAAGCAATACAAATGAAAAGGAAGGTCAATATATGCTAATATAAACAGGTTTTAATAATTTGAACTGATTAAAAGTAAGTCCTATTCTTCGAAAGAATGTTAGCTTAACAAAGGCCAACAACGTCTCATGGCTTAAGTCCAAATCTTCTAAATAAATATTTAATAAAAGACTGGGTTTTTTTACAATGCTCTCAATTCTGACTATTCTATGTCCAGCACGACAGGATGGAAATTTTTACTAAACTGAAAAAAAGAAATCACAGGAAACATGTTTCTTCAACAGCTATCTTAAGACATTTTGTTAAAATAAAATAGCAACTCATTAACTCAAAATCAAATTTCTAGTATTGGCCTATTCCCCCTTAGATTCCTCAGCCCTTGAGGAACAATGATTTTCTTTTTGAATTAAAGAACCCCAAGGAACTTCTTTTTGTAATACGATTATAGCACCACAGAACATTTCAGAATAGGAAAATGACAGGTTTCTTTTATAAAGGTTCTACAGAGACATTAGATGGTCTTTTCCCCTCCACTGCATGTTGAACAGCACGTTCTGCAAGGTTACAAAGACTGTGAGAAAGCAGTTAATCAGAATGGAGCTCAATTGCTACTTTTAGAGAAAACATTTTCAATTAATCTGAAGTCGTTAATTACACCTTCCTTTAATAAAGGCTCTGGTGTAATTTTCTTTTTTTCTTCTCAGTGAATCAATTCAAACATATGCCCGAATCACGGGCTGAAGCAAACGCATGGGAAAATTCAGTGCTTAAATAAACTGCTCTCCAGGGAAGACAAAAGGAATGGGGAAAAGGGCTTTGAACCAACACGGAAGAACAAGAACATTTTGTGCACTGACTGATGCACAAGGCCATGTCTTGTACCAGCAATGTGTATTTTACTTCAGAACTACACGAGCTACTCTGACATCGGCTTTTTTCCCCTCTATTGTTGAGGATGACCTTGTAACCACTTTTCTCTCTTGTTCAGTACTTGCACTAGGTGTGTTTGCTGCCAGGCAGGGGGCTCTTTCGCCTGGAGCAGCACTGCGCCCTGCCTCACCACCACCTCTCTGAAGGTGCTGCTGCCCATCTCAGCCACGGGCCACGATCCCAAAGGCTGGTCCCACTCCCGTCAGTGCACATCTGCCATGCTTTCCTGATGTTTTTTAGGCTAAAAAGACAATTCAGGTGCCTCAGATTTACAAACAGATATTCTAAACAGCTTTTTCCAAACATCCTTTGCTTCTGTATCCAACCACAAGGTGTGAATCTCCTTGTTAGCCTCCTGGTTTGCGTTACCTCACTTCTCTTGGGGCCCTTACAGCCCTGGGAGTGATTTCACATGCCAGAAATCAGAGATTTCCCTACCTGCCTTTTAAAATTCTAAATCCCCAGGAGTTTTCCAATAGCATATTATGGAAAACCCTGTGTGAACTCATTGTTTTGTGCTTTTTGTGGAAGTTGGGGGGAAAAAAAATTCCTATGACAAGTATGTTTTTAATCAACCTGAAATATTTAATAGGCAAAAGTAAAAAAAATGTTTGCATGTGCCTTTTTCATTTCATTAAAGAATTTTCTTGAACATTTTCACGCCCAAGAAAAGTACATCATGAAGGAAGTCATTTCAGGTTAAAAAATGAGACATTGAATGAAATGATTCTTTTGTTAAAAAAAAAAAAAAAAGCATGAACTTCACAGAAACATTTCTGCTTCTCATTCAAGCATGAACATTTCAACAGAGCTGGAATGCTCTCACAAACTATTTTAAGAGTCAAAAATAAAGCCTTTCACTGGAAACTTGTTTCACCTCAAAATTACTGCCTAAACCTGTTTTATAAATGGGTTCTTTCTTTTTTCTCTGGAACGATGCTGAGAAAGAGAGGAAGGCAGAGCTCCTAATGATTCCATCATATAACGTGGGGTTTTGACCTAGTATGACAGCAGGCATACCAAGTGTGTTCATCAGCAGAAAGTGATGTGGGGAGGCATGCTGAAGGTAAATCAAGAAGAAAGAATTGGGGTTAAAAAGCTGGGTAACTGAAGAGTGAACAGTTCATTTTTCTAAAGGAAAGAGGAAGAAAAGGCTGAAAGGACCAGAGGGGTGGAGTATCTACTCCAAAGGAAGCATACTGCAATTGTAGCTGTCATTTCTCAGACAAGGTTAATGAGTACATCAAGGAACTAACTGAGATACTAGATAAAAAACATCCTGACATTAGGGGTTGGTCTGATAAAGGGCTTATATATACTGCTCAGTGACCAAATGAGAGATGTGCCTTGAACTGCAGAACTGAAAGAGAAAAACGATACCTTCAGCACAGCCTGGATCTCCACAGTGGGAAGAGACGGCACGCTGAGACACAATTAGGTGCAAAGGAGACCAGCAGAAAGACAACTAACCTGTAGGATGCTAGGCTTGAGCTTTATATTAAACATTTGCAGTCATCAGCTGGCTAAACGCTGGTGTTCAGCCCTCAGTCTGTCTGTCCATCCATCCATCCATCCTTCCTCCCATACACTTGCTTGGTCACCTCTGCCATGGAAATTTCATGGTTTGGGTGCTTTCAATTTTATTTTAGTTGCTATTTTAAAGATACCAGTTTGCCAGCCCTGGGAGGCACCCTCAACCAGATCCTCTGTGCCTTCTTTGAAGTCCATGATGCCAACAAGCAAAGCTGGGAATCACTGTCAGGACAGGAGATAAGAGAGGAGTGGTCAGCCTGGTCTTTCACACCTGAAAGTGGTAATTGTCTTACATGCACTTTTATTTTAAAAAAGACAGAGGGTCTATATTGCAGAGATTATTCAGATTTTTTAGGATGAATAGAGCCCCTTCAACATCCTTTGAATTCATTGAAAAAAATTGGCTCAAGAAGTATCAAAACAGAAACCCTTAGCAATTTAAAAGAGAACATTATTAAGTTAAATCAGATAAATCACCTAAATATCACTTCTGCCTTTTAACATCAGCAAAAATCGAGTATTTTAAAGCCAAGAATATATTTTGGGCTGAAATGGACAACTTGCTCTTCATTTCATATGATGGAGAGTGTGACTGTGCCAACAATTTCTGAACTAAACTGGAAAACCAATCAAACATGTTAGAAAGAAACCCTGTTTCGGGGGCGGGGGGGGAGCTTTTCTATTTCCCCAGTGAATATCTAACGCAGAAATTGATAGTATTGCAAATTCTAGGTATTTCTATTTGACCTAATTTTGATTCTGGTTTTAAGCAAGAAAAATATTTATGCGCGACAGATTAATACTACACCAAACTGGGATATTCCCTGTGCATTAAATGCAAGGGGGGGGGAAGGGGCGCGGTGGAGATGAATAATTTAAAATCAAAACTTCTGAAAACCGATTGAGTCTGTGAAACTAAATTCAGGTCGACAGTGACATCTAGTGAAGCTCAGTACACAACCCTTGCACAAGCTGCCAGTTTCTGCAGTATTCTCACCCATAAATCCTTCCCAAGGTACACAGCTTCATACATCTTTGCTTCTTTAACACATCTGTAAATTTATTCTTAAACTGTAAGCAGAGAAAAAATATTTAAATATGAAAAATTAAGAGTTTACATTCAACTATTCCTGGAGAAATCAGACTTTTATTTAAAACCTGGTCCAGCCTTTCCCGGTAGAGTCAAGAGAGCACGCTTCAGATCTGAGAGCACCAGAATGTATCAATTTCACCTTATTTTAATTGTTTAATTTACAGCTGTGATTCTGCAATAAAGCCCAAGGGAGAAAGGAGAGATCTGGGAAAGGTGAGGTGGCTTGGACAGGACAGTCAGCATGGCAGTAGGTCCAGCCCAGCAGGACACTCAGAAGGCTGGGGACCATCAGCGTGCAAGGACGCACTGGAGCTGTGCAGTGGAAGCCCATGCCAGCCACACTGGCTGGACATGGGACAAATTGAAACACTTCCCATATGTTTCACCAGAAATACCATAAAAGAAATATTTTTCCGTTAAATGAGTGGATTAAAATGTTTCAGGTAATTTGAATTAATTTTGTAATTAATTCAACATGCACATTTTGAATGAATAGTGGGAGAACCCAGAAAAGAAAAAAAAAAAAAACAACAACAAAAAACTAGGAACTAGAAGATAGAGATAATATATATATTCATTAAAATTAAGAAGCAGGTACACAGTGCCTAATTGATGAAGGTGTCGTTTGTTGGCTTCTTTTATAAAAGCCAATATTCTTTTCTCATTCTTTGATTTTTGTACAGTACATTCTGCAAAGCATAGTGGCAGTTTGATAGATAAATAAAGCAAATTAGTAATTAACAATAGAGCTATTAGTTGTTCCTTTGTGAATTAGTAATGCACAAACTACTTGGTTGCTGAATTTTGAACAACAAAACATTTCCAGCAGTCTTCTGCCTTTGATAGTTGCTCATTGTCACCATCAAGAAAAGAAAAGAAGCAACCCACGTGTTTCTAAAAATAATGGCTCTTCATCTACTTGAGCAATTTCCTTTGAGCTTCCCACTGCATGCAACAAACATTAATAAAGGAACCATCAGAGCAGTGCTCCCAGTGCATCGCTGCAGTACGCTGGTCCTCCTGGGGGCTCTGCTCGGTGGGAAGGAGCAGACCTGCCATCCCAGCTGGTTGCTCAGCTCCGCAGGATGATGACACCAACCCCAAACCCCGCAGGCAAGGAGAGGAGAGCACCACAGCTTCCCCTGTCCCAGCAGCAGCCGCCGCATCCACTGCCCCCTCTGCCTCCCGCAGCCCAGAGGGGCCGCGAGAGGTGGAGGCAAAATCACTTGCCTGAAAGGGGTGAGCTAAGCCTGACAAGGACAACTTTGTAAAATCATGATGAAGTAACGTCAAACCAAGCAGTACTTCCCATGAAAAGTCCCTCTAGTTTAGCTGAAGCTCAGTGGCCTTTAGCCAGCACTGCTCACACCTGCTTGCCCCTCAGCCTGCACTTCAGAGTCAAGAAAGCTTTGCTGAAGCTGGTGACGCTACATTGATTCATATTTTAATTCATTTTGCAACTGCTTACAATATATTTCATGCAAAATTCTAGTCCTCTGAATGTCACTGGTGATTTTGACACATTAATACTGATGCTGCATCCAGGGATGCACCATAAAGCTAATTTAAAAAAACACATTATTCCAAATTTGTATAAAAACGTGACAGCTCTATGTTTACTCCTCCATGACACAAGATGGCACCAGACACTACCTTAATTTCAGGCTTTCAAAAAAGTGGACTATCAAAGCAGTTTGCAATTGGAAGAGCCATATATATGGGTTTAAATGAGTTGAGTCAGAATACAATGGACTGTCCAGTGATTGCACCCAGGGCATCCACCAGGCATGAGAACGGCTGGGGCACAGCAGGGGCAAGCAGTAAATTCTGGAGGGTTTGAAATAGCAAGAAATTGGCTGTGGAATCAAAGAGAGAGCTAAAGAAATTCTGTCTCTTGAAAATCTCCAAGAGTGAGTCAGCTCCTTTAATGAGGTGCAGAGGAGTCGGGGCCCTCCATACTCCAGGATGGCCTTTTCATCCCAGAAGGAACTCTGTGACCAAAGGCTGCCTCTTCTCCTGCAACCTCCTCCTGAAACTTCAGTCATCAGTCAAAACAGATTGTTTTGACAAAAGCATATACTAACGAAAGACAACAGGAGATTGCAGCTGCCTCCTCGCCTTCCCCCCATTTCATTCTGGCCACTGCATCACATATAGCAGGACATACTGGGACATCACTGATACAGCCACCTCCTCCATTTCCAGTCTTGGTCAGCAAATGACAGGGTAAGAATAAAGAAAAGGCTCCCACACACAACCGTTATGTCTCAGGTGAGCGATACTGCTGGCTGGAGCTACACATGCAGCTGTCCACCCATGCAAGTAATCCCACTGCAGGCTTTAGACCAGAGTGTTGCAAACAACGACCAAGCATTCCCTAAAATCCTCACCCTTCTTTATATGTGCAGTCATGTAATTTTAAGCTCAAGTAAGGCAGTAAGTCACCAAGGCTTTAGCTAGCACATTTGCAAGCCCAGCTTTTCTGAAGAGGGGGCTATTACACGTCACTAAAGCCAGCAAATGCAAGCCACCAGATTCCTAGATGCTGGCTTTAAAAATCATTGACAAAATTGGCGTTCACATGAGGAATATCATCGAAATCAAATTTGCCTTTGGGCAGCTTCTTTTGGCACAGCCTCTGAAAGAGCATCCCCAAGAAAACAGGCCTGCAGGCACAGTCCCAGGCAGCAGCAGCAACAACAACCTGAAATGGGCTAAATCGAGAGTCTGCCCTGCCGATGTTCCCTCCGGGAAGTATTCATCATTATGCTCCATTTTTACAATGTAGGGAGCACTCAGCTGCACTTTCTGCTGTATTTTTAGCCATAGCTGTTATTTAGAAACTTCAGCCACCAATGTTTGCCAGTGGCAGGTTATTACTAAAAGCTTTTTGAAATTCCCACCTCAGTGTCACTGAATTATTCACCATCAGGCTATTTGCTAGGCAATGGAAAGAGCAAGCGGGAGGCTGCAGAGCCTGGTCATATTCAGTCACCACTTCCCAATTGATACAGAAAACGAAGGAAGAGATTTCAAGAAAAAAGCCTGCCCGGCTAGAGGGGAAAAAACATGAAGCTCAGGCTGAACGAGCTTACCCCTCTGCTTCCTATGAAGTGAGAGGGAAAGGAGAACAAAGTTTTGAAAACAAATTACCCCATGGTTAAGATACAGGAATGAGGTTCCCTGGCACTGAATCTAGTATCTCCACTGCAAAATGGTAAGCGCTGTATTTTATTCCCCTTTCTGCTCTGACATGTAATTAGCCAGTGAAGGAACAATCACACGCTAGGCAGGGGTGTATATTTATAGCAGCGACAGATCTCTGGACACCCTGTTAGCACATAGTCTCTCCAGACAGTCCACACAAGCTTTTCAAGCTGGCATTGCTTGGACGAGGAAAGGCATTATTGGCTCGCATAAGGAAAACGCTTAGTAACATTATGCCTATATATTGTATTTAGACTCACTTATTATCAGTGTATACATACAAATTAACTAATAACAACCAGTCCAGAAGACAAAGGGAATAATAGAGCACAGATCCAAAGTGACCGGAGTCAGGGGAAGCAGGAGGGGTTTGAAGGTTCACTCCACCTCTGCAAAAACGTGTTGGGCAGTGACACATTGAGATCACTATGGATGAGTGAGCGCCTGAGGTCAGGCTTCATTGGTCTGGGGGTCTGGCACCTGTGTCCTCTGAAGCACTGGCCTAGAAAAACAAGGTTATAGAACATCTTGAGAAGTTTATAAACAGTCAAAAAAAGCACCATTGGTGAATTCAGCTGAAATTTAATTATTTCTGCCATCAGAAGTTGTGTAAGGTAAGCAACAGATGTAACCTTTTCATGACACCTTTTCTTCAAGACAATATTCAGTAAAAACAAGAACTTAAACATCAACTTGTTTTCTTGTGTTAAATGAGAAAACATGCTATTCAAACACATAACTATGTTATTATTAATTATAAAGATGTGTAAATAACCTTGTGCACTTGAACTGGAAAAAAGAGGAACACGAAATAGTATGACACTAGTTGTCACTTCTGTTTTCCATAATAAATTGATAGAAGGTTTCATGAACCACATTTGCTTTCCAAATCAAGAAGATTCTGTTTAACAGAAAACATTCCATATTCACACTCTTTAGTTTGAAATTACTCCAAAAAAAAAAAAAAAAAGGCTCATATTGAAAATTTCAGAATCTAGAAAAGGGACTATCTTTTAGCATTTAAGTCCAGTTTTACTGTTGAAGTGCAACATCACGATTGGTTGTGCACAATGTGGTTGGTGTGATAGATGGACATGGGCCTTTGCTATTCCTAGTTACTGCTAAATCATTACAAAAAGATTGCCTTGCTCTGTTCTAGAAGGTATTTGTAAAAAGCAACGCAGATAAAAGCACTGAAGCCGAAATTTTTTTTACAACCATAAGACAGTATCTTCCAAACACAGGAGTACAACAGGAAATCCTTGGACAAAATTAATAAGGCAAAAGTTAGACCTAACTAATAATTGAAATTACAAGAATGGGTTCTGATAGCTCTTATCACTGTCTTTGAAAGAGAAGCAGTCTTATGGGTGTGCCCTTCTGCAGCTAGAAAGAGGAAACCACCTAACCCATGGCCTTTCCCACCGATTTCAGGAATATCCCATATGCTGATATGTGAACAGTCAAAGTAAACACCTGTGGGACTCCACCCCCCCACTCCTTTTCTTTTTACTCATAATGGGAGAGCAGAGCTGTTTTGGGTTTGGTTTTGGTTCCTTGGGTGAGTGTTTCTGGGTTTTTTGCAAGACGGCTTAGCCAAGGACATCTCTTTTGCAATACTCACATGGGGCCACACACAAATAGGCAGACATGCAAGCAGACATCATTTTCAACAGCCTGACACCAGTACTTCTGCAGGTCTAGGAGTGGCTGGTGACAGACAGAGCATACAGTCCAACTCTGGCATGTAAGGAGTGGCAGCATCATGATGTAGTGTGAACTAACTTTAGAATAGAATTAAAGAATAACCATTATAATGTTTGTTAACCACTGTAACAATTGTAGATATCATGTACCGCCATATGTTACTCATCGACCTTCCGTGTCTGTTCTGTTATCCTTTGTTAGACATCCGCCTGTCTGCTGACCTTCTATGTTAAAACTTTAGCAGAACACTTCAGCAGGAGAGGACAGATAAGGGTAAAAGAAACAATTAAGCAAGAAAAGCAGATGGCCAGCAAGGGCATAAATTACCTCAGACTGATAAGAACACTGCAAATATGCAAGACCATCACATAACAGGCAAGAGGTGAAAAGTACACCATGAGGAAGACCTACAGCCTTCCTCCTAGAGACCACTGCCCACGTCTCGGAGACCCCTGCCCACAATTCTTGGAAGAATTTGCGCAAGCATGAAGGACTGATAAGCTAATTAACATACGAAGCGAGGGTAGGCGGGATTAGATAATGAATACGTATAGATATTAGTTGAATAATCATTATTTCATTGTATAAATATGGAATTATTAGCTACCTTAAACATGCACGTTAGGCAGAAGGATCCCCCATGCATCCAGCGCTGCCAATAAAGGATACTTAGTCACTAAGAAATTTTGACTACGTTCTTTAAATCAATCAGAAGAAAAAAGCTTCAATTTTCTGGTTGTGGCGGCTTTTTTTCTGTCCTTGTGCAAGTATTTTGTCTGCAAGGAAGCAACACCAGACTCCAAGCGTAGCAACAAATTGAGGTGCTCTAAGCATTAGCAGAACAATCTGTCCCAATGCCCATCAACCCACAGCCTCCGACGGCTCAGTAGGATCATCTCTAAAGCTTGCCAGTCTCCAAAGCCTTACAGTTATCTATAGTGCCAGGAATGAGGTCAGTCAGCACCATTAGGTTATTAGGCTTTAAAAGGCCAAATGCGCCCACTGCTCAGCCCCGGCACTGCAGGGCAAGAAGATTTATGAAGGCAAGGGCTTCCAGGGAGATGAGGAAGATATTCCAGGGATTTTTGGCACTGATGAAGCTAACAGCAGAATGCAGCTGGCTCAATCACATCTGCTTGTCTTTCACTCTGTAAATGAGAGGACAAAACTGATACTGTTATTAGTCTGAAGCAATTGGAATCGCTTGAATATGACAAAGCACCTGCAGGTGCTGGTAAGTGTTTTGCAATCAGGTCTGCTTTGTCTCCTTTTACCCTTGGATGAGAAGGAAAACTGTATATAATGTCCAAAGGTTGACTTTGTTTAAATTAACATGTTAACTGGTAGAAATTATAGAAACACTCATCTGAAAGCCACCTCATCACAATCACTATTACATGTTCCTTTTCCTCACTAATGACAAAGGTTGGCAGGCTGCCTCTTCATTTGCAATACTGGCACTTTTTGCTCCAGCCAAGGTTGCAAGAAAGCTCAGTGGGTCACATCCTAAATGAGACAAACTGCTAGTGTTCTGCTTTGAGAGGTTTGTGGTTGGTTGTATCAGGTGAGGATCTACTCTTCCAATGCAAAAATCTCTTCTGATCTGAGACAGACACATGCAACTTCCACTGACCTCAGCTGATGTCAGATTCACTCTTGCCTCAAAGCACAGCAAGCCGCAGACTATAAAATAACATCATTAGCTATGGACACAACTAAGTGTATGAACTACTATTTCTTGGAAGAACATAGCTGAAATCTTTCCGGTATTGCATCTGATATCTAATATTGCAAGTGATTCTGCAGTCTGTGAATCTGACAGTACTAAAAATGCTCTTAGAAAGCTGTTACCCTAAGAACAGCATTTTTTTAGTAGACACCTCTTGATCGCCTGAGTGTTTATAGCAGTGTCATTTATGTCCTCTTTGCCAGATTCTTGTGAGGCTCTTACTTCCAGTTTCATTGGAGTTTGATAATTGCCAAGTAAAAAACAGCCCAAATCACATTTCCAATATTGTAACTAGTGATATCTTCATAATTTCAGTGAAAAATACTAAACAGGATTTTTCTTGAATTAAGTCAATACTCAGAGTTCTGTGTGACCTACAGGTCATGTGGTGAATAAGATCTGAAGTTTATTTTAGTGTATTTGTCAAGTATTCTATTATCAAAAACTAAAATTCTAAAGTAGCTCTTCAGCATCAAATAACTCTGTACATCAGTAGAGAGCTGAGTAACCACCAAGAAGTGCCCAGATGTTCAAGCACATGTTTACAGATATTCCCAAATCAAAGCCTGTAAAGCTAAGGGCACTCCAGAAATGCACACAGATTTCAAAAACAATGCACTTTGCCTTGCTAAGATTGAATATTTTATCTTTTAAGTCCTTTTCTGTAAAGAATAACACGGAGGAGAGGTCTCCCAGAGTATTTCACTCACTATTTTGACTACTTGGAACCACAGGACAGTAGTAATTACATGCCACACGGGAGTGACCATCTGCTTATTATCCTCTAACTTCCTTTAAAATTTCAATTTTCTAGCACAAACTATTATTGAAAAAGAGTGAAAATAAAGGAAAATTTTGTGCATTTGTCAACCATTATCAGCTTGAATCTCAGACAAGTGTTAAACAAGGTTTTTCATTCAACAGCCTCACAAGGGAATTCTCTCCAGAAAACTCCATTATCCACATTTAGCAGTGGATGTTACTTTCTCTTTACCTTCCCTGAAGCTTTAATACTTTAACTAGCAAAGAAACAAAGGAGCAGTAATAACATAAAAAAAATAAACCTCGTAATATTAACTACTTTGTAAAACATGACCAAGGTTTTTGCCAATGAAAATGGTTCACTTCTGCTGGTAGTTAAAACAGTTAAATCTTATTCTTTGACTTCGTCACAGCCAATACTTCATTAATTGTGCTGACATCCTCTTTTCTTCTTTTTTCTTAGAAAGGAAGCTATAATAGGGTAAAACAGTGAGATAAAGAACATGAAGGAAAGCCACTTCAATAAGACATCCTGAGAGACCCGGTTTCCACATTTTACCCATTTCATGTCTGTGGACTTGGGGTGCGTGGCCCTGACGTTTTAGAACGGCTATTCATGATTCTTCCAAGGATCTTTCTGCTTGAAACAAAGCATACATAACCTTCATTACCAATATTACAGGTTCATGTACTAGATAATAATTTTAAGTTTGGAAGCGTCAGATAGTTAAGAACAGCCCTGGCATTGGCAGATAAGCAAAGATGATGGCAAGTGTGTATTAGAGGATGCTGTTAAAGAAATGACCTGAAAGTTCAGAGCTTTGTGCTGCCCTGAAAGTACAGGGCAAAACCCTGACAAATCAAGGCTTATGCTGGTGATATGGGGAAACACGAACCTGAAGATGAACTGTGTCATCTTTTCAGGCAAAGAAAGGAATGGAAATTAGGTCTTGCACACCCTGGGCAAGAGTTCTAATCAGTAACCCAGAATACAAAACAGCAAAGACACATCTTCTTCTGAACCCATTCTAAGAGGAGGTGGCCACTGCTAAACACGGTCAGATCCAGGTACAGGTACAGAGAGTAGCGAGGAGAGAGTACTTGTAGTGTCTGTCCAGCTGCCTTACAGGTGCTGGCCAGGCTCAGGCATGAGGAGCTCTATCAGCCAAACCTGAGGCAGGCACAGGCTGAGAGTCTTGAGTGTCTAGAAACCTTCAGGGCCAAGCTGCTGGTGCCCATTCAGTTCAAATGCCTCCCCAGTTAGGGAGACATTTTCATAATGCAAAAATGAACATGGAATTTCAATCTGGCCTTGAAGCTGCTAAAATTTTTATGTGCTTTTAAATTACTGTTGGTAGAAGCACAGAAGGGTGTTTCCCTCAGTAATAACTATCCTGGTTAAATCACACATGTTTACAGAATTGGTTTTAACTGTAGCAGTCTACTGAAGTGCTGTTATTTGTATACAGAACCAATACAAGATTTGAACTCTAGGTGCATTTCAAAAGATTTCTCTTGCTCAGCTAAGCCAGACCCTGAAGATCATCTCAATTCACCTCCAGTAAATCACTCCAGGGGCTGAAAAGCACTGCTGTATTCAGAATCAGAGTACAGGAGGTTAAGTTCTCGTAGCAAAACAAGCATAAAAATCACCCCTTGCCTTCACAAACTTTTGGGCATGTGAAAACTCATCATAAGAAATATATTAACAAAAAAAAAAAAAAATCAGGAAAAGGGTAATTCTGGAGGCCAAAACCTCAGAAATTTCTTACCACCTATTTGATCATTACCAATATGATAGTCTAACTGAATCAAAGTTGTGCCAAATTGGTGAAACACACAGATTCCTCTCCATCTACAAGTAACAATGCAGTTTGGGGCTGGAAGCTGAAAGAATAAAATATGAGAAGGAGGTGATATAGTTATCAGTGATAGCTGATAGAGCAAAGGACTGAGCATAATGCTGCAAGAGATGTTTCCTTTCCTGCGAACCTGTTCTCCTCTGACCTATGGCTCCAGCTGCTGTCCGACAGAAGTCCTTGGTTTCTATCCCTGTAGTTGCTACGCAACTGTCACCTACTCTGTAGTTCCTGATGCCAGTGTTTCTGTCGTTCAGCACACTATGACATTAAAAAACAATTTCAATAATTTCAACAGCAAGTTTGGGTTTTGAGTCCCGGGAATAAACAAGAACACAGCAGAAAGACAACACTGCTCCCAGGGTGTCAAATAAAAATACTCTCGCAACACTTGGAGAGAACGTTAGGAAATGTAACATTAATCATGGACTGCAGAGCCCAAGACAGGAGGTGAGAATGGTATTTTACTCACTGATTTAAGACAGGAGATGACACTTTCTGTACATTAACAGAGTTGCGATGAAACATTCAGATATGGTATGAGCTTACTGACTCACCATGACCCAGAAAAGCACAAAGGTCCAAAACCTTGACTGCTCCCACCTAAGCTGCATGACTTCCATAACGGATCTCTTCTGAGCAAGAGTCCTGAGCACACCCCAGACAGCAGTTTAAAGTTTTCCCTTGAGGTCTTGGCCATAAAAGGTGGGAACAGCTATGCACAGAGCAAAATTTGGGGAGTACACACAGACATCTCATACCTTTAACTTTCCAGGCTTCTCTTCACCACATTTTCATGGAGTAAAGATGTAAACCAGGTATTATTTCATTTTATATGTCCTGGGTTGCAAAAATTGCAGTGGTTCTGCTCCCCTACCCAAGACAAGTGGAATTTGCTGTCTACAGGGTTGAGGATGTGAATGCCTACCATTATGTCAGCAAGTTGCCACTCCTCAGAGGTAACGTAGCGATGGCCAGGACACAAATCCACTGCAGTGCTGTGGCAGATGTTAGAGCAACCTGTCTATTTTGCACTGCAACAGACAGACTCACAAACAGCATCTCTGGAAACTAAGCAGGAACTGACAGCTGAGAGGCAGCGGCTTATTATATGTTATTCCAGAATTCAGATCACATAGTTTTTTCAGTGCTGAGGAAAGAAATGCCCTTACACCTTTTGAAAACAAGGCCTAACACTTTACAGTCTCTTGGGCAAACACAGCTTCTTCCCATATTTGCAAAGACCTTGGCGTGAGTTTGAGCTTGCATTCAGATATATGAGGCTCTAGCCCACTATTTTTAGCACTTAATGGCAAAGCTAATAGTGCCATTAATCCACTTTGGTATTTAACATTCAATTTCCACTTCAAATTGCATCTCAGTGCAAATGGTAGCTTGATTCCTGCTGTCAGATACATTCAGAAATTCATGATGCAACATATTTAATCACTTTTTATTCTCTGATCCATCTGAAAGGTGGGGAAATCTGTAGTGGTCTTTGAAACACCGTGGCAACAAGGGATGGAGCATTCTGGAGTCAGTGTTTACAGGACTACTACAGTATGTTGCCGAAACTAACCAGATGGGGAAAGACAGGACTGGAATGTAAATGGCAAAGCACTTCTATGAATTGATTTACACGTGGGTGCCTAAAACATAAATGCCCCTCCATCAGTAGCTAATCCAGAGCTAAGCCCAGCAGGATGCTGTTCCTCCAGACTGAGCTCTCCTCCACGAATGAGAGCTCTGCCTTTGATCCTGTCCTCACCCTGGGAGGCTACAACCTCCACTTGCCACTTCAAAAGACAGTATCCAAGAGCAGAGCTGGCAGGGAGGGACATCCATCCAGCCTTGTACATATGGGCTCCTTCTCGGTTAGAAAAACAATGTTTACTAGGCCAGTGATAGTCACTATGTCTTGATATCACTGTTTCAAGTGATTGGAGAGTGCACTCCATCAGCACAAGAAAGCTGGCAAGAAGTAACTGGGGCTTACTGCACAAAAAGATAGCTGCTCTAGCCTTACATCCATAACTGCTACACTTGAACAGAGGAATATTTTTCCACTGCCATGGGATTAGAGATACGGGAGAGACAGTCTGTTGCTTTAAGCTATCTGCTTTAAAGTACATCACTGTGAATTTATGGAGAGTCTTTGAGAGACCAATTAGGATCTTTAAAGCGTGAACTGGACAGCTTGGTGAGCAATTCCTCAGGGTTTTTTTCAGATTAAAGTTACTGCACTGGATGTTGTCCTTTTAAAGGTATCACGTGGAGTCTGAATTTGAGATTTGTTGCCTCTTGGTATTGAATTATGGGTGCATGGTATGAATTATGTAAGCTCAAAATGAAACCAGAAAATATTTGTAACTTTTTGAGCTAATAAACCGGTAACAGAAACCCCAAGCATTAGTATATATGATGCTGTATGTTTTGATTCTAAATTATTTCTGCAAAAACAAGTCATGAAGTATACAGACATCAGTAAGCACTTTCATAAAAATAAAATCAAACTTAGAAAATTCACAGCAGAGATACAGTGTGAGTAAATAACGTGCAAGGAAAAATCTACCTTATGCTTGCTTGCCTGTTAATATACAATAACTGGTGATCTCCCTAGTATTGCATAGGCTTAAAATTGGTACAATTTCAGTTAAGATCAGTTATGGTGGGCTCCTGTGGGGAAAAGCAGCTACTGGAGAGTATTACTTTTGAAAGAGTGAAGAAAGGAAAGGGCACGTGGAGATTTGTTTGGTTTCTCCAGCAGAGATGTCTAGCTGGGCAGCTCTTCCAGTACGGGTACCCCCAAGGGTAGTTGCCTGCTGAAATACTGGAGACAGACCCAGCAGGGTCAGACCAACTCATCCCACAGCTGTGTTCACATGAAATGCCCATGAAGGTTAATAAAAGAACCTTCATTAAAGTAGGTCTACATCAGAGCAGTTCCATGTACTCAGCATTTAGTCTTCAGAACAATGGCCTTTTCAGAGATTTGAGGGATGATGAGAGAGTTCAAGAGCAGTTGGGTCAGAAGGCTTCAGGCTGTTGAAGATGCTACCAGGAAAATCAGACCAACATTAAATGTCCATTCTCATGAACTGGGCCATAGTATAAAAAAAAAAAAAAAAAAAAAAAAAAAAAAAAAAAGGTTTGACTGAGGCAATTGAACTTGAAGAACTCTGTGCTTGAAAGCAGTGCTACCAAAGATGGTTTGGATGGTTAACTACAAGTTAACACCCATGTAACTGGTTTAAAAACCACTTGAGTCCCTGGCCCTCCTGAAGTGACCCTTCTCTGCCACTACAACATAGCACACTTCTACAGACAGGGAGAAGGAAAAAAAAATTAAAAAAAGAAAAAAAACCACACACATACACACAAACAAGATCAGCTTGCAAGAGCTTGTTAAGCCTTTAGGCTGACTGAGATCCTTCAGCAGAGCTGGAGGGTCACGGCACTGAGAGCACGGTGTGGAGACTCACACCAGCACTTCACTTCACTTGTGAGCAAGGAATTTAGGAAACCAAATAGACAAAACTTAAACCATTTGTGGACAAGGAATTAAATCTCTGGAAACTCATCTCTGATGAAACCAACGCTATCTAGCTAATGACAGACTTTGGAGCGTCTCAGCAAATATGTCATGGGCATAATATTTGCACCCACATCCATCTGTGCTACAGCTCACCCTCAGGTTGTTGTCTTTAACCACAAGGTCTAAAGCCCAAGTGAGCCCAGGACATACTCAAAGGAAACATTGTCTGGACTCAGCTCAGTGCCCAGCCGAGTCGAACCAGACAGGGGGAGGAGAGGAGCAGAGGCCAGAACAGCATGTGGGCATCCTGCCTGCCCCTGGACACCTACCACCCTCAGCTGCCTGCCCCTGCTCGCTCCCATGGGCAGGGCCCGGCTGTCAGAACAGGCATAAAGTTTTGCTAGGTGAAAATCCCGTGTTTCAGACAAATTTGAAGGCGACTCCATCCTTCGGGGTGCCTGCAGAGGGCGCCAGGCGGCTTCAGATCCGCCGGCGGAGCCGCGGTGGGGATGCTGTACCTGGTGCTCGCAGCTGTCAGTCAGCAAGGTGCTCGCTCTCTAATGGCCAACGCTCCGCACGCAGGATTAAGTAGGAGTTGTTTTCTTTCATGCATGGTTAAATCCCTTAGTTCTCTTTTCCTTTCTTGCCACTGAAATAGCAAGAGAGACTTCGCTGAGCCGCAATGTACTGGCAACAAACCTGCAGGGGCCCCAGAAGACAGCAGATGAGAAAACTCCCTGCTTTTAATTATCAGGAGAGCTAGAACCAGCAATGTACTGATGATGATTTTTCTCTTCAGAAAACAAAAAAAACACTGTTCGATGCCTGCAAGATTTGAAGCTCAGTTTCTTATAAAGGAGAGGAGCAGCCTGTGACTGACAAAACTCACTGTAAACGCAGACTTTTTTTTTTTTTTTCCCCTATTTCTACTTGTAAAAGTGACTAAAGAGAAGTCCTGCTTGATTTCATCCCATGTGCACAGCAACAACTTGGAAGGACTTCTTTTCATTTTTTTGGGGTCCCCTTTTTCCTGTTTTAACCTGTGCCCTTTCAGGTCCGTAATCACTTGTGAATTCAACTCCTTTGCTGACAATGAATACCACACACTTTGCATTTTCATTTCAGCCTGTGCTGCTTAATGTCACCGAAGACTTCAACGACTCAGTTCTGAATAACAGAAGCAGCGATGGATTTTGCGAACAGGTCTTCATAAAAGCTGAGGTCTTCTTGACTTTAGGGATCATCAGCCTCCTGGAAAACATCCTTGTCATTCTCGCAGTGCTGAAGAATGGAAACCTACATTCTCCCATGTATTTCTTCCTTTGTAGCTTGGCTGTAGCAGATATGTTAGTGAGCATGTCAAATGCCTTGGAGACTATCATGATTGCAATCCTGAGCAACGGCTATTTGATCATTGATGACCACTTTATTCAGCATATGGACAATGTTTTTGACTCAATGATTTGTATTTCTTTGGTAGCCTCAATTTGCAACCTCTTGGTTATAGCCATTGACAGGTACATAACTATTTTCTATGCTCTCCGTTACCACAGCATCATGACTGTGAAGAAAGCTTTAACCCTGATTGTGGTCATTTGGATTGCTTGTATCATCTGCGGCATCATATTCATTGCCTACTCAGAAAGCAAAACTGTCATTGTCTGTCTCATCACCATGTTCTTTACCATGCTCTTTCTCATGGCATCCCTTTATGTTCACATGTTCTTGTTTGCACGCCTGCATGTTAAGCGGATTGCAGCCCTCCCCATGGATGGGGTGCCCTACCAGCAGCGTACCTGCATGAAGGGAGCTGTCACCATCACTATATTACTTGGAGTCTTCATTGTTTGCTGGGCACCTTTCTTCCTTCACCTCATTCTCATCATTTCTTGCCCAATGAATCCATACTGCGCCTGCTATACCTCACACTTCAATACTTATCTGGTCTTAATAATGTGCAATTCAGTAATTGATCCACTCATTTATGCTTTCCGGAGTCTGGAAATGAGAAAGACTTTCAAAGAAATAGTGTGTTGCTGTTATGGCATAAGTGTGGGACAGTGCATGCTGTAAACATCTGGCTTAGTGTCGAGAATAGAGAGAATACACACAATATAAGGGGGTGTGTGTATATATATATATCTCTATCTAGATACATGGTAGCTCCACTTTAAAAGCAGTGCTTGAAGGAAGGGCACAGGGGAAAAAATAATTTGATGCCTTTCATTCGTAGTTTTCAAAATTAAAACTAGATTCAACTAAATTATTTGAAATTATTTAAATAGCTATAACAGAAGGAAACCCAGAGGGGCTTACAAAATAGCTTAAGAAACTTACTGGAAAAATGAATCCTGAAAGGGAATAGTACCTTATAAAGACTAAAATAATATTCGCTCTGCCATTCATTTGTACCTGTTGCTTTACCTTTGTGCTGCTATCAAAAAAGTCAGTGTTTTCTAAAAGATTCCATTAGTAACCTCTATGGAAAGCTATTCACTTGCAAGACAAATCAAAACACCAACAGGTAACAGCATTGCTCTACACTTACCCCCGTGCCTCCACCTTTTATTAAAAGAATAGATTGACATTTATGCTGCTTACTGTAAAAGCAAGCCGAGTAAAATTTTTGAAAGGTGAAAGTAAACATTCCTCTTGCACCGAAATATTTTTTCAGTAGAAATCTGTTAAGTGAAAAGGAACAGCTACTGTCAGTGATAGTGTGACTTAAACAGCTGCCTGATACAAATTACTCCTATGAAGAAGGCATTTACATTACTTATTGTGATATAGAAGTATCATATCCTCAAATTTTTAAGATTTTTTAAATAGGAATACACTAACCAATGTAGTATTTGGTATGTTAGTAAAATAAGTCACATAAATCTCCTTTTGACAAATTGTCACTGATGAGACCCATCCCTAGAAAATCTGGAATATGTTTTGATGGAACAGATACACAAATCTGAACATAACAAAAGCTAAATGCAAAATAGTTTGAATTTAGCTTTGTATAAAAGCTGCAGGGAGTCTTTAGAGATATCCATTTGGCAAAGTTAGGTATCCGGAAGAAACAAGATACATACGGCAGATATGACTTCTATGCATTGAGTAATATGTCATGGTCAGACTTTTTACTTAAAAGCCTTACAGTGAGTTTGGTGGATGAACGCTCCTGCACTAGAAACAAAAAAGCAACATGCTGTTTGCAATCATTTTCAAATGCTGTGTGCAAGTCAGTGGCATGTAAAGCACGCAACTTCAGCTACAATGATTTAGTCTTTGCCTCTGCTTTTTATAGGAATAAACCATAAAAGTGGCCTTGAAATAGCATATTGTAACTGTGCAAAGGCTGACATAGTTTGTATATAATACAACACACAGGCAGGATCACAGACAGTGCCAAACTAAGAAAACTCCAAGCCATTCTAAAGTCTACTTAGCACCTCTCTGGTATCTCACTTTTAGGAGGGGCAGTAATCGGAAACCCTCAGGGTCGCCTATGGCTTTCAAACATCTCATTTAACTAAAGACTATTCCCGCCCCCCACCCCACCAGTTTGAGTGGGGTTGCTAGGTTGTTATTTCTGGGGGTCCCCTCTACCAGTTTAGGAACAGTTACCCAGACCAGAGCTTCCCAGTCCAACTCTGCCTCCAGCTCCACATTCACACCCTTGTCCTGGTACAACCCAAGCTGATGGTGTTTCACTGCTACTGGCTCCAGAACCCAGCTCTGACTGTCCGCAGAGAAGACATGGCCCACAGTTTGCAAATACTGGCCAGTGTCTATGTTTTATTCTCAGCATCCTACAACCTACACAGGGAGCAACCCAACTTCCCAGTCCTATGGGATGTATAATTTTCATGGGGCCAAGAACCATCTTTCCCTGTGCTCTAGCCACACTCCACCCATCAACCCAAACCAACCTCATGCTCCCTATTTCCCTTGCTCTCTGGTCACATCCTAAATTCCTTAACCGAGTTCACATAATCCCCATCCTCCAGACTTCCACTTTCCCAGTACTCCCACTGTTCCAACACTTACCTAATCTCATAAACCCTGATTTTAACAGCACTAAACAAGCAAACACAACACACCACAAAGATCACTGTGAAGCACGTGGCAGAACAAGTACAGATGAATTCTCCCACATTTCAGGTAGAGACAAGAGAAAATACCAACGACTGGCGAGTAAGCTAAACCTGGATACTCTCAGCCTTATCTGCATCTCACAAATTACAGTTTGGCAGTGTAAGATCTGTTCTGTTAGCTCAGTCTGTCTTAATTCTGCAGCACCTGACATGGCACATTAAGATGAACCGAAACAAGTCAGTATAGGAAACCACACAACTGGCCTTTCGTGGTGTGGAAAGACTGTACCTACCTGGGGAAAAAAAAACCAAAAAAAAAAAAACCAACCTCTGTATTGTCAGTGTCATGTACCTTTGTACTCTGGAGCATGGTTTACCATGATATTCTGCCTCAGGTTATTGTGTATTTAGCTTTTATTGCACCTGATGTCCTACTTATTTCTCTTTTAAAAAGTGATTTTAGATGAGACTGACTTACATCGTGCTTTGCCTTTAAGCAAAACATACATCTGTTGAATAAAACAATCTGAAGACGTCACTTAGAATCATGTTTACTTCTGTCAGAGCACCATGCCATGTCAAACCACAGTCTTGGTGGTCTGGTTTACAAAACTAAAAATAGAGTCTAACACTGGGAAAAAACCTCCTAATTCTACATGCTGTCCACAGAGCTACACAAAAAATGAGGGAAAAAAAAAAATCTAGACTTCTCCATCCCACACGCAAATGGGATGGAAAGAAAATCCATAAAATCCCTCAAAGTTTTCTCACACTTTCTGGTACCAGCCAGTGAGGGTGCAGCTCCTCCCCACAGGTTATCCACACAGATGGATGGAGGATTTGTCCTGCCCCGGTTCCAGATTCCCAACTCTAACTCGTACTTTGGAAATGCATGGTGCAGTCTTCTGCATGGAGCCAGGATGTTAGCCATCACAAGCCTGTCCGTGATGGGAAGGGAAAGAAACTGTCTCCAGGGGACTGAACCCCACAACATGAGGTAGTGAATGAAGACTAATAGCTACAGCTCCGTGTGTAAAATGGAAGGGAAGGGAAGAACAGGTCTGCACTATAAGAAAATGCCACAGCAATCAGTTGCTGTGGGACAGATCTTCACACTTCACCGAGAAGGGAGTCCTGGAGCTGGTGTTCAGCCATTTCCAGTCCTCAGGGACAGAGCTGAGGCTCAAGTCAGGACTCACCTAAGAGACACAAAAAGAACTGGAACTTCAACAGAAGCCCCCCAAAATGGTATCATTTCCCAGCAGTGCACCCTATAGACGTGTACACACAGCAGAGCAAAGACATCACAGCAACACATGCTAGTACAGGGCAGCAGTGCTTGACACGTGCTAGTAACCAGAGCAACATTTCCATCTGCTGAGAATCTGCCCCTGTTTATAATTGCAGTGAAATATGAACACTTTCAGGGTTGTTACTGTTAAGTAAATGTATAATCTGTTCATAAGATGAAATGTTTCTTCCTCGGTAAGAGGGCTGGGCTGAACAAGATACATGCAGTTTCCCCCTAGATAGTCTGCCATTTCTCACACTGAGATAATATCCTTTTCATCTAAAGGTACCATTTACATGGATTTATTGATTTAGGCTTTCTACAAGAAAATCAGGCAGTTCACGAGCACCGTAGGATTACCATTTGCTCAAAGCCGTGTTAGAAAAACCTCACATATTCAGACAAATATTTGAATTTGCAGGAGCAGAAGTTATCCTGCTAAGTCAACACAACACAGCATATTCTGCAAGTTACAGCCAGATTCGATTCTTTCATATAAAATGCAGCACTCTGCATGCAATTTCCCACCAGTAAGTGTCTAAATGTTTTATAATTGAAAGCATTTGTCCTATTAGATGCATAACAAAGTCCAAGCACAGAATTCTGCAGTCAACCAAGGTCATCACTAGGGCCATTAGTACAAATACCTCAATCACCTATTCACTGAATTAAGATGATTCCATTTGTTGAAGTCTAGTTTCGGACCAGGGTTAGCAGTTTTGTTTGGTAGCTATACCTAAACCATTCAGGTGATTTTGAAGCTTACCCACAAAGCAATACTGCTTCACAACACGCACTAGAAACCCCTTGGCTGGGCAACCCAGGCTAATCTCAGTTCCACATCTCCGAGATAGTATGAGAGAAACTAGATAACCTGTGTACTGAGACCTCCAGCAGGGTACAGCAGATGCAACACAGTGCCAGAACAGCTTGTTCCTTCCTGTCTCCACCATCCAAGAGCAGAGACAAGTTGCACTCAGACCAATTGATACAAGATGATCCCTTCTGAATAAGACATGGAAATCTGGACAGCATTCAGCGGGGTGCAGGGCAGGGGCAGGAGGGCTCTCATGGCTTGTATTAGCAGTCTGAAGGTCATCTCCAGTTCCTACCGATCCTGCTGGCAAGTCACACCAGGGCTTTCTGGTGTTGCCTCTTCAGAAGAACTCTGGGTACAGACATGGATCTAACTTTTTATCACAACTGTAACACACACAATGCCCACATTCAATAGGCTTTCGGGTGGAAGGCAGAGGAAATAAACTGCTTTCAGAGAACACTACAAAGATTAATAAAAATTCCTGTCCATAGATATCTCTGAAGAACGTTCAGATGGTGCTGTTCTGCTCAGTTTTGAAGGTTAAAACTTAAAAGGTTAAACTACAGCCTCGTTTTTAAGTGATTCAATTAATAACGTTCATTAAGTGAACAGAAGCGTTAAGGAAGACAAAGCAGATTCGCAAAGGCCAGAGCTATGGGTGAAGCCTGTATGCACAGGAAAAGCTCGATGCACTGGGAGCAGCTGCACATTTCATTGTGTACTTTCCTAGGCTGCCACGTAACAGGGTCACAGCTCAAGTCAGACTTTATGCCGATGGATGAAAGTAAGCTCTATCAAATTCACTCCAAAGAGAAAAATACAACTTTATATGCTTTAAACCTGCTTGAAAAACAAGCATTTTTTTATTCTTCTTATTTAAAATTATTTTTTCCAGAAGTAACAAGCATAAGGAACCTTGTTCCAAATCCATTTTTCACAACCATCCACCACCTTAACATCATCACAGTCATTACATATTTCATAACCAATTTAAATTGTAGCACAATACTATGCTTATTCGTCACTCTCATAATATACATTTGTTACAGTCAACATAAAATCACTGAACACAGGACCTTGCTACTGGCACCAGTCCCAATTTGAGCAAAGGGCATATTCCCATCACACTCATTGGTTCAATGCTATGCAAAGCAGCCCAAAACATTCTATGGCAAGGGAAATCTGTTTATTATTTGCTTTTTTGCTGGTATGAATGTTAATAATGCCATAGCTAAGTGTCTGCCCTAAGCAGTTATGAATTTCCTATTTTTGTCTTTTTGTATACTTTCCATTTCTTTGTTTATGAAAAAACCACACAGCTTTTATTTGAGGCTATTCCTGTCTTGTGATTACAGACAAAAGGCAGCCCTGCTGAAGTGAGATTTACTTAGAAAATCTGTAAATCCATGATTCTATTGCTCAGACTGTCTCCATTAGTAATAAACAGTCAGTATTCACCTTTGAGCTTAACTGATGCAATTTTGATTTGTTCTACATCTATTACTGATTCAAGGTCAGAAATGAACATTCTAGAAAAAAATTAAAATCTATAGAGCAGCCCTCATTCACTGTAATGGGTATAACAAGCAGCACAACACTTCCAACACATTACTGGTATAATCACTGTAATTATAAGGACACACGCCGGGAGTAAGCTGCAACTGAACCACAAAGCTAGAGACCAAACATGATGGAGTTAAGACTAGTCTGTATTAACATATAACTATTATAACCAGGTATTAAATGATGTAACAATGAACACCATTTAGATTAACAGGATGAAGGCTTGGGTGTTTTTTTTTTTAACTAAACACCCATATACTGAATCAGAAACACTTCCAGTTATTCAAGTTCACTAACTTATATTGAATTAGCATTTAAGCACAGGTAAACCTACAGACAACCTGAGAAACGAACATTTCTTTAAACTTACCTGTTTGCAGAGGCACAAGAAGCTGTAGGTGAGAGAGAACAACCACAAAACTCCTGCCTATATGCACCTGCTATTACACATGTTCCCATTCAAGTTTGCTCGCTCAACACAATCCCATTCCATACAAACAGTCAGGGAGCAATTGCAGTGCCTCTCCACCTTCAAAAGCTGCGCTACCAAAACAACCTACCCCAAAGGGGCCATTATACTGAGTGAGTTGATAATCAAAGCAGTGAAAAGGTGCAGCTGGGAGAATCAGTCTAAACAGTTATTTCCTGTGATAAGAAAAGGCAGCGAGGGCCTATTAGTACTCATCTCATTAGGCGTTCACATTACACCTTAACAGAGCTTTGCGCAAGTGTTGGGTGTATGACTTAAAACTGCTTGAGTGCATGCTGATAAAAGCAGCCAAGTGTGATTAAAAGTGCATTAAGAATCAGAGTACTTCCTCTGTTGTTAGCATGCAGCTGTGAGGGTCATCGCAGGGCTTCTTCAGCTCTAAGTGTATTTAATCCTTTTTATACTACCTTATTGTATGGTGGTAAGTATTCCTAAATGTTGCAGGCAGGGAAGTTCCTCTTCAGCAGTCTCTGAGGAGGATGAGACTCTTTCACTCGCTGTCTAGAAAAGTCAAATTAGATTACTGCTTCACCATACCTATCCCAGGAACAACTTTCTTTTTCAGCTACAGGGGGAGCTGACAGGGACTGCTGAAACTTAGCCTGCTGCATGTTTTTACCTAGTTGCTAGATTTGTCAAGGTAAGTGGTTACACAAAATTCTATATTCAGGAAAAAATAGAGAATTATTCTTTGAAATAATTTGCCTGGGGAGACTAAGGAGTCTTTTTGTCTTTACCTCAGTGAAAGACAGTAAATTTCTAACCAATGTTGTACACCTTGACCTTGTCAAATTTGAAATGAAATAGTAAAAAACTTAAAAATCTGTATTTTTATGAAATGTATATATGACAGAAAGGGTCAGGCGGAGGCATCTCTATCCCTTCCAGTTATGCCATCACCTCTGAGATCATAGAGAAAATCTGAGATTGCTCTGACACGGGGAGACCTGGAGCTATAGCACTACCAGCAGGCAGGAGTCCCAACATGCAATGAGCAAATCCCATGAGCCATTGCAATTCAGATTTTTATCAACACCTCTAAGAAAACATTAAGCAAAAAAGAGCTTAATGAAGAGAAAGCTGGATGGGAAATTCAAGTCTGAACAGCTGTGCCAAACAGCTACTGGATGTATCTAGTGACACTCAAGGTGTGGTATGTAGTGACACTCAAGGCATGGGAGAGGGCATGATCTGAAGATGTATGCCTTTGGCACCTATCAGCAGATAAGAACAATTAACCATGAAATCAAGAGTCTGCAGCTAACAAGTAGATTTCATCTGTATCATTGCTGCTGCCCTCTTTCACAAAGCCTACAAGCTACTCCTGTCTTCAGTCTTTAAGAACAAAGCGCCTCTTCACAAAACACTTACCTCTCAAAATGAGGCTGAACTTATTCTCCATTTTGGTAAAACACCAGACCAATCTTTGTAGCCTTTTATTGCCTCTTTGCTGCAGTCAATTGTGTGATACCAGTAAAAAGATTTGCCTTTAGTAATTTTGAAATTGTACAGCATGTACTTGGAAATGCACTCTAAATCAAGGACTTATAATTTGAAGTTTGTAATTGCAATATGAACAGTAAATAAAGATAGTCTTTTGTTTACAGACTTCTCTGCATGAAAGCTGTTTAGGTAGACTTGGGAATTCAAAACTTCTGGTAAAACAAATCAGGAGGCAGGACCAAACAAGAGGCATGCAGTAAACTTATACATAAGAAAGCAATTAATGGATTTGCATTTAACTCTATGTACAAAAATTAAACCAAACACTTACTACTGTCACAAGTGTACTGCGTTATATTTTTATGTATGTAAAAGATCATCAATTTAATCAGAAAGGCACATTATATAACAGAAAGTTGTTCTTTAACATATAAAGATGTTCCTAAATATAAAAGAAAGTGTTGTTATGTAGACTCTGTTACCATATTTCCAGGTTTGCAGCCACGTATGAGGTGGGGGTCCTTAGTTCCTGCCTTTGTGACTATACAGCTTTTCATTTCCTTCTGAGTCAGGAATTTGTAATCCGTAGCTGTGATCATGTTTTCCACAAAAGCTGTCACAGGCACCATTAACCACCTTCATACCCCTCGTTTGAGACACCAGCTATTATAACTCTAATACAGTTCCAGCAAAGAAAAGCGTTTGCACAGTTATGGAAGTCTAATGCTTAAACAAGCTTTAAAGGGTATTAATCACCCAGCTTTTCTGAGAGATCATGGGCACAGTAAATCAACACATGAATTAATTTGTGATGATGAGCCATGTAAATTGGAGCAGGCTGGGTGCAAAAAAGAAAATTTGGGTAGGGTCAGCACAAGCTTTTAAATGTTCAAACAGATTGGATACATGTCAATGAATGATTTATTATTTGGGGAGGGGGGCAGGGAGGAGGTGTTTTCGAGGTGGTGGTTGTTAGTTTTGTTTTGATTCACTAGCAAAAACTGTTTAGCCTAGGAAAAGATAGGGGTTTTAAGAAAAAGGTATTCTCCAACCACATTGGTCCTGGCATTTTTCATTCAGAAGTCAGAACATACTACATAGATAGCCTTGGGACAGAGGCCAGAGGTCTTCCTATTTTAAATATATCCATGAGCCCTGCACGTTTCTTCTGAAAGACACCAGTGTCTTTCTCAGTACCATAATCGTGAAAACAGGTTGTACTTGAAAGCAGAAAACAAGGGAGAATACCAACTGCTACATTATGTAATGACCAGAATGTTCAGCTCCAGGGGAAGGGAATAGCAAAGTGGACACCAAAGTAGCCTTAAAACAGATATAGATATAGATATAGATATTTTATTTTTTTTTAAGTAAAATTCTCTAAAATCAACTTCTCTCAAGTTTGCTTAAGCTTATGGGCACACCACGCTGCTCCCTGTGACACCTACCGCAGCAGGCAGTCACAAACAAAATCTGACTAGAAGATGTTCTTTTGGACATTTGGTTGCTATTCTGTGCCTCCTCGCCAGCCATGCCACAGTGTTTTCAACCCTGCGTACACAATGCATCTCTCGGCTATTAACCCTCTCCTCTGTACTGATAGCTATTGTTACTCATGTGATAGCTCAACAGGCAAACACTTCATCTTGTTTCCTAAATGCGATTTGACACTACTTCCCTGTTTAATGCCATGCATAGCAATTGGGAATTTCACAAGAGGCAGTCTAAACAACAAAAAAAAAGCAATAATCCATGTATACAACTTGCACAAACCTGCTATTTCTAGAAATAAACCTACAACTGTGTGGCTAGAGTTCATATGCTGGTGTGTCATTACTATTTGTGCAAAAAAATCAGGTGTGTGCACAGGAGTAACTGAGAAACTTCATATAGGCTGCTATACTTTGGATAGCACAGAATTAAATGTTTGAAATCAACTTAGGTATATGAAATCAGTCACTAAAACACCATATTGGATTATTTATGTAATCAAAAAACTTCCCATTGACAAAAATCAGACTAAATGAAGCAGGAAAAAGTGCACTGAAAGTATTGAACTTGGAAGCATGTGTGTATTTGCATACAAAATGACAGCTGCCTATTTCAACAGTAAAAAGCTTTTCGTAATAAGCAATTTTTCTCTTCTGCTAACCATATTTAGACCAGAAAGCATGGGCTTTTTTCTTTCAACTAAGCGGAAATTATATACAAGTGTAAACAACTGAGTATGCACAAGTTGATTTGTGGATATAATAACAATGCAAACATTGTTTTCACCACTGATTCATATAACTTAGCCTTATTATGGATGATCTGGCATGCAATTTGATGATTCTACTGTATTTTTACTGCTTAAAATGCATATATTCTTTTGTTGGTGAAAAACATATCTTAAAATTATAAACCAGCCATAATTTCTAATACAAAGTTAATAACTACAGAAACCTAAATTTTAAATCAAAAGCTAGAAGAAATGAGAATGACATTAGAGACAAAAGCAAATTTTCATAGAGCAGTGACTTCCTATCAAGAGAAAAAATATTGTATTCCTCTTTCTTTTTTTTTCCCCAGAATTTCTACAAGTAGGTAGTAATTAATTATAAAATCTATTGAAATGAAGTCACATATACATGGAATCAGATGGTGCACACATAAGTTACTAAATATTCTTTTTTAAAATGAATTCACTAAGTGGAAAAACATAATGTTCTCAGAATTTCAATTCATCATTTTCTTCTCTCGTCTCATATAATACTAAACTGTTTTAGGTTAGATTTCTGCCACCTCTGATTACTTATTGTGTAGTGTCACTAGGAGCTGACATGTCACTATGACTTCACATTTTAAACATTATTTTTGTCTTCTATTAAAATACCTTCTTTGCTGGCTGACAAAAAAAGCTATGCCAGATGCACTTAGCAGGCTCGTGTATTTCCAAAGGCAATCACGTAAATGAGACAAGAGAACACTTGCCTCCACCCAGCTCTGCTAGCAAGAAGACTCCATGTTATTTTATCCAGGAACAACAGCTTCCAGCTGGCTTGATGGGAAAAAGTCCTAACCTCTGCTGATTCCCAAAGGGCCAGAAAGAGAAAACCTCCAAGAAATATGTGAAAACAATTTTTCTCTGTGGCTTCGGCCTCTATATTTAGGTGTTCTTAATTTGTGTTTGCTAAAAACGTATCGTACTTGTAAGGGTGAAATGGCAATTAGGCCAATAATATCCTTTAAAACTTAAAGCCTACAAAATACAGGCATTTAAGGCAACCGAGACCAAATAACAACGTTACTTAGAGTCAAATCTACGTAATCTAAATTCTGTATGATAATACAAGTACAGTAAAATCAATGCTGGCTCTGTTAATAAGCCAGTGTAATCAAAATGGAACTAATTATTTCTTAGATGTGACGAGATTTAAATATCATTTTTTGATCTAAGTGCAGCTCCTTACCAGAATCTAAGAGTAGTGAAATTACTAACAATCCAAATGTACGAGAAATATTCAAAACCAGCTCAATTATTATCTGAACGCACTATGTGAAGAGGCATTGAATATCGTACAGAACACTGCTGGTTTGATTTGCTTAAGGAAAACGGGAGTGCAAGGCTTTGTTTTTCCCTTGTTGCTGGCTTACAGACCAAAACACTACTTAATTGGTACCATGGGTAGCAGCATCTTTCATGTACCTCCCTGCTGCTGCCCCCTCCTAAATGAACAGGATTTCTTATTTAGCCACCAAAACATGCTGCTTAAAAGTCTTCATCTTTGAAGGTTGTGTAAAGGGAAGAGATCGGAAAAGACGTAGGGGACTATTTCTTAATTAATGTCAAATACTGAAGCTAACAAAGTTGGCAGGGAAGATGTCTAGTTCAGGGAACAGTATTTTCTATTGTAATAGCCAAGAGACAGCTCGGGGAACAGAATTTTCTGGGATAGCTGGAGCTATGTGACAGTTTTGTGTTTTGTTTTCTTAAATGCTGTCCCTTTGGTAGTTCTTCTTAATTAAAAATTATTCTGATATATTGAAGTAATACTTTACTTCTAATGTGACAGTTACTCCCAATTTGCTGTATGATTACTAATCAAAAAAGGCAAATAGCTTCCTAGGTGTATGCACAAATATTGCTATTTAGAAAATTAATTCACTGATACACTATCCACTTCCTTGTTTTATTGGAAACTGGTAAGAGCAGAACATGTAACACAAGGTTTTAACATTACTTTTCCTGAAGAGATAAGTACATTCATTAAGACGCTCTGTAAGCAGTGAGTGAAAGCTCTCCATGACCAAAATCACCACATCAAAGAACGTTGAGCAATCAGATTTTCTGAATAAAGGAAAATATGGAATTAACTAAGAATACAGCTCCCACATTGATATAGCTATGAATACAAGATCATTAATTCATCTGCATAATCAATGAGCATGTGTTAAAAGCAAAACCTAATTTATGTAGGGGAGGAAAAGTGTAGAAACAAACATATCTTAATGAGAAACTGTCATTATGAAATATGTATTTGTTTGGAAAATATATTGCTTAGCATGATCATGTTAATGTTTTCAAAAATCTTTTTGTTTACATTGTGAATCCAACAACACCTTGCCCATATGTGAGCACCTATGCAATCAGACCTACACTGGCTGTAGTTCATGGTGTCTAAATAGCTAAAAGGTGTGCTTTCACACCCTACAAGTAGTAGCCCACAGTAAAAATAGCAGTTTGTTAAGAACTTTCCTGTCATCAGGAGTTACATATCTATATTTATATGTATATCTGGGCATATATACATGTATATGTACAAGCCATATATTCATTTTCCTGATGAACACATTGAATCAGTCACTGACAATCCATAGAAAATCTGGAATGAACCTGTTTTTGCAGTCACGTTTGTTCTTTGCATGTATGAAAGTGTTATTTGTTTGTGTTCTTTTAGGAAGAATTTAAGCATCCTCTGCTCTTCTGCCTGTCTTACATCTAGCTAGTCTGAATTAAAATGTGAAATACAAATGAGAATCACAGATTTACAGGGGTCATTTTAAGACAAACTGGCACAAATCAATCTACAATTTACTTGGAAAAATTAACACTACCTACTTCTTGTGGGAAGCTTAAATCTGAATGGCTCTCTTCTAGACCCTCTGCCACCTTAATCCAGCTTCTGTTTCAATTTTTATCATCTTATTTTATGAAACAACAAAATACAACTGTTCTAGTGGAGAAATTAGAAAACAAAAGCAATTCCTTTTTTATTTTTCTCCCTTTTAGTTCCTCTGTGTATTTAAAGGCATGCCGGGGCCAAATTTTTTCAGAGAGTCGGTAACACTGAGTTCTGGAAGAGTATAGGATCTTGACCATAAGCACCACGAAATGTGAACTGCTGATTGTCCCCTGTACAAATCCAGCTGAAATTTGATTGCAAATCTAACTCGGCAGGTCAGCATTTCTGAAGAGCTCAACATCCTATTTTGGAATAAATTAAAAAAAAAAAGTGACAAGTCTTTCAAGCAACTTGGCACTGCTCCATGGCAGAGCACAAACCTGCAGTTTAAGCTCAGTGGGGTGACTTGTGCAAGCCAGAGAAGGATGATCTGGTTTTTGGTACGTGTTAATCTGCAGAAGGTTTGCATGTCTTTTTCCCCAGATTGTCACAAATCAGGCCATTCACAGATGGCCAACCACAAGCAGGTTGATGCTGCAAGCAGCTTGCTGTGCCACACCATGGGCAGGATCAGAGGCACTCAGCAAAAGCACTATCTTGCAGAAGTGCCTGAATTTGAACAGATCTAATCAGCAGTTTAGACAGGGCTGCCTTCTCCACCTGGCCAGAAGTGTTTATAGACAAAAACAATACGCTAGTGTTTCCCTGACATTCATGCTAATAGACTGTGGAAGGAAATCAGCATTAGGAAGCAAACCAACATATAATTGCCATAGACAAGTACTGCAAAACAGCCAATTTGTCTGTGATTCAAATGAAAAATTACTATTACTCTGCCTTCATTTGCCATCTTCTGTATCAGAACCTGTTATTAACTATATTCCCAGCCCAGACTCCAGGAATAATACAGTTCAATACCCAGCAGGAAGTGGGTATGTTGACATAATAACCAAAGTGTATATATTTTGGTTGAATAATTACTTTCTTTCAAGGGAGGAAGGTTATAGAGCCATCATGAATCTAGCTTTGACAAAAACCCCAAGTTTTAAAGAGTTAGACACCACCATGGGAAGAGTCGCTCAAGTGGAAAAAGAATCATTGGATACAACAGTATACGTTAAATGACAATTAGAGAAGTTTCTTATTAAAAAAAAAAAAACACCAACAACAACAAACCACAAATCCAGGACAAATTACAAATCAATTACCTCTTACTGTCAAGCACATGAAAATTAAGGCTTTCTTGACACCACACTGTGAGGCACTGGCAGCATTTTTTCTGTTCTGTACAAGTAAATGCTTCAAGCCCTGGCTCATTACACTGGCCAGCTTCAGACCTCCAAATACCCTTCAACAACAGTAACAACAATGCTTGTATCACCTAATCCCAGTAGGGTGAATTATTCAATCAAGGGGAAAATCCTAATGATCAAAAATCCTCTCTGGAAAAATCATCGTCAGTGCTCTTGTACCTTGCTGTCAGGGGCCTCTCCATCCCACTGCCAAAGAATCTTGTTCAACAAGGTATTTCTGAAAGCTCAGTCAGTGGCTGGTCCTTTACTGGAATTTGGGATTGACCTGCACTGCTACAGAGCAAGGCAGTCAGCTGCCTGCCTTCTTACTCTGCCCACACGGAGCAAGCACAGCAAGTTCCGTGAAGAAAAGGAAACTCTACTCACAAACAAGTTAGGCTCGAGTGGTGACATGGGCTTGCATTGTTTAACCACCTGTGACTATCAAACTCCCAGAGAGCAAAAGACAGGAGCAAGGGTTGAGAGAGACATAAAACTAGGGTGCCATGATTCAAACTTAGCGACACTGCAGTAGCAGGAGTCTCACCATTTAGACTTTGCTGAGCCAGATTTTTCAAAAAACGTTAGCTCCCATCTAAGCATCTAAACAGCAAGTACACTACTGAAAACATCACCACTCCCAAAAACTGTCAGTATGGTTTCCAGAGGACTCAGTCTGCTGACTGCTTCTGGAAGCCTCACTGGAGGAAGAGCCCTCCCAGAAACACTGGCCAGTGGGAGTGGGACCAGCCAGAAGACACAACAGCAATACAAGTGGCCCATTTCCTTGTAGACTTTTACTGGATTTGGCTGATAAAATGCAAGTATCTACAACTGCTTTCTCAGAATAAAACTAAACTGCCTGCAATTGATTGCCAAGTATGTTGAAGGAAGTGTCCACGGAGAATGAATTAGAGCAAAGACATTTTCAATGCATCAGCATTTCTTATACTCATCAGTAATTTATTTTCATGCAGCTTTTACTCTCTTGTTTGATACCAATTGTACCTTTCCTGTACTTTCTTCAGCAGGCAAAGATTTGTGCAAAGATTGTCTCCTGGCTGCTCTCATTTATAACATGCTGCCATAATTCCAGACTCATGCTTCTAATTCTACTGTTCTTGTTAGAAAAGGTGTTACTTTCTGACAATAGATGATCAGCTTCTCTCTGGGGTGCTCCTGCAAAGCAAAAAAAACCAGATGGGAGGCTCACAGTGCTGTTTCTGAACAATGGGAAGAGGTCATCCAAGCTCACTCCAATTTACTCAGACTTCACAAACCTGAATATACTCTCATGTCAGAGATGCTGTCACTTAAAAGTTTGCCGTAATGCACTTGAAGGGGATTTTTTTCTCCAGATAATTAAAGGAATAAAAAAGACTGGATAGATACTGCCATTTCTGTAGACAAAAGCAGACTTTGTACATTGTTTCCCAAATTATATGACACATTTTAAAATAAACAACACTACTACCAACCAGTAATGTCTGAGAACAGTGTAGAATGGGGAAACCAGCGCAACGATGTGCAGGATTTGACCTTCAGGGCACTGATAATTTAGAAGAGGAAGGCCTGTGTCATAGATGGTGACTATTTCACGCTGAATTTGTTCTGAGACTTGTTTTCCTCAATACCTTGTTCCAACCGCCATTATAGAACAAAGGCAAGAGCTACAATGCATTCAGGGATTTGGAGGGGGAGGTGGGGTTTTGTGGGTTTTGTAGTTCTGATTGTTTGTTTGGGTATTTTGCAACACTTCTGATGACATCATTTGGTAGACTGATCCATTAAAGATCAGCCCAATTTGATTATCAGTTTTCCATAAGGGTTCAAGACAGCTCACTTCAAGAGGAGCTCCAGTAGAGTTCCTGTTGCAGCCACGAGAGCAAGTGGAGAGCCACAAAGCAACAGGCCTTTCTAGCCCCTTCAGAAACTGAGGAATTAACCAATTTACTGCCCCTTCCCAAGGCTTGCCATTGTCTGTCTTTGACATCATGATCTCCATCCTGACAGCTGTGGTTCCAATGGGTTATGTCCTATTCGCAAAGCATGAGTGTTCCCAGTCCATGGTTGATGGTGCAGCTCATGTCATGCCATGATGCAGCTCATGTCAAAGACCAGCAGTCTATCAGGACTGGATACAGTCAGAACATAGATCAGGACAGTTGCAGGCCACAGATCATAAGTGAGCATGAAAAGTACATACACTCTCTTGTAGTTGACTTTTTAATGCTTCCCTTTCACTCTGTTCCCGTCTAACCCAGTAGATAAATTCATGTTTTATGGAGATGTTTATATGGTACAGGAACAAAGACATAACTACAGAGTAGAATAGTCAGGAGAGGCCAAAAATTCAAATAACCATGAAGATTTGGTTCCCTCTTTCCTAGGACTTACTGAAGCAAAATCCTGGAGTGTTTGTTTGATTTTAACACCTTTACTATCAGTGCCAAAGATCTTTCTCTCAGCAGTTTCAGCAGTAGGAGATAATTGAGGGACATAATATGGCACAGTGTTTTCAAGGAAAACTTGTTTTCAGATACCTGCTGAGCATCATAAGTACATTCATTCTGCTTAGGCTGATGCAGTCAGTCAAGCACAGACCTCCAGCAGAGACTGTTCTGCTCATTGACAGGTGCTGAGGATGCTTTTATCATCTTTTAATACAACTCACTAGTGAACTTTCTGGTTTGCTGCAGTCCCAGGAAAACAAGGCTTGGAATGTCCACCTGGTGCCAGATTGCACAGTTCGTTACCAGCATGTAGGAAATAGAAACAAGCAAGCAAAAATCATTTGTTTACTTTGTTTTTCATTATGGTGAAATCATGGCAGCTTCAAGCCAAGCACTACTTCAATAATCAAGCGAAAACTAAAGATGGGTAAATATTTGCAGCCATTTAGTTCTGTTGCACAACAGAAGTAATTGACCTCCACAACAACAAAATTGGGTGTGTATTCGCAGTGCCAGGTGCAAGTCAAACATATTGAGGACATTCAGCTGGATGACCTCATTCATAGTGTGCCAGAGCTCGGTTTTCGTGGAGCTTTGGAATGTGTCTGGACCTACATTGCAGACTGCATCTAGGCAGCATGTGCGTCATTCTTCACCAAAGAAAAGCAGAGGTGGTTCCATGTTTCCTGTTGCTCTGAGTCTCCTCCTTTGAGGACTCGGAGAGGGCACAAGAAGGAGTCCTTGTCCTTGTTCCCTTTCAGTGACAAGCCCCCTCACCATAAAGCGCCACTATAATGTATCACTTTATCAAGACATGGTATTTAAAATGTTAGCTACAAAAACTGAGGAATTTCTGTTATTTTGCTTAGGCTTTTTACTATCTATTACATACAGCTTCCTGATGTCTTTCAGAATCACAAACACATTCTAAGAAAACCCTGTTTTTCTGTTTTGTAGCATCTAAAGGTAAGTATTTTTTCATGTAAAAGTCAAGTGCTAGGCCTTCCCAATGTCTTTTAGATGAATGGAAACATTCCAGACAATAATGCTTTTTGTTTCCTGTGCAGATGACGTAGATGTTATGCAGACTGCAATCTAAGCCACTTGCAGTAACCATATAATGCTTTAATTTTTTCCATTATATGTAATTTGGGACTCCTGAGCAGGGAAGTGGGGAGTACATGGACGACCAACATAGCTAAAAGCTTTGCAATTAGCCCAGTACATAGTCCGGTACAATTAACATTAGAATGAGTTTGGATTTATAGTTTTTTAAGCCAGCTCCTGAAACAACATGCAGTACTTCATTTTTAAAATAACTTAAACATTTTAATAGTCTCAAATTCCCATTGCAATGGGGAAACTCAGAAGCAGGTTTCTTTCCACTGGCATTAGTGTAATTATAGTTGCCCTGATACTGCCACAGCAAGCGTGGGGAGAAGAATGTGGAACTTTGATTTTCTGTCTCTTTGAAACCAAGGTCAAGTTATGTGGCCCTTTTTCCCTCTAAAAGCCCCAGGAAATTAGGAAGTTTTATGAGAGAAGTGAAGTAATAAAATGGAGACTTGTTAATCCGCTGACCCACTACCCTGTGCCACACACAGAGATAAAAGTCTTAAGAAGAGGTTAATACATGCCAAGGTGGAATATTTATACACACCTCCTGGGCACTCCTACCTGAGGTTTTCTTCAAGATGCCTCTGCATCCAGGATGCTGGCCACTGCTGCCAAAATAACAAAGCTCCTTGTACAACATGTGGGAAATTTATGTCCCTAAACAGGACTGTAGATTCTTCTACAAGAGCACCCCAGCTTCTAAACTCACATAGAAATGTTCAGACCATCTTTTTTCTCTTATTGAGGCTAACCAGTCCCGCCAAGAGCAACAGAAGTTATTAGCAAAGCCTCTAAAAGCAATGCATAATACTGTTTAAATACTTTGCATTATTAATGGGGGGGGGGGGGGATCACAGTTTCATTAAAATGAGTCATGGCCTAGTTAGAAAAATGAAGCAATACTGTAAATACAGCACTCGCACTGCTTGCTGCAATAGCTCATAAAAGAATGTGCTTTGTCCTGATTCTTAGCATAACATGGAATTCATGTGAGTTTGAATAAACTGCCTTTTTTCCAACTTGTCACAGCATCTGTCATTCTTTTTGCAGTACAATTGATCATTTAGCTGCAGCTGATGCTCTGCTTTTAAGTGCTGTCCCCTGGCTGCTGCAGCCTTCTCTTTTCCCCACAGAGTATCCTTAATTAAATTACTCTGCATTGTACCCAGACTGCAAAGGGATGGGGAGCTAGAGCTGGTGCACAGCTCGCATTCAAGCAAGGAGGAAGCCAGAAACAGACTGGCTTGTTGGAGAATGGTGCGACCCCCATGCAGTAGATGTGTCTTCCTTTGGGAGAACAGCCTACAACTACATGCTTATAACTAACCTGGGAGCAGGAATAGGCTCAAGATATCCAGCCAAAACCAAAACCCTCTTTTTTTATCTGAAGCATTTTTTTCATATACAAGCAATGTAGTATTTGATCTGTTTATTTGTTTATCTAACATGTTATTGTGGTTGGTAGTTAGCCCTTAATTCAGTGATTCACCGAAAATGGAGAAGTGAATTGCTAAACGTATTTCTCCTTTTTTATTACTGCATGCGCAGAGGTCAGGCATGGAGTGTGGAAGGGACAGCCAGTGTAGCTCTGTCACTTCTCTGTAGTATGTTTCTAGTAGGTGCTCCAGAGACCACAGCCAGAAAGAAGAGAGCTCTGGCAAAGCTCAGAGCCAATCAGCAACGTCTGAAGCATTTTGTTGGTGTACAAAGCAGAGTAGCACCAACCCAGTGCAACAACAGGAACACCTAAAGCCACTGTCCTTTAAATCTGGAGTACTATCACAGGTCAACCACCCGGCATCATCTCTGGTAACCTGCCTCCAGTTAATAGCATGTGAAGCTCTATGTGGCCCAAAGAGCAGTTACATACAAGAGCTGTCCTGTACCCGTAACCACATCTGCAAATCTTTAGCTTAACAAGTACAACCATAGTATTTACAGTCTAACTAGAAGATGTGCAACACGGGGAAGTGATTGGGTATATTTCAAGCAAGTGACCAAGTGAGCTCTAACGCTCAGCCAAAATTCCCATTATTGCTAATTTGTTCTTTTGATTGCTGTACAGCCATTTTTTTATTATTACTTAGTAAAAAAAAGTGTTAATAAGCCTTAGCAACGGATCCAGAAATGAAAAGCTGAGTCACATCTTTAGGTAAGACAAACACACTATATGCTGCACTGGAGACTCTTCTGGCACTCAGCTTCATTCTCTGTTCCCTACCTATCACAGGAGCCCCTTATTCATGAGGATCAGAACTAGCAGGAGGGCCTTGTCAGTCTCATCGCCACTGTGGCAAAAGCCCACCACCGAGAGCTCAAGTTAATTCTGAAACAACTTGTGCAATCTTTCCCATTATTTGGGAAATGGCCTCATGACTGTCAGGTGCCTCCTTCAGGAGAGACAGCAATTAACTATGAGCAGAACACCAGTATCAGGAAATGATATACATAATGGAAAAAAAAAAACCTTTGAAAATAATTTTTCCAGATTTGGTTAGGACCTGCCGGGAAAAGGCAGCTAATCAGGGTTCCTGTTAGCACAAACAAGTTCAAGTCTGCTAGTTCAACCCATTTACTGGGCTTCTGGATGCAAAGCTGAACTGATTTGCATTGATTTGCATTAACTTAAACTTCTTCAGTAATGCCCAGATTCACTCAGGAAGTTCAGCCCTATGACTTAAAACATCCTGTCCCATTTTCTTCCTCCTCCCAGTTTCCAATAACTCAGCTCTTGTGAAGAATAGCGCTGTATTGCTTGAACTTGAAGTGGGAGGCTTCCCAGAGCGGGACAGCTATGGACAGCTATGTAGATTTAAAAAATATCTGAATGAAATAAATCAGAAAGAAAGAGATAAAGGAGAATGAACTCATCAGCTTAATCAAAGTAATAATTAGCCACATTACAATTTAGACAGCAATAACGCCCAATATGTGAAGCCATATATAATTAGACCTACTTTCAATATTGACGTTTCCAGCAATTTGGTTAACATAACAGCTTAGTCATTGATGTATGTAAATTTAATGGTTCTCATTAACAAATGTTGAGAGGAAACATCAAAATATGTTAAAATTAATGACGTACAAGTTAAAATATATGGCACTGACTGTACTTTTACCAGCCTAAATCAGAGCAGACACACAGATTCAAGCTAAATTAGTCAACTCTTGCTCATCTGAGCAACAGAGCTTTAGGACTCTTGCCTAACCAAGGAAAATGAATGGCGTTTGGCCCTCATTTGCACTGAGTGGAGTCTGAACTACCTGCTAATGGTTTAAGATTCCTGCTGAATCCTGAATAGGGTCAGGATTTCATATCAAACACCCACTGCTGGTTATCAGGAAAGATGGGATTAGATCTACAGGTGATGTCTACTAAAGGTGTTTTAAAAAGCAATAAAAGCAATCCTGCATATTTTTAAAGAGCAGGGAAGAATAGAGGAGAAAAAAAACCATCAAATTTAAGGTGAATTTACCATACATGTAAAATAAACTTCACAATCTAATCATCACATAAGACTCATCACCTTCTGGAGAAGAAAAAAAAAAAAAAAAGGAAAAAATAATCAAGCCAACGCACATATCAATTCTGAATCAAGCAATCTTGCTGGACTAAGCCTAGAATTGAAATGATCTTGTCTGTGTATGACTAAAGGTTACTGCTCTCACAATTCAAATGGAAAAATGTATTCATCAAAAACTTATCTATTAGTTTCACAATAGTAAGCACTCTGTGAATCTGAAGAAGTTTCTTAGGAACAGGTAATACTGAAGCTTACCGAGAAACTATGTATCTGCCAATTTTCAGAAACAAATACTCAATTTGCTAGCAAACTTTTCTTCCTTCAGTGCTCTGGAAGGAGAGGCTTGGTTGTACTCACACACTAATATCTATTTGCAGCTCTATATACTTAGGTATTTTAAATTTTCTGGTACCTTGTCTTGATACAATTTTCGAGATTCTATTAAGTATTTTATATAGCAACGCATTGTAAGTCAATCTCCAACATAAAGTACTATTTTTTCATATACATCTTTTTCTTCAGCTCAAGAGCATTTCAATAAAGCTCTAAAAGTACTGGCAATAACAATACGCAGTGTTGTGCATCACCATGGTAATGCTTCAGAAAATAGGTTTGATTTGGGGTCAGAAAGATCAAACATTATAATAGATTAAATGTACAGAATTCATCTTGATACAGCCTAAAACTATCATGCTCTAACTATCATGTTCTCCGTTCTTGAGATTTGTGCGGAAGGCAAGATTCAGACAAGAATACTGATAGATGCTAAAGGGATTCAGACCTTCAGTAAACAGGACACATTTACAAAGTCTAGGGGGGTTAAGGCCCAGTTTCCACAGCCAGGCTTTTGAAGTTTGAGCTAACCTATATCAAAAAGCAGGATTATGATTCAAAAGAAGAAATTCTTACGGATCATCTATTGCTTCATGCGTCACTTAATCCTTGAACTATCCAGCTGAACTACTCTTAAGTGTTTATAGCAAAATTTATCCTATAGCTAAGTAAACCAGGATAACTGAGGTCAAGCATTTCTCTCAAGACAGTGAAACCTGGAAGAGAAAATTGGTTCTTAATCCTGTAAGCTCCCTGTGGAGGGCACTGCCCTGAGCACTGAAGATCTGCCATGCTGCAAGTAGCTTACAGAGATGCTCTGTGTATGGAGCTGGCACAGCACTCTCACAAGCTTCATGCTGTGTTTCACCTAATAAGCCCTGGCCCTGGGCTAGGGTAGCTAGATGACCTGCCATTCAGGCAGCTTCATGTACTGCCAGCTCAGAACAGCCTGGTGCAAATGACCCTGCACATGCAGCTGGAGATACCTCACATGTGTCTGCTTCTGCTCATGTTGATACATCTTCCGTTCAGCATCCAGAATCCCACACTTGTACAAGCAGAATAGCTTTGGAATAGGACTGGATCTTCTGTAGGGCCCGCTCAACACCCAGTCTCAACAACAAGGACAAGCCTTTATCCCTTAATTTCAATAAGCCCCCAGCCCACACATGGTTTATCACACAACGTGCTAAAGTTTTCAAAGGATGTTCTTTCAGCAGATACAATCTCTGCCCACAATTCAAATGGCAAAAGCTAAGACTGTGCTGGAATTCAGTTGAGGATCAAATTAGGCATCTCAGTTTCAGGAGTGCTCACGATAGATGTTTTCACTAACTGTAAATCCATACAGTTTTCCTGTACTGGCATTTCTAGTCTCATTAGCTGCAACTTGAAATGGGGTGATTCACTTGTCTTTTCTATAGATCTGTAGTGTATCACAAGAAAGCTGCTTAGCCTTTATTTTCTTCTCCATCTATTAAAGGGGGTTAAAGATTTTACCCATCTTTGAAAAGTGCTTTCAGAATTATAGGTAGAGAAAGACTTTTAAGTATTAGTAATAAGCAATGTTGCTTTGGAAGACAGCTGTGAAATGGTGCTTGCTTTGGATCTGAAAGTCATCTTCCTCCCTTAGAAAATAACATGTTATATTTGAAACTTTTGTTGATCAGTTGATTTTTTCCTTTTTAAAAAAGGCAGGTTTGGGCTCAAAACAAAACAAAGGGTTTCTTGATCAGGAGCAGTCTTGTTCTGCACAGTTCGCTCGGCGTTGTCTCTCCTCTCAGTGGCACTGGTGAGCTTCTCCACCTGGTGGAACAGAAGGGAGCGAGGACTATGGCTGCCTGCAGTACAGGAAAGCTGGGCTTTGTCTGACATTCAAGATTTGATGGAGAACAATTACACCATTATTATCACAAGTTGTTTATCCGGCTACCTTCCAGATTAATTGAGGGAAAAAGAACATAAAAGACCAGTTTATCTTGCAGACCTCTACATGAAGGAACTAATTTAGTCTTGCTGCCAAATTATCTATGCAATTATATGGTAATACATCATATCATTAGAGGACTGCTGAGTTATTTCTATGACTGAATTGACATGATGCCTGATGTTCTGTGCACGTACTGACTGCAGCACCGAGTCATTTAGCAGCTATGTTTTCATCCTCTTCATCCACTCATGTTACCTCTTGACTCAGTCATCTCTGGATAGCCCCTGGCTGTTGTAAACAGCCTTGGTGTGGCCTGGGCAGAGCCTGGATGTGTTTTCTGGTCCCTCGAGTGCACCCTCCTGAACGAAATCCAGTCTAAATACTTCTGCAGTTCAATTCCCCCCAATTCCCAGACCCACACAGATGTCCCTATATTTTCAGCTGCGTGGTTTATCTCAGACCTAGAGAGGCATAACAGCAAGAAAGTAGGTGTTTTAGTAGAGGGGGTTAGTTGAGACGTTTTGAAATTGAGGAGATGGCATCACAGATAGTTTCGAAAAAGAAAAGGACGAAAAAAACCACAAACAAACAAACAAACCAGCCCCGTTGGTGGGATCAGGGTGGGTGGAATAAATCCAGGGATTATTTCTTTCTTCTTTCCTCCTCACCTCTTAGGGTAACTTCACCCCTTGATTCAAAGAAACAGTCATCATTTCAGGTTTAGTGAAATTCCTTCCTGCCTTCTCTCTCCGTGGCCATGGAATGGTCTCTCTTCATGGGAAGGACCCCCCTTCAAAACCTCTTACTGATTCTTCCCTACCATGTCCATGGCACCGAACCCAGTGTGCCCCAGCACTAGGAGGCTGTGCAGACAGGCTGGTAATCCAGGAGTCACTGGCATAAATTTCTCTCTAGTTAGTTATGCAAGTGATTTATTTTTAAGCACTTTTCCAGAACTGGCAACCCACTGAGGTCAGTTTCATCATCACAGAGTACAAAAGTAGAGGCAGCACAGAAAATGGAAGGGTGTAATAAGTGGATGTAGAGAAGGCAGGGAGTCATCATTTGACAGTTATATCCCACTTGTGTCTTCTTTTCATGGCTGCTTAAATTAAAAAACAGCAAATATGTTAAGTGAGAAGAGTTCTCCCTTTGTTAGTTTGGTACTGGGGCAGCCACCCTTAGACAGCTAGTGCAAGTTTTCATCAATGTTAAGCTGAAAATCAAACACAACAGAAAAATAAATAAATTATTTACAAGGGATAATTCATCAGTAATATTTAACTTCAGATTGAGAGTGATTCAGATCCAGAATATGCAAAAGACAGATGCCAAGTTCCTATGGAAAAAAAGCATTACATTAAAATAATCACTGGTTCTTCCACCAGCTTATAAAGTTTCTCGTCAATGTATCCCATTATAAATACAAAAATAACTAAGATGATAAGAAATACCTTCAGTAGTCTGTAAAGCTAAGAAGTAGAAGTAGTTTTAAGAGCACTTTCCAAGATATATTCTCATCCAGATACATCAAATGAGACATGAATCTTCTCATCCGTTAATGTCAGCTCTGTAAGACACAGAGATGACTTATTTATTAATAGTCTGTAAGACTATGACTTCTTCATGGAAAAACTAGGAGTCAGTATGACCTTTCCTGTGAAGAGAGTTGCAGGATCAGACACTCATCTTGTTTTATCCCTCAAGATATTTTATGTGCACAGAATATCAATACGTGAACCACTTCTTCACCTTACTTACTCCATTATAAATGAGTGACTGTTTGTCTGATATCTGACAGGATAGGAAAGCTGACAAATCCATTAAATAAAACATTTCTATCTAAAGCCAAAAAAGAAAGAAAGAAAAACTTATTAGTGAGAAAATATTGAGAATATACGTGAGGGTCCAGAGCCATGTAAATTCTAGTTATTTCTAATTCAAGCTGTTACAGAAGTCCACAGATTTTGCTAACTGGCCTCGGCACTCAGGCTACTAGCTCTCACTGCTTCTCGTTTTTTTGAATGTTAAACCCACAAGACTTTACTAAACTTAAGTTCTAACATCAAACATCAGGAGGTGGTCCATGGCATTTTAACCAGGATGCAAATGATTAAACAGAAACAAAATTTGAAATCAATGGATGTCAAGCCATGTTAGGTGACCATCTACTCATTTTAAACATTAAAACACTCCAAGAAATGTTCATTCCAAAATATATATATTTTTTTTTTTAGGGGAAAAAAGAGGAAAAGTTAGGTTAAAACTAACAGCCAGATATACCAGCCTCACCCTGCTACTTTGCACTCCATTAACAAAGAATCTAGAAAGCCCACCTAAATGCATGGTAAATCAGATTTCCTTCTGCTTTTCTTCCACTGAACAATCCAAAGCAACCAGATTTTTTTTTTAATTTTGAAAGTGTTCAATTAACTTAAAATAATTTGCTTATTTCTATGTGAAGTTCTTTCTGTTCCAGGGGATTGGGGTTTTTGTCTTCAACTCACTATATTTAAAAAATTTCAGCTAAAGGCAGATTATCTGATAATGGACAAATCACCTCTAGGTCATTAGCAACTATATCTCCTAAAGTTTGCATTGAGCTCCAAGTGAATTTTAAAGGAAATTGATGCTGTTCTCCTTCACCTTCTGGGCCTGGTGGTAACAAGAGCATGTGTACTAAACTGGGACCTCAACAGATAAAACAGCATGAAAGTGGCAGCTGCCTTCCACAGAGGCTTGAGTGAAAAGCCTGAAGGTACAGTCAGGCTTCTGAAGCTCAGCCACTACCAGATAATTAGTCTTTCATTAAAGTTCAGGATCTGCATATTGAATTAATTCTTTGAAGCAGCTGGCCAGCAAGAAACCATCCCACATCCCCACGTTAAAGCAGCAGGGTGAAAACAACTCAGCACTATAAACAGCCCAGAGTGTACATTATAAAGCCAACTTCTTTTTTTAAGTAAGAATAAAATTTTATACAAATGAGGAAGCAATTAAGTTAAAAATATTTTATAACAGTGGATAAGTATTGTTTGTTTTTACAGAGCCCCAAATACTGCTATAACATACTGGCTGACAAACATAATTCTTTTTATCTTAAGTGCTTTAAGAAATGTGCAAAAAGTCACGAAATTCTTCTGAGGTACAATGAAACATCTGCCTGACAGTACGTTGTACTCTTACGCTATGGTTTAAGGAAGAAAGTGAAGAAATCTCAATCCTTTTGAAATCAGAAGACAAGTCTGTTAATCAGACCTTTCCGCATAGTCACACAAAACCCCCTCAGCATTCATTACAGGCTATTCATCTAGTTTTGTTTTCCAGTTGCCAAGGATCTTAACCTTTGAGCATGGAAATGTACAACCTTCAGGTCCTTTCATATTAAGGCTGTTACAGGGACGGTAATGTTACAAATTCTGTAATAAGTATTAAATGTACAACTGTATGTTTAGAACAGAAACATATTTGGCAGTGTTCCATGATCTTCAAGAAATTTCCAGAAAGTTGAGTATCTTTTCTGCTGGACATTCTTGTACCCTAAGAACATATAAATGCTCCAACTGCACAGGAAAAATACAAAGTTAGCACCTGGTAGTCTACAGCAGGAAATAACAAGATGGGCAAGGTGAGTTCTTTTAATTATCATTGAGTATTTTTCCTAACAACAAAGGTTCCTTCCTTCATTTGGAGCATTTCTAACTACAAAAATAAAAGCACGCAATACAGGTCCTAATTTGTGAGCACATATGGTTGCTGCCTCAGAAATGCAATTCAGATGTTGATAACAAGTGAAAAGTAATGTGGGTTCTGGAGGAAATGATTCTAAATTTTATCTTCAGTCAGTTCCACTTAGAAGATTTCAGGAAATTATTTTTAAGCATATTTTTAAGCTCCAGTGGCTTATGCAAGAGCTCCTATTGTTAACCTAGATGGAAACCATTTTTCTAGCTAGCATTTTACATCATTTAAAAAAAAAATCTATTGCTTAGAATTTCAATTTGATTAGTACTGTCCACTGAAGTACATCCTGTGAACTGATTATCTCCTCATTCCTCTAAATAAAGATCTGAAAAGTCACAGGGGTTTTTAACCATCACTTGCAGCACAGTCTGAATTTGCCACAAGGTCAGGTCCTAATTACCCCGTTTGGCAATGACAGGACAAGGCAAATGTTAGCATGCACTTCAAGGGTCACATTTTTATACCTGTTCCACTGTGAAAGCGACAGTTCCTGAAATGAGTGAATTTTCCCTGGCCCAGTTCCAGCCTGATGGTTGTGCTCTATGCAGAGCAGTTCAACGAGCAGGCGGGACATGCTGCCTGTGTGGCTGAGCACAGCACCTCTGCAGAGGCAGTCCTGGACCTGCACCCTTTGAAGCTTGGGGAGAACATCCTACTCCAAGGGAAACAGCTGTAAGAGAATGGGGTATCATAAACTCAAGACTATTTCTTTCCAATCTCACATGTGTAAAGTTGCTTATAGGTGGCTCAGAAAATGTATTGGGTAAGTTATTGATCTGCAGTCTATCAGCTACTAAAAATTAGTGTCTGCCAATGACGTGAGAAAGTCTATTCAGGTATCACAGCAGGATGATGCTGTTGCTAACAGTAAGAGGTGGCTGACCTGGTTCATAATTCACGTTCCTAGTTTATATTAGTTTCACATATCCAGCACTGGTGACAATATTGCAGTGGAGCAATGGTGACCCAGTTCAAAATGACACTGACAAGGCATTTTTCAGATCCTGTTGCATTAATCATTTCCATTTACATTTTCTGTTAGCCACTATTCCCTGGCAGCCTGTAATGAGATTCTGCTTCTCAAATTGATTCTGGCCCCTGTTGCCACCCTTTTCTCTCCCTTCCTTCCACCCTAAGGTTACCCACTGTAAAAGCAGTTACTCGGGCTGCACAGGCTGGTTTTCCCCCTTTTTGTTCACTATTGGTTTACGTGCTGGTTTATTATTCTATGGTAATTGTGAGTACTCACTGCCCTGGTTTGTTACTCCAATGCCATCTCCTCAATTTCAAAAAAGACCAAAGTTTATGTTTTCTTTTCCTCCTAAATTCCTGGCTTTATTCCAATAACAAAAAAGAAGAAAATAATCTGAACTAAGACCAAGCTCTTTCTGTTGACTGAGAATTAAATACTAATATTAAATACTGGTTTAGGAAAGACTGAAGTGTTCATCAATACAGTTTCTCTGCAAATAAAGTGAAGATAGAGTAGAATTATAAATGTTCATATAACTTTTGTCTGCAGAAGTTCACCCCTAACAAAACCAGAATTAAACATCTCTATGCACCATTGCGTCAGTGTGTGAACTGTTTTACACTAGCCTTTAGGATCAATTATGTTGGCATAATGTGTTCAGTTTTCATTCATTTTTAAAATAGCTTTTAATGCTATTCCCATGGAAACTGCTTACAACCAAATGCCTAATGTTTGTGGGTTCAAGTATTATCCAGGAACAAGTCCAAATCCCAAAGGCTGCATCAAAAAGATGAATTCATAGGGACCATTACCAGCAATTGATAAACACTGATGGCTATTTACTTCACAAGTTGGTACAAAACAGAACTGCTTAACCTAGTGAAGTTTTTAGCAGGCAATGTATATTGTTAGATCTTTTTCTCCAGTACAATTACTTTGCCTGCAGTCCTGTCAGACATAGCTGAAGGCTTTTCTAATAATAGGCAAAATTAAGTTTTGCAACCCCAAAGATGAGAAATAATTTATTTTCAGGCCAGAAAAATTCAGATTCACTTTGGCAGCAGAGCAGCTTCCCCAAAACCATAGTTCCTTGGTTATCTGCGGTGCATGTTGCATCCATTAAAAATCTGACACTTGACAAAAATCTAAGAACAAAGCAGGTAGCACCATAGAATGCTGATTGTTTGTGATTACTAGCAAATCCTTCAGATTTTCAAGGGTTCAATATGTCTGACCCCCATTTAGAAGCAAAATAGTCTACCGATTTATTATTTTTTCTTAATTATCTTGAAGGTATTCTTAGAAGGCAAGCGACCTGTCAGTATGTGGGGGGTGATGTACCATGGAAACCACCTGGGGTTTCCATAGGACTGAATCTACTGCTATGGCAGACTGGTAATTGAGGCACATCTCACTCCCTAATTTATGTCAGGTTTATACTATTGCAACACTATTCACTTCGCTTTACTGCATCCAGCTAAACAAAGAGTGTTATCAGGTTGAATTTCTTTAGGAGCTTTTGGAATTGGTTTATTTTTTAAAACTCATTCAGGCTTCTGGAATAAGAGGATCTCTTCATAGACAGCTTTTCTTCTAACCTTCTCCTTTCATTTTTTTGTTTCTTCTTTTTTTTGAATGCTTAATAACCTTTGTACAACATCCATGATTTCAATTTTTCAGCTCTCCTTTCAGATTCTCTGTTTAAATTCACACTGTTATATCTCCTCTCACATTTTACAAACTGTAATTACAGCAGTGTAATTATGAATTTGCCTCAGTAAGTTCAAGTGAGAAGTAGTCTATAATAAACAGATAAATCTGCTAAATTATGAATAATAAGTGAATTCTCATGTACTATCCCATAGGATAACAAATAATGAAGAATGTCTTCTTTATTATTAATAAGAAATAATGAATAATGGGAAGTGATACAGTGGAATGGCTTTCCTCCCTCTTTCCCTAGTGCTGAGGATACCTTCTGAGCCCTCCTTCCTCCAGACTAGCTAGTGTAGCAGATTTTATACAGCAGTTCTTGACAGCATATTTTGGCAACAGGATACACATCTGAAGAACAATTAAAGAACCTTCTGCAGCAGTAAAAACCATTCAGCAATATATTTGATATCTGTTCATATTCCCAGCAGAAACACTCATACATGGCAGCAGCTCCAAGTTTTATTAGAAGTCAGATAACCACATTAGCATGTCATCAGGCCTGAAATAATACAGCTTTTCCTCAGCAGAGCTCATTAGCTCAGTACAGGACAGTTACATGACTCCTGGCCATCTCAGAGCCCAAGCAAGTTGAGCTCTTATTAGTAAAATGTGCTATAGGCCTTCCCAATAAAAAAATCCCAGTCTGTCTTCTGTACCTACACGGGATGAGGCACAGCAAGCCATTTTCCTAATGAGAACTAGGGAGTGGTGAATGAGGACTGCTGGGGCTCGGTTATGTTTCCCTAACAGAACTCCTCAATGGCCCACAAACAACACCTATCCCCTCTTTGTTCAGGGGATTGGGCTGCATGACTACTGTTGAAGTAACCACTTTGCAACAGCAAGTTTTCAGACATGGTTTAAACTGCACAATGAGTCATAAATGCATTGCAGAAGCCAGCTCCCAAAACAAGCCCAGCTGTGAAAAGTCAGCAGTGCCATCCATTGACTAAAATTTGTAAGGCAGGTGCTTGGCAGGGGAGAAATATCTATCAGTGAACAAGCAATATCCCTCCATTCTGCCTTCTTCCTATTGCAGATAATTTACCAAAGAACGTCTTTATATGTTGGACTCTGGTCCCAAACAAGTTCCTATAATACCTGCTCTCAAGCAACCACTGCCAGACGTGTTAAAAGACTTCACTCATACAGAGTATCTGCATTCACACTTGTTTACTCGTGACAGATGGGTGCTTGTGCCAGCTAACTAGCATCACAAGGAGAACATGACAAGTCGCATCGTGATCACATGTCCAGAGCCAAAGAACAGGCTCCTTTTTCTTCTCCTACTGAGAGCATATAACAAGCACCACCATAATGCAAGATCAGAACCAGGTACAGTAACGTGACATGGGTAATACAGCTAGGAACAGGGTGATCGCAAGGAAAGGGTCCTTATTTAATAAAATCTCAAAGTTAACAACCCTGATACAGAATGACTATTTACAGGTCCTACTTTACCAAATCATCGTTGAAAATATGACGTAAAGTGATAGGTTAGATGCTTTAAAAGAATATTGCCCTTTGTTAGGGATTGTTAGATCAGCAGACCAAAAGGCTGCTTGTAACAGTGGGACATAATCTACAATGCTCTCGAGCTAGGGCTCATTATAAGCTACACTTGTATCAATGCAAGTAATATTATTAATATTATTTAAGGCTTGGTCATTTAAAACAGTTACAATTTTGAGTGTATGTTAAATTCTGGCTAAAAGAAAGAGCAGAAGATGACACAAAATGAAGGCACACTCTCCTCCTGCACCTGCTCCTCTTCTGATCTCAGGAAGCTTATTGATGCAGTTTTCCTGATGCAAGAACAGAGATAAGTAAGATACAAGCATGGGGACCTACCCTTCCGCAAAAGGCTCTCTTGTTGCACTGCTCCTGAGTGCTGGCTCTGTAGAGCAGGCAGGAGTTAAGGACCACCTTGGCCTCTTTACTCATGCCCTTAAGGAAGTTCACAGAAGGTTTTTTTCCTTACGGCCAGGCACATCAGCACCTCTTTGGCAAACTAAAGGTATATATTCAAAAGCTGCAAGGTAAACTCACTTGCATGTATTAAGAGTACAGACCAGGGCGTCACTCACTTTGGAAGGATGTGTCCCAGTGCAGCAGTGTAACTGCCTGAAAGATCTGGGAACAATTTCCAGTAACCTTATACAAATAGGGGCTAATGACTGTGTTTAGTAATTCACATCCACCTTTTCTGAGTACACTGCCGATTGAATATTGCACTGCACCGAGTTGTTTGGCCAGAATCTCATTATGGCATTATGCAGTGAGAGGTAGAAAAGAGGGAATCTGGCCTTGGCTGTAACTTGTTTTGTCTGAATGGGCTGACAATTTGCTTTATAGCAATATTGGTAAGGAACAAAGGGCAGGAAAATCTGCACTTGACAATCTGAGTCATGGGCTGCTACAACAGAATGTTACCAACTATTTACATACTTTTAAGTCTGAAGGGGAAGAGGACAACTGGCTTTTTTATTTGTGAGAACAAATTGAAATTGCTGAACATTTAGGAAAACAACCACCAAACATGCCTTTTGCCTAATTTTTCCTAAGTTCTCATGAAGTTATGATCAGTACAGTAGTGAAATAAACTGAAAAATAAATCTAAAGGAGTCTGTGCAGATTTGAAAGTCCATGGGAATCAGAAGAGGTGTAAAACAGCTTGAGGAGGCAAAGCAGTCCAAGTATTCAGCTTCCAAATTTGGCCCCATAAGTTTTCACTCCACAAAATACCACTTTACCCATTTTAATAGCAGAAGACATTAAAAAGAATTGACTAAACAGCATCATTTTGCATCCTTCGTTGTGTTATATTCATCAGCACAAGACACTTCACTTTCTCTGGGCTAGCTTTGACTCTTAAAAGTTTGATAGCTCTTTTCCAGACATACAGGTCTAAAGCAGACACCTCTCCTTAGTGGGTTGCACTGAATGGTAAATTAAATAGCCATCTGAAATGCTAAACCCCAGGTACCTGAATGAATTCTTTGCACTTCACTGCAAAATAAATACCAATCTAAAGGTAGAAGATGGTAAATTCTTCACAGACATGAGGAATGGAAACTTTGCTGGATACCAGAAACAGTGACTTCAGTTAAATGTTAAAGGCTGTCTTCCAAACTCTGAATGGGCACATGACAACATGTCTCAAGGCTGGCAGTGCATACAGCAATTACTGCTGCTTCCAATGTATTCCAAAAATAACTCAGGTTAATTGTTACTGAAAGGTGAGAACAGCCAGCGACTTCTATGAAGTAAGTTGTATGTGTCCTCAGTGCAGCATTATCGCACAGAGACAGGGCAGAAAGGCCAAAAGCTGTGCAGACATGGAGGCTGAGTTACGCTCCGCATTAGGGTGAAACACATTAGTGGGTGCCAAGGAAGCTGCTTCTGCTGCCACTCCGTGTAGTTTATCTGTTCTGTGAAAAAATAACCTTCTTGCTTTGCTGGGGCTATCAATCCCACACCTAGCAGGAGACATTGGATGTGATTTTCACTCACACACATCCAAATGGCTATACATCACACTGTCCAAATGAAAAAATGTCTCATCAGAAGATTACTGGAGAGGACTCTTGTGGAGAGTAGAATTAATGCTGCTGACTTCCTGTATCAACTCAGGCACAAAGATCCTGAAAGAACTATGCGTCCTCCATGAGAAAGAGGGACCCTCACAGCTCAACAGCAACAGTCTGCTCACTCATAGGCATGCCAAGGATGGGCACATGAAATCAGCAGCAGGTCACAGAAATGCAAGCAATACGGATGTTTTCACTTCTATTTTCTTCTGGTTTTACTTTATACCCCTTTCTGTTCAACAAGACTAGGGGTCAAAGAGCAAGATCTTCTCAGGAGGTGAAATTCATCTTTCTGCAGGGGCTCCCATGAGTCATCACCTAAATTGCCTAATTATCTTTTAGAAGGATTTGGGTTGAAACCACAGTTTCCTTTGCTCAGACAACCAGTGGTCTGCAATGGAAGTTCCCACACATCTCCAGGGCACTGAAATGAAACAGGGCCACACAGCCCCATTCTTCAAGGATTTGTAGGTAAATAAAGCAAATAACTCTTTCTTTGCTGTCCTGTTTGGGGATTTTTCTCACCCTAAATTCCTCTCAAAGACAAAAATATCTGGGCTGGCTTCCTTTGGACGTAGCTGTACTATCAGTGCAGTCTTCTCCCATTCGAATATAAGATACTAAGTTTTAATGTTTTTCCAGTTTTTGCTTGAGAGCGAAGATGTCCCTGAAAGCTAACTGTATGTACTGGAGCATTCTTGACACAGAAGTTTCCTACTAAGTATCTTTATAAACTACATATGGATTCCTCAAATAATAAGCAGGCATTGTGTTATGCTTTGCACAGGTACAAATTAAAATTTCAAGGAAATATAATTTCCTGATATCATTTTAATTCATGTCCATCTTATGAACTAGCCATATTATCTCATCTTCATCATTTAAACAGCCTTGGAACATGATGTGAAAAAGCCAATGTACTAAAGAACTAGGCCACTTAAAACTATTTCACATGCCATGCCCTTAATTTACCATAATATAAAGAAATTTACCTTAGCTTCTTTTCTGAATAAGGTTCATGATCGGTTCCTAACTCCTCTCATTATATTTATGTACATGGCATTACTACATTTGTAATAATATTAAATGATACAGCTTCCATCATGCATAAGCAATTGCCTCCCACTCTCATATAGGAACCAATTTGTACTTGTCTATTAGAAGGCATTATATTTTGGAACTGTCACATTCATGATCCTTGAATTATTGGTAGATTAAATTATTTGAAAAACTTAAAGAATTTTCTCTCATTTCTTCATCATCAAATTATAATTTTGCTTTGACTAAGACATTATTAAAAGTAAGCTGCTACTGAACTACTAATCACATTTATCCTTACAAATGAACTTAACTCCTGAACTAGCTCATCGCAGGGACCTACAAGCATCAATGGCAGTACTTAGCTTGCACTCTTGGCAAACCACAGATGGAACAATTCTGCAACATGGATTCCAGTTACAGAAATCGCATGTTACAGCATACTTCAGATCTGTCAGTCTGACCTCGGTGCCACAGAAGGTTATGGAGCAGATCATCCTGAGTGTCATCACATGGCATGTACAGAACAACCAGGTGATCAGGCCCAGCCAGCAGGGGTCTATGAAAGGCAGGTCCTGCCTGATGGACCTGATCTCCTGTGAAAAGGTGACTCAGTGGATGAAGGAAAGGCTGTGGCTGGTGTCTGCCTGGACCTCAGTAAAGCCTTCGACACCGTCTCCCACAGCATCTCCTGGAGAACCCGGCTGCCCATGGCTGGGACTGGGGTCTCTGCGCTGGGTAAAGCCCTGGCTGGCGGCCGAGCCCAAAGAGCGGTGGGCAATGGAGTCACATCCCGCTGGCGCTGGGCACAGGGGTGTCCCCAGGGCTCTGCTGGCGCCGGTGCTGTTTCATGTCTTTACCAGCGACCCGGACGAGGGGATCGAGTGCACCCCCAGTCAGTGTGCAGGTGACACCGAGCTGGGCAGCAGTGTTGATGTGCTGGGGGGCAGGAGGCTCCGCGGGGGTCTGGGCAGGCCGGGCCCATGGGCCAAGGCCAACTGTACGGGGGCCAGCAGGGCCGCGTGCCGGGCCCTGCCCGTGGGCACCGCAGCCCCGCAGCGCCCAGGCCGGGGGCACAGCGGGGGGAACTGCCCGGCGGGACAGGGTCTCTGCTCCCAAGTAACAGGTGACAGGACAAGAGGAAACAGCTTCAAGTTGCACCAGGGAGGTTTAGGTTGGATATTAGGAAAATTTTCTTCACTGAAAGGTCTGTCAAGCGTTGGAACAGGCTGCCCAAGGAGGTGATGGAGTCACCGTTCCTGGAGGTATTTAAAAGATGTGTAGATGTGGCACTTAGGGACGTGTTTAGCGGTGGAGTTAGTTAACAGCTGGACTCGATGATCTTAAGTGTATTTTCCAACCTAAATGATTCTGTGATCCTATGAATTGCAAGTGAATTCTCAGGCTCATCAGTCTTCCTTTAACTTCTTCCTTGTCAAACTGCCTTTCAGCTGCACCATCAGTATTACTTGTACTTCCATGTTTATAAGTAATATTTGAGGCAGTAAACAACAACTTGGTGGAACTTGCAAATGGAATATGGCCCCAAGTCTACTATTGCTGGCAAAGAGTGTATATAAATGTAGTGACGTGCAAGGAGTAAACATTGTACACATTACAGACAGACCTGCATATCCAGCATAACACAAAAGTGTCTGTGTGGAAGCATTTTCTTGAGCTGTCTTTGGAAGTTGTACCTTCTCCTCTTTGTCTTAGTTACAGTGAGCAGGATAGAGCTAATGTGTTTTTCCCTGCACTTCTCTATCTTCACATTAAGGTACCTTAAGCCCAGGTGTTTGCTTGTCTTTCAGTGAGCATAGATCATTTGATGTTTATTGTATTGTTCCTTCCTGCCTCGAAGCAAAATCTCCCACTGAGATTTTAGAGACAGCAGAAAGTCAGACTGTACTTATAAAACTGCCAGCTCTGATGCTTTTATGCGTTATTAACTGATCTCCTACTCTTTTCTGCACTCGCCCAGGATTTCTAGATGTCCAGCAGCAGCATAACACATATGCCACAGGAAAGCTCCTCTGTGCTCTCTACCACGCAGTGGTTCTAATGGGTCTGCCAGACAAACACAGGCAGGTGTCCAGTGTGCATGCGCGGAGCCCAGTTGTGTCCATGCCAGTGGAACTTGACTGACATTTTTAGTAAAACCAGAATTAACTCCTGGGATGTTTTATAATTAAAAAAAAAATACAAAATTGTAGTGCACTATGATATATATATCACCATATTAATACCATTTGTCTGCTCAGGTGGTGTATTAACAGTCACAGAAAACACATTAGCAAATTGCTTTGGAACAGTAATAAACGTAATAAACATGTGAAATTGCGTTCTGAGAAAGTATTGTTCTACAAAGCATTCATAGAAAGACTAGATTTATAAGCAAAAACTAAAGGAAGTATAAAACCCTAGAACTGGCAGTGCTGTTTATTATGCCCAGAACAGACTCTATTTTAATGCATGTAAAGCTCTCTCCCTCTCGTCCTCCAAGATACTCCTTGAAACCCATCTGTTCTGTGGTGCGTTGCACTTAACCAGAGCCACCCACCATGCTGTTTCAGCATTGTACCATTCTGTGTTGTCCTGCGCAGTTCCAGCTTGTACTCCTAAACGGCAAGTTCTTCCGGAGGGAAAAACCTCTTATTTATCTGACACAGTTCTCCTATTGTACTCGGCCCTGCATGCTTACATCACTGCAAAAACAACAATGTGCCTGAAGAGGAAAGGCTTAGCGTCTCGGAAAAGAGAAGCATTTTATTGCTGGAGCTTAGCATTTGGATGCATTGTTTCAGTACATTAATGTAGTTATGCAATATTTACCCTTCCTCCCACAGTGAGCCAGCCTTGTCTGTGATGGCAAGAAGCCACTTCAGGAAACTGCAGCAATAGCAGTTACAAAAAGCCTTGGCATCGTATAAGATAGCGGTCAACTTGCAGATATTAAACCACATTAAGCAGCATTAACATTGAATGGTTGACACAGCACAAAAGGTCTAGAAATCACCAGAGTTAAGCAGATTCTGAAAATTACGCCATGTGGACAGATCATTCCCAGCAGCCACAGCCTTACTGGTCGAAACAGCTCCCCGGGGCACTGGGATTCACTTGCCAGGAATATCCTCCCCCCCGACATCTACAATTCTCCCACAGTGATGTTACACTTCGATGGCATTTTTAATTCCTACTTTTCCTGTTGTGGTTTTAAGATAGAAGCAAGGCTATAAATGCAAGACCTTCTCAGTGTCTGCTGGAAGGCTCCTTCTGGTCTCAGAGATGCTATGAACCCTTTGTGACTGGAAAAGCTCTGTGTTTGCACTCTGCCCTACACCTTGAAATCTTGGCAGATTACAAGAGCTCTTCAAGATAAAGTCAGTAATTAAATAAACTGCTTGCACTGTGAGCCTATGCAGCAACGATACTTTAACCACTTCTCCACTTCAATATGCACACAGTCTTTGGGAGCACTCGAAAAAATGACAGGCATCACCTCCCCTTCCATGCTTACAGGCCTAAATACAGCCAAGGGGACTGAAGAGGCAACCATCCCCGCTTAGCGAGCTACGTGGAGGGCCACACTGTAAAACCACTGTGGTTGCGCTCCTACAGCTCCCTCCAGACGGGCGCTGGAGGGGCTTCAGCCAGCCCAGATGGGGCAGGGGGCTGCCTCACACCGTCCCGAGTGGCCACACGCCATCCTGAGAGACTTTTTTCCCTCAGACTAAGAGCGCGCAGCGCGCCTCCCCTCAGCGGGCAGCGGCACCTGTAACCGCCCTCCCGTCACAAGCCGCCAGCCCCCACCGGCGGCGGGCGCCCTCCTCCTTAAAGGGGCAGAGCCCACCAAATCTGGCTCCAGAAGGACTCTGCCCCTTTAAGGAGGAGGGCGCCCGCCGCCGGCCGGGGCGGGTGTTCGGCTTGTCAGGCCTGGCCGCCCGCCCCGCTCGGCGCACACAGCCGGGGCTGCGCCGTTGCTATGTACCGCCTGGCGCGCCTGGGCCCGCTGCGGCCGCCGGCCGCCCCGCGCAGCCCCCCGCTCGCCGCCGCCCCCCGCGCCTTGCGCTGCGGCCCCCGCCTCGCCTGGTCTGGCCTCAGCCCGCCGCTGCCGCTCGTAACGCTGCGAGCTGCCGCCGGCAGCTCCGCCAAGGTAGGTGGGCAAGGGTGGGGGTGCCTGCGAGCCCCCCCCGAGGTACTGCGCGGTGTGAGGGGGGCAGCGGCTGCGCCTCCGGGGGGAGGTGTTTTGGCGGGGAGCGGATTAATGTAGCTTTGGTTAAAGCACAAGTTGTCCCGGCCTGGGAGTGTTTCCCAGCTTTTTGGGGGTGCCTTCAAGATTAGGGGTTCGGCTGGCCTGCAGCACCCCGGGAGGGGTATATGTTTTCCCAGGGGGCTTTCAGAGTTTGAGCGCTTCAGGTGAGTTGTGAAGAATAAGAAGAACTAAAAGAAGGGCTTGTTAGGAATTCATGCCGACACAGAGTAGCCCGGTGGCGGCGGTGGCTGGCAGCGCCCAGGGGCAGCTGAAAGGCCACGCACCCCGTTAGTTGCGAGTTCCACTGGGCTTTCAACCCTCGGTTACGTTTTCGTTTGAGCTGGGAAGTGGGGGGAAAAAAGTATGAATTTGTGCCACTTCTTTTGTTTTTAAATTTGAGTTGGCAGAGGGAGCAAAGCAGATGAAGGCCTCACACGTGACTTCTTTACACCGCAGTACATTATTAAATCATGTTGATGCCGGGTTTCTGTAGGAGACGCGGACCTGCTTTACACCTGTTTGTGCCAAGATTATGACTGTGAGCTTTCCGTACAAAGCCTCATTTACAGTTTAATTTCTACACCTTAGTTTTCAGGTTAATTTCTGTAGCCCCGTTACAAAGCGTAATGTGATATTTCAGATTCTTGCCTTATTTTGTCCAGAAGCTGAATCTTTGCCTAAGTGATGTGAATAAAATTGGCTTTCTAGCAGAAATATTGTAGCAAAATTATATGGAAAACAAGCAGCTTTCTTTGCTAAGTTGTATGTTATTCAGGCATGACTGTACTGAGTAGTCCAAGTAATATCTGTTCAAGTGGAACTGTTCAGAAATTGCCTGGTGTGTGAGCCCGAGAGCATGAGTGAGTTGAAATGTGATGATGGGAACAAGTTATTTTTCAGTCCTTATGATCCATCTTGCAAACACAGCTATAAGACCAAGAGTTCCTCTGAGGCTTATGTATCTCTCCAGATTGTCAGCTCCTGTCTTCATGGCAGCTGTCTGAAAAAAATCTTCATGTCAGGCTCCTTAAATAGATAATGATCATCTTTGTTTGGATGAAAAATTCACTGTAGCTATTAAATCTTAAAATACCATTCAAACCATGCTTGGCTTTTAAGAAAATCACACTGTTGAATAAATTAATGTTCTTGACTAGTATGTGATGTCGATTGAATAATATGTTAGGACAGCTTTTATCAGAAGGTATTATGAGGCTATTTTGTTCAGTTTATTTATGTAGTTCCATTCAATAACTCAGTACTTATATTTTACAGACCGGGAGTTAAAACAGCATTCTTCCCTCCTCCGCCCCTCGACATCCCCCCTTTCCTATAATAAAACTGAAGAGTAAGAGAATGAATTCTGAAACATGTTGAAGTAGCAGGCATGTAGTACAGCCATGCATTGAATCTCATTACTTGCAGTGGCTGAAAGTAGTTAATTATCTAACTATTAATCCATTATTTTGCTAAATAAGCTTGCTTAAAAACATATCTATTTAAACATGTTTTCCTCATTTACCTTCTAGTATTGAAACTGCTTGGCTTAAGCAATAAAGGATTTCTTTTTCTACTGGACATTTTTTCTTGAGTCAAGTTTCAGTTTCTGTTGAAATACTGCTTTGGCTTATCAGCCAAAAAAAAAAAATCTAACATTATTTTTTATGTTTGAATATTTTAAATACACAATAAGCAGAGTAAGTTGAGCTACACAATTCCCTAAATACATATTTATGTATCAGTGTGTTTTCCTGTCGAAATACAAAGGAATACAAATTACGATTAAAAAAGATAAAACCAGCAGCAAACAGGTTTGGGGGGGGCTTGGGGTGGTGGTGTGCTTTGTGTGGTTGAAATTGCCAATTAAAGCAAGTTCATCCTACCACTAGTGTTGTAAGAGGCATCTATCTTGTATCCTAACTGACAATCTCGCCAAATCCAAGGATTAATCAAGTGTGTTTCTTCCAGTTTGTGCCTTGAAACCGACCTACAGTAGGACAAAGTGGTGCCAGGCACTCAGTAGCTGTACCTGTCCTGTGGGCAGCAGTGGCCTTTAGTCTGGCTGTCATATTGTCATGACTGCTGCTGAATTCAGCTGAAAAGGGACTCTTCTAATTTCTCCTGACAACCGTTCACTAATTAAGAGAAAAATCCTGAGGTCTTTGTGCAAACATTTTCTTTCTCTAGTTAGTATTTCTTCTATGGCAAGTATGAGGACGTATCCAAGGGCTGTCATTACTAGCAGCATATATGCCCTTCTTTGCCTGCATTGCACTATCAGATTGGGTTTTGGAGTATGTCTCACAATGAATTTCTGCACTTTAAATTTACCCAGATAAAAAGCTGTCAATAAATTTTACAATGACAAACATTTTCAGTGAAGTTAGGCTATTTACACCAGCACTGCCATGTCTGTGTAGCTACTGTCTAGACCATGGCAACACTATTGTTGTATATATGTTGACAGCAACTACTGTCAACAGTAGCATTTCCCCAGTTCTTCCTCTTTCAGCTGATCTACAGAGGGTGATTTATAAGAACTTAAATGTTGGACCCCTGCTATCTAGTAAGTTGTTAGTAAGTCGGCATCAGTGTGGTATCGTAGTCTTCCAGTGCCATCAGCTGCTTAGCCCTTGAACAAAAAACTGTGTTACAAGAATTCACTGTATAAAGCTGAGCAGTGGGTATAAGCAAAGATCTCTTTGGCACCTCGGTCTCATCTCTCAAACAACTGTGTGGGTGTGCCTTGATGCATATTTGAATCAAATGGAAGACTGGGACTGTAATAATTTTTAATTATGAAACTTGCGTTATGTAAGAACTTGCACTAATTTCAGTGCGTTCCTTTGATATGAATAGCTGGGAAAAGGGATCTTGCATGGGCTGTGCCACAGGCATCTGCTGTCCTGATGTGAAAGAGTAAGAGTGTGTTACTATCTTCCCAAAGTATTCCGAACAGCACTGTATGCAAGCCAGTTCTTTCATTATTTCATATTGGTTCAACTGACTAGAATATGACATTGTGCTTAACGTTAATAAATACTTTTAATTGTTTTCTTTTTAGGATGCAGGTGGACCCCCAAAAAGGGCAGCCACAGATCTCAGTGGTGAAAACAAGAAACTCAACAAATCCCAGCAACTGAAACAAGTTTTTAAAGAGTATGGTGCTGTAGGGGTTTCATTCCATGTTGGAATTTCATTAGTATCTCTAGGAATCTTCTACCTGGCTGTGTCAAGGTGAGGTTTATACAGTTGTCTGTAGTCTCTAAGTAATGGTTTAGCCAAGAAAAATATCTTACCATTGTGCTTATTTCTGGAAGGACACGCGTACTCTATGCCTGTTTGGTCTATACAGAGTAATCTTCTGAATGTTGAGTGTAGGTGGATCCATAAATGGATCTAATCTCCCATCAGGCATGAGAGAAGAATAATGTATGTGGTCTTTTTGCATAGGTTCACCATCCATGGTGAGTAGGCAAAAATAGCAGAGACTGCACCAGCGTAACTAACCAGATGAGAGAATTTATTTTTGTTCTGCAGAGATATCTTTTATTCTCACACAGTAGTGTGGTCTGTAAAGATAGAGCCAAAGTGCTGGAGCTTAGAGATAAATTTATTTTTCTGGGTGTTGAACTCAGTTTCTGCAATTCAGCTGCAGAAGGCAACGGCCACTAAAACAGGATTAGATTCAAAAAAGAAAATACTAGATAACTGTGTAGGAGTCAGGTGGGAAATTGTGTACATGGCTTCTGGTGGGAATGCATCGGTTATAAATATGTCTGTTGAGCATGAGGGATTTCAGCTGAGGAGACAGGGAAACACGTTGTTCTAAAAACATTCCCTGCCACTTACCCTTGACTTCAGTGGAAAAGTGTGAATGTCTGATGTCTCTCATTTACTATATCATTGCACAGGGTGACAATGAAACTCTTTTCCTTCAGGTATGATTTAACTCCCAGTTACAAGATACTTTACTGTCAAGTGAAGGGGGAAAAGTTAGTAACAACTTCTTTTGGAAAATTACTCCAAATGTAGGAACCTTGATGAAAGCTGCTATGTCTATAGAGAATTAAAATATTAATGGATTTGGTGGATAATGCTTATCTGAGATCCTTAATACTTCCTTCACTTGTTAGATTTTAGGTAAGATGCTTGTCATTTTAACAGCTTTGTACTCCTGTTAGGACACTTGAAGCCTAACAACAGGTACCTTATTTGGTTCGGGTTGATCTATATTAATGTGATAAGTTTCATCAAAACACAGAATAGGCTTTACTGTAAATTTTTGGAAGATTAATTTACAACACAAATTCACAAATTTCTTTTTTAAAATGAAAAAGGAGAGGAATCTTATCTCCAAAGGTTGAGCATGGGGGCTGAGTATTCTCCATGCACATGCTGCAGCTATACAGTTTTAAAATTAAGAACATACTTGACTTCACAGGGAACTTGTCAATTTAAGAAAAAAAAAAAAAAACGTGCATCTGAAAATATTGCATGTGTTGTTGCTACAGAACTAACTTAAGCTGTTACTGCTGAAATAATTCCTTGGGTTTATTATTTAACAACATCTAATATGAACATAAATTCCGGAGTTGGAAGTATGCCATGTTAAATTCCCTGGAAAAAATAGCACTTTTTATTTTTTAGCATGCAACCTTAAAATAAACTAAAGAAATATTGTTCTCTTTTTCCCCAGTGGTGTGGATATGACTGCCGTTCTCTTCAAACTTGGTTTCAGTGAATCATCATTGCAATCTAAAATGGCTGCTGGTACAAGCACATTTGTGCTGGCATATGCTATTCACAAATTGTTTGCTCCAGTACGAATCAGCATTACTATAGTTTCTGTGCCATTTATTGTCCGATACTGCCGGAAGATTGGTTTCTTCAAACCTCCTGCCCCAAATCCATGATGACTTCCTATTGGGTTTCACTCTATTTTTTTAAATGCTCTGTATCTATGTAATTTTCAAGTTGCTAAATTTCTTTAAAAGACTTATTTGGATTCATGTTAATGCTGGCCTCCACTTGCATTTCTTACTTGTTGATTCAGGTAAATCTTACACTGTGAAGAGAGCTGTCCTTATCTTCTTCCCCTTTTGCCACTTCTGTAAAAAAACCTGTTACAATGGTATCTTGTTTCCACTGCAAGTGGTAATATAAATGCTTGACAATGAGCAGTCTCTTTAGAACACACAGTTCTGGGTCTTTATAATCTAGCTTTTTGGGCCTTCAGGGTTTTGGTTTTTTTCTTGTCAAAATAGAGTGGCAGAATTATTTTATTACTGTGTAGGGGAAAACAGAGGAAGATTCTTTTCCTAATGGTCTGTGAAATAAACAATATCCTACTATATGAATAGTTATTCATAAAATATATATATAGAATATATAGGCAAGGCTGTATATTGGAATCTAAGGTGGTAGGTTGGTGTTTCTTTTGTTGTAAAAGGCATATATTATGACTCTAGTCTTGCAATACAACATACATGCTGAGCTAACTTAGGTGGGAGTACCTGTATGATTAGGTTTTGCACAGTGATAATTTTTTAGCCAGAATAGGTGATGCACTGTTCTGAAACTACAGCTCCTTTGTGGTGCTTCCATGTTTCAAGATTTTGTTTGAAAAAATGATTTATTTATAGGCTAGGAACTGGCCGTACTGAAATCCTTTTTTTAATATTTTTTTTATGCCTGTAGACTCAGAAGAAGTTCTGAGTCTACTGCAATCAGTGTAACCAGAATTACCTCCTATGTGAACATACTCCAAAGATCATCAAGTCAGAGGCAAGGTATCATGGGGTTTTAAGGTATTGAGATCTGGCTTTGTACTGGAGACACACTTTTTAATCTGAAAACTAACCCTAGCAGCTTTCTGCTCCTGTGGATGAAACTCAGATCTGTGTCTGAAGTCTAGACATTACAATTCATAGCTTCTCAAGAGCAATTCCTGTGCTTTTATCTGACAAATTGTTGAATGTACCAGTTAGAGGTGCTTTTCATTTCCCTATTTGGACACTATCCCTATTAGAATGTAGTTGCACATGCATATATTCAGATACCACCTTTCAATTAATCCAAATACTGGATCCCAAAACTAGGTAGTCAGTGTAATATTCTGTGGTAAACCTGGGTTTCAGACTTTTTACTGTGCTTCTATGAGAGAGCTCGAGCCAGATCTTTTGTTTGGACCTGTTCTTCCTTCCAGGTCTGCTGTTCTTACATTGTCTTCCGCTGTCTTTGTGCTTACATATACCCCAAGGTGGCTCTGACACAGATCTCTTCATATAGGAACCTGATTAAAGTAAATAGCAGAATGTTAACCCTGGTGAGCAGAGTAAATTTTTTCCCTCCCCACCCTGAAATTTAGTGAACTGAGAGGAGGGAGGCCTGGGGTTAGGATGAGACTTGGCTGAGGGAGGGAATGAGGAGCAAGTAATTTTTTTCATTACAAGCAACCTGTTAATTCCACTCAGCCATAACATTAAATTGCCCCCTAACTCCTTTCCCATTCAGAAAGTCCAATGCATTGGCTGGTTGGATGCACTGAGGATTCTCAGGCTCACAAGTGAGTGAGCAAGAGTTTGTGCTTGAGGAAGATGAGTCATACCCACATAGATCCTTGTACCTCTGTACTATTGCTACCCTTTGACTAACCAGAGGTTTTTCTCTAAGACAAGGAAACCTGGGAGAGTGGTAGTTTACTTTCTCCACCCTGTGGAAGCAAGCTGACACTAGAGGCTGCCACCTGAAAACAGAGAACCCCTTGACAAGGGCTTGGTCTCAGTGGAGCTGTGCTGTAAGCCCAGGTGAGGGTTTAGTGTCCTAATGTGGAAACAGCTGCAGCAGTGAGCAGGTACACATTCTAATCTTGATGAATACTACAAATATAGCATATACTGTAGACATGTATTGCATAGTTACTGCTCAAAATACCAACCTTAGGAGCAGGACATACTGAGAATCAGCCTTGCAGTGTGGCCTGGCTCCACAGGAGCTGTAGGCTGTGTCACAAAGAGCTTGTCATCACAGCTGCTTGGCTTGCTCTATGGAGCCAGTGCTCTGCTGCTTAATGTACCCACATGTAAAGGAGGAATGGCTGTCAAGCTCATTTTGACTAACTACTTGTTCAAAAAAACCTGGGTTTTTCCTGTTTCATGCCTCCTTTGCAGTGTGGCTGCTGAAGCTGGCAGCTTGTCCACAGTGCTAACTTCAGCTTACTGCTGAGCCAGCTCTGAGTAGAGCTTAAGTTTCATATCAGCTTGTCCCTCAAGGAAGCTCAGCCTTTACCCTTTGACTAATCTGCCACTAATATACCTGGTGTGTGGCTAGAAGCTTATTACCAAGCATTTGATAGTGCAGTTCTTACCCATCTGCACAGCAGTTAAAGGGTTATAATGGTATGAAAACATGCAGCCAGCAGTACTGTAGCTTTCCATTAACCTCTACACTCTAGAACAGCTACAGTCTTCTAAATTTCAAGTGGGCAGTCACTGTTTCTTAACAGTAAGTTTTACTACACACACACACACCTGTTCACAGAAGTCTCTGTTGGTTTTTTCCCTCTACATGCCCTCTCTCTCTTTATCAGGTTAGGGCAATGTTCTGTTACCAAGGATAACAAAAAAATTCCAGAATGAGGCATCCTTGGGTTTGAGTCATTTTAGCTTAAGACAAAACATACTTAAGTTGATAGAGAAGGAATATACAAACTTTAAAAAAAAAAACCACACAACTTTCTGTAAAGCAGGAATCATTCAAAGCAAATACACTTAAAAGTCACCAGCACTAACTAGAGAGTTTCTTGCAGTAAAAAAAAACCTCATCTAAATTATGACCAGAAATCAGATTATCTATCAAAATAAATATGGTTGTTTAAACTACTGGCAATTTCTTTGGGTTTTGTTTTGGGTTTTTTTTACGAAGTATATTTTAAATTAATTTGAGAATATATTTTAATTCTAGAATCCTTGCTTGTAAAAGGATCATTTTTAAAAATGGTTTGTAAAATAGTGAAGATTACATTAAAAGTCTTATAATGAAAATACAATAAATTGCTTTCTCTTAGTTGGCTTGAAGTGTTTTACTGGAAAAGAGGTGGGGGTTCATTTAGTGTTTTGGTGGCCAGTAGCCTGACCCTTGCTAGATTTTGGGGAATAACATGTTACACCACCAGGTGTTGACATTAGTTCTTGTTACATACCTGCTTTGATGACAATACTTCCCACACCTTTCAGACCATAACCGCACTAAAAAAAGGAAACAGCAGGCCTAGGTTTCAGTGGTTGGAGAAAACCTGCAAGATAAGTAGCAACACATTTGGTACTTACCTTGTAATCCTGTGTTATGATTGTAGAATAGGAAGTGACCACACCTACTTTTTGGTACCAGCACAAAGAACTTCGACAGAGGTGGGAAGTAAATTTATTTTATGATCATAGACAAGAAGTCAAGCTGTACTGATGACAGACAAGTGGTTAGACAAAGCCAGGGGAAGTGATAATGTCAAAGGAACCTTACCATGCTAGTGACAGTATATAACAAGTCTTTATTTTTAAAAGTGGTAACATTTTAGACAAGATAGAAACAAAAATAATGTACACATCATTAGGACACTTAGAAACACATTCACCTTGCTCAGTTTCAGATTACACCACAGTTGGGATATCCTTTAGCAGCCCAATAAGTTAGGAGACAGGTAGCTCCAGGATATTGCACTGTTCAATAAGCTAAAACAGCTTCCTCTTCTTGGAGCAACAAACCATTACCAGGACAGACCACATCATAAGAGCCTTGAACAGCTTAATACTTACATCAACAAACCTGGCCCAATGTTACTGGATTTCAAGTATATTAAATATTCCACAACCTCCAGCTAGAAAACAAATCATTTTACATTGCAATTAGAGTTTAAGATGACAGCCACCCCAAAGATCTCCATTCAATTTGCAATTAAGATTCTAAGACACACTTTTCATGTTGTAAGCATTACAGTAGTCACAGTACAAGACTCCTCTTGTTGATCCCATGAGGTTACTCCTGCTAAGACTGTGTTCTCGGTAGGGCAGCAACATCACTCTTTCTGCTGTTGGGCATCTTTGTAGAGTTTGCTGTAATCCAGGGATGAAGTAGTACATCCTTCAGGGGCAGTCGATGGAATGGGTTATGCTTCAGAAGCTTTGCAATTAAATCTCTCGCACCTTCTGTTACAAACGGAGGAAACTTGAATTCCACCTAAGGAAAAAGGAAGGACACTAAAGATGATGCAAAAGTTCTTTGGCAATAACCAAACTAGAGATAAAGAACTCTACCCTCCATGATGTATCTTGGAAATTAAAGGTGTGTCAGCCTTGTGGGCTATGCACCTATGCCAGCTGAGATGAGATTAAACGATTTCATCATAATTCTGATGAAAACAAGGTTCTTGCTGCTTGTAGAAGTTAAGCAAGCATATTTTTCAATGTCATTCAAACAAGATTGGTTTGCTGGAACCTCTCTGGGGTATGAAACAGGAAAAGTTAAGCTTATTATTTTTAGTAACACCGTGAATGCTAAATATTCATTTTGTAAGTTAAAAAACAAGGAAAGATATTGAGAAGGTTAATTGCTTTAGGAAAGAAGTAGAAGTTCAGATGCAGGCAGAAACAGGGTCTAACCAAGGAAGTAAGACAAGGTAACTTAAGGTCTCATAGTCATTCCGCTGAATGACTGAAGACAGTTTTAGGAATCTAGTTTCCTGCATATCACTGTCTTGATACAGTTCTAGTTACAGTACATGCCATTTCTTCAAAATGACCATTTGTTAAGCTTCAATAAGACAATAGAACTGAAAGGCAGCACAATTCAGCTAATCCAAATAAGTGTTTGCACATACCCTGGAAATAGCTCTGTAAGTTTCCTGGTATGTTTCTGCTTCGAAAGGTGGTTTCCCTACAAGGAATTCATAGCACAGAACTCCCAGGCTCCAAATATCCACCTTTTCATCATGTGTTCTTCCCTCAATCATTTCAGGAGGCAGGTAGTCAAGTGTCCCACAGAGAGTTGTTCTCCTGAAGAAAAGTTCAAGTTAACGGTTTTCTTACTATGGTAATTAGAAGATACGTTTCAAGAACCAGATAAAAGCTAATGCTGGCAAATCAGCTGTACCTCGATACAGCCTAGCCTGGATAGAGTCAGCACCACCAGAACACCCAGCAAAAGAAGCACCAGCAGTAAATCTACTTTTGTTTTAAAGCATCTCAGTCACTGCAATCAGTCCTATCCCTCCTTCATTCCACTTGCTCGATCAAATAATCCATGTCTTAAGTACTGCTAGTGTGGCATTTGAACACAAGTGCCGATCTTTCATCTCAGGGACCACTATAACCCTACACCAGTATACCAGCTTTCTTCATTTGTATAGTTCAAAACTTGCTAAACCTAGAACAAGTTATAAAAAACAGGGTAATAACACTCCCTCTCATCCACCAGTTTACTATTAAGACCTCTGCTGCAGCAGCCTGCTTCTGAAGTGGTTTCCACACACACACCCCCAGTATTTTTAGGAAGTACATATTTACCTCCATTCCACAATTGCAACTCTGACAAGAAAGCTGAAATACTTCTGTAGTGAAAATGTCACTGCATAAGATAGATCTTGCATTCTCACCTAGAAGATGGGGCATGTACAGACCATCCAAAGTCCGCAATTTTTAATTCTCCATTTGACCCAAGCAGCAAGTTTTCCGGCTTGATGTCTCTGTGAATCACACTCTTTGAATGACAGTACAATAGGGCATCTGCTAGTTCTGTAATGTACTGTAATTGAAAAGAGAACAAATCTTTAAAGACATTGTTACTCTAGCTTATCTAGCTACAGCGTAGCCTTTTCTAGGCATAATTAGTAGTTTAAGTTAAAGCAATTATTCCTTAAACCCTTGAAGTCTGGCAGTACAGGCTGTTGCCTGGAGTGACCAAGCACTTGCAATATTAAGTAAGCAATGATGAACATTATATTAGTACTGTGCAGTAATTTGTCTTCCCAACTTATTCCTTGTTACAAGTGCACAAGCAAACTAGCATCTAAGGAATCTCAGTCTCGCACAACAGAATACAGGACTTCATCTGAAGAGCTAACTTTATCCTGCAGATATTCCAGATATGAAGAGCAAGTAACATGTAAGAAGCCAGAGACTTACAGTAGCAGTTCTTTGCTCATCGAACTTGGTAAGCTTCTGAAGTTCTTTGTAGACTTCTCCACGAGGTGCATACTCTAGAATAAGGTAAACTCTTGTAACGTCATGGAAGTAGCCATATAATCTGAGAATGTTGGGATGCCTGCAAAAAGATTTAAACATTCTTCTGAACAAGGTGTTTGTCTGTATAACTTTAATTTCTCTTTCCTGCCTCTTCACTTTCAAGACAAGGAGAGGAACTTCAACATCTTGCAAGTGTTCCTTCAGCTCACAACATATCCATTGAGAGCTTCATGGCATGTAGATGGCGTTTATCAAAGCAGCAGCTTAGACTCCCTACAAGCAAACAGCTAGCTAAGGGTTTGGCTAATTCCTATCTTCTTGAACATACTTTTCTACAGTTGCTGGAAGAGGCGATTACCATTGAAGGTGCCAACTCTTACGGGGTTTGGAATTTAAGCTTAAACACTTTAAGAAACAATTTCTTCAGCAAGATGGGCTTATTTTCCGGGAAGCAGAATAGCAGAAACAAGTGCACTCGAAAAACTGCAATTCCAAGCAGCAGATCTGAGTTTGTTGGATTGTGGTTTGGTTTTTGATGGGTTGGGTTTTTTTGTTGTTGTTTTGGGTGGTGTTTTTTTAAAAATAGGAAGATTCACTACCAGAGGTTACTTCATTGCAAGTTAAACAAAGGTATATCTTGGTGCAGAAAGGCAAGAATCCTAACTAGCAATTTCAAGGTGTTGGGTTTAAAAACAAGCCTCTCTTCTTCAACAGGATATGTTTTCATAAACAAGGTTACTTTGTTTGAACACAAATAAAGCAGGGAGTAATAAAGGTCACTAAACTTTACCTAAGATGAGACTGTATTTCAACTTCTCTTCGTAGTTGATGTTCTACACCAGCTTCCTCAAGTTGTGTTTTAAAGAGCACTTTCAGAGCAAGAATAAATTTACTCTGCTTTTCACGTGCCAGGTACACATTTCCAAACTTTCCTTTCCCCAGAGGACGACCAATTTCAAAATCATCAAGAGACCATTGCCTTCTGCAAGAGGAAGGAGAGAGTTAAAAAAGCTAGATACTTGTGGGGGCTTTGACTCCCAGGTTTACAATCTATAATGCTCCTGTTCCATAGATACTTAGTGATCTGAACTACGTTTTAGTCTTTAAAAGATGACCAAGAGGATAAAATACACAGACACTTTTCAAAATAAATTTCTGAAAGCCAGTCTCCTCCTTTATGCGCAGAGGTACTAACCTCAACCACACTACTACAAAATCAAGACTGCATATACCAAGCCAGGCTCATTTCAGTACACTTAGAGACACATTACTAGTGCATGTCAGAACTGTTTAAGCTAGCCATACTACAAAAATCTAATTTCATCCTTGGGCTCCAGTCTCTTGCAGATATGAAGGGGGCTTTGTTTTCAAGTGTACATCTTGTGACTGGGGCAGTGGCTATCAGTGTTCTCTCATGGGAAAAGCTATTGTACCCATTTAGCCAAAAGTTTTCTTTAGATTACAAGAAGTCCTTGTTCCTGAGAATTACCAGGTCAAAGTAAGCTTTCCTAGAGTTTATGTCCTGCCTGTGAAGTGTAAGGCCACTTGTCTCCACAACCAGGGGGCTCAAATAGCTATCAGCTTAGCTGCAACTTTGTTGCAGCATTAAGTCCTGGAAGTTAGAAAACAAGCCTAATCCAACAGGACTCTGTGAACTAGAACAATTTAGACATAAAACTTACTTTTTAGTCTCTTCATTTTTCTTTTTAGCAGTCTCCTCATTTTTCTGTTTAGAGGTGCTTTCTGCTTCAGGATTTTTTGCTGTGTAGAGAAGTAGATCAACATCATGAACCAGATGCATGAACACAACACAAAAATTCACATGGGAGCAAATCTAACCTCTGTGCCGTATCTGAAACTGTTCCTAGAATACATGCAATGACATTTTAAACAACCTAGTGTAACTCACTATTGTCAAAGCAGCATAGCAGTTATCAGTGCCATCAAAGTGTAATTTAAAAAGCTTTCTTGAAAGTCGGAAAAACCATTAAGCTACCCCCCCCCCCCCAAAAAAAAAATACAGTATTCTCACATATCAGAGATTAACATGAATAGTGGGAAAACTGATGTATGAGTGCCAATTAACTCACAGCTGCTTAATGAGCATCGGGAAACTTTTAAACACCCATATTGGTCCTCAGTTGGCAACAAGGATAGTGCAGTAACATCTAAGCTGAAGTACATGCTGCTATTCTGTTTTGGGGCACAACCAAGTACTTCTCTGCAGAACTGTCCCACATCAGCAGCAGCAGCTTTAGGCTTTCTGCACTGCACACTGCTTCACAAAATAGAAGTATCCCCCAAGGGCCACAACTATATAAATATACGCATATCATCCACAGAATTACCAGGTACTGGAACCTGTTGAGGTTTTTCATTGTTCTTGGTTGGAACTTGAGACCTAGCAGTTGCTTGGACAAGTTTTTGTCGGGGCTGCTGTGTCATCTGGCTGTTAGGCAGTTTTTGGTTTGACAGTGCAGGTTTTTGTGATTGCACAGGAACTCGCTGGGCAAAGTTTGAAGGACACAGAACACGTTGTGCTTGAACTCCACTGTTCAGTAACTGGCTCTGGACAGAATGCTGAGACACAGGGACACGTTTTGGGCCATCCTCAATGGGATTAGAAATCTTCAAAGAGAAAATACTACATATTAATAGTAGAATAGCGTACTATAACCTTTACATTCCCCATTCAGCAGAGCAGAAAAAACCCCACAAAGCACATTAACAAGAGACATTAGGGTTGTCTCATCTTATGTTTTAGAATGAAAACATTCTTAAATTTCTACAGTGACAAGAAAAAGCAGTTTTCTACAACAGCACACTTAATTATAGCTAGCAGAACTTCTCCTCACACATCTGAAGAGCATCAGCCAAAAGTATTAAGACAACAAATCTTTACTATAAAAATATACACTGCTTTGAGTCACTGCTTCCTTTAATGCTGTTGATCTTAAGACACCTTGCACTGTAATGGGACTTCAGTAAAATAAAGCAAATTTAGAAAGGCTCAGCTATCTGCTTTTAACATTTTGCTTCCAATGAGGGAACGTAGGCTCACATTAGGCTTATATTTAATAATTTCTTACTTTTTCTGGGATACTTGGCCTACAATTAAGTTCAAATACTAACTACTAGCTTCTCACATTTTTGACCCTCTAACGATACCTATGCAAAAAGTTGTACTTTTTTCTTCCCTAGGTATTATTTAGTATTTTGGCTCAATTCACTAAAAATGACATATTGACAGCTTGATTAAAAAGCAGCTTTGCTTACGCTATTCCAAAACCTTACCAGGACCCATTTTATTTTAAATTAAAATAGAAATAAATCGCCTATGTTTCTATATAGAAAAATTAGATAATCAGGATGATCTTGAGTACTGCTGCCCAGGCACTTATTAGTGATGTTAACACAGGGATTGCTTTTGGAAGCCATATGTGGAATAAACTGACTACACTCATTTGCTCTCTCTTTAAGGGATCTTGTACTTAGAACAAGTAGGAGGATTTCCAATTCAACTATAACATACAAACATTAAAAATGAAAAAGTAAGCACTGTTCTCTCCAAGCAAAAGCTACTGACAGACAACAGTATAAGTTGTTTCCTGCCTGCGGAAAAACCTTGTTTCAAGGCAGTTTTCTATCCCCTTCTTGCTATTTAGTACAGTTAATGGTTACCAAAGACAGCTGGAAACCAGCAGCGCTTGTGCGAGCAGGAGGGACGCACTCGCCAACCTAACGACTCGTTTACCTTCGCAGCACGACTAGGGTATCCGGAATGGTTCTCTTTCATACTCTTGTCCATAGTGTCGAGAAGAACAGCTACGTATGCCTCAGCCTACAGATGAGACCCAGCGAAGGGCAGTCAGCTCCACAGAAACACCGTGCTTTGGATCGCCTCCCCCCACCTTCCAGCTCGAAGGCCGCAGGCCCCGAGCAGGGCCTGGCCGAGCCTAGCGTCCCGCCGCAGCACCGCACACCGCCCCGTCAGCCCGCACTCGCAGCCTCCCACCGGCCCGGCCCCGCCAGCGGCTCCGGCGGGCGAGCAGCCCCCTCCGCGCCGTGCCGCACCGCTGCCCGCCGCCGCCGCTCACCCCAGCCTGTCACCCCCTCCGGCCGCCGCGGCGGTTTGAATTCAAACCGCCCTCCTTTAAATACCCTTTAAACGAGCGCCTCTCGCCATTGGCCCTTCTACTGCCGCTCGCGCCCGCTGATTGGCTCCTCCTCACCCGACCCGCCCGTGGATTGGCTCCCCGCACGCTTCGCTCGTCGCGGGGCCGGGCCTGGGCGCCGCGAGCCTCTGGGGCGCATGCGCAGCGGCAGCCTGCTGCGTACCCCGAGCAGGGCCAGGCCGCCCGCCCCCAGGGCGGTGTTTGCGCTACATGCGTATTTTACGTACCGTCTCTCCGCCGCTGGCTCCTTCCGTACTCCAAGTGCGTGGATCGGCGCCCCGCTTACACACTTTTCTCCGCAAAGTCTCTGCCTGGCCGGGTCTTCCGTTACGCAAATCGCGTACGCCCAGACCACCCACCTGTGGCAACGCTACAACTACCGTCCCCTCCTCGCAGCCTCCGCGGCCTCGGCGTGCGGCCGCCGGCGGGGGGAAGGGCGCCAGGTTAGTCCCGCATCCCGCGAGGCACCGGCCTCCCCCCTCTCCTCCTCCGTGCACGCACCCGCCGACCCGGGCCGAGGGAGCGGCGGTGCTGCCACCTCGCGTGGAGCCGAGCGCGAGTGGGGCCGGGGCCATTGTGTCGGGCCGGCGCGGCGGGCGCCCCGCGGGCAGGCCGGGGCAGGGCGCAGCAGGCCGCAGCTTCGCGCGCAGCCGGGGGCGCGGCCGCGGGCAGCGCTCCACGTGCCGCCGGTTCTTGAGGACAAGTGCGAAGGGGGCGCCCGGCCCGGCACAGCGCCCGGCCTACGGAACCGGCAGCGGCCCCTCGCGTCCCGCCGGCAGTGACCCCACAGCCCGCGGCAGCGGCCCAAACCGCACAGGGTCCCGAAGAGACGCGGGACGGGTGGGCGGTGAGCGCAGCCCGTCGGTAGCAGCGCAGAAGGAGCGTGGGGCTGCAGTGCTGCCTCCGGTGCCGGCTGCCCGAGCGCTCCTGCTCCTGCTCCTACCCGTGAGGGGGACCCAGGCCGCTGAGGGACCAGCGGCAGCCGACACTCGGTTCAGTACTCCGGGCCTCTGAAGAACCGCCATCGAAGGCAACTTTTAACTGACTCAGCGGTGCTGAAAACAAGTGCGAAGGAGACCCTGGTGTGTGTGTTGGTGTTTACAAGTCATACAGGATAGGTAAAAAGAAGATGTCAGGTCGTCGTGTCGCTGCAGCATGTGATAGACGTCAGCTGCCACGGGGCATGGGTAGCATGGCGACCCCCCTCCTTGACCCGCGACCACTTCGACTGCCGTTTCTTGAGGCTGACGTGAGTAGGGCTGTGGGGAGGGGGGGGTGCGCTCGGGACAGGCACCCAGCCTGCTGGCGGACGGAGCAGCCTGGCAGCGGGAGGTGCTTGCGACTGTGCTGCCTGAGCGGCCAAAACCGCCGGGCAGGCCTGCAGCGCTGAGCGCCCACAACTTATTTCACAGCCCGTTCACGTCCCCGTGTCCGGGAACCCGGTGGCTCAGCGGCGGCAGCGTTTCGGAGCTTTGCAGCTGGGACACAAAAGAGCCCTGGCCCCCCTCCCCCCCATCCCCCACCACCAGCCACCCTCCTGTGAGGCGCCGGCCCCCGCGGCTCCCGGGCTGCCCCGCCGGCGGGGCCTGCCGCCCGCACCCCGCCCCGAGCGCCGCGCTGCCGGCCCCGGCGGCGCCCCGGAGGGGAAGTGGGGAAGAGGGACCCCCGGCCGCTGCCGGTGGCCGCCCCGCCGCCCGCTCCGCCCGGCGCCCCCCGCCCCTCCCCGTCGCTCGGGGGCTCCCGCGGCGCGTCACCCGTCACGTGACACAGCGGGACCTGCCAGGGCGCGGGCGCGCGCGCGAGGCGTCACGGTCATGTGATGGTGCGATTCTCTCCTTCAAGAGTCGCCTCCAATCGATTTGCGGGCGCTCGATGCAGCAGCCTTCGCGGAGGAGCATTCTTCGGTCCCGGCCGCCGCCGCCGCCTCCTCCCCTGCCGCCGCCGCCGATCGATGCGCTCCGGGCTCCGGTCGCCATTTTAGGGGGAGAGCGAGGGAGGCAGAAGGAAGGGTCGGTAGGTACCGGGGCCGCTGCGCGCTGTCCCTCGCTGCTGGCCCCGCTGCCGGGTCTCGCCCCCCGCGGCTCCCGCCCGAGGCGGCCTGCGGAGCCCGCCCTGTGTGCCCGCCGTTCTCCGGCTAAGCACTGCCCGCCCTCATTCAGCCCCTCTCCCGCACGCCCCCTCCCTGCCCGCTCATCGCTCCGGCCGCGGAGGGGGGCGGGCGGGCGCCGGCGTCTGCCGGGCGGGGAGAGGCGGCGGGGCCGGGGGGCGGGAGCGGGTCGGGGCTGCGGGGCCGCCGCCTGCCCTGCGCCTGCCGCGGTGCCGCCCCCCGGTGCCCGCTCCAGCCCGGGGAGCGATGCCGGCCGCTGCCGCGCTGTTCCCGGCTTCCCTGCCTCGGTAATACGGTTCACATGCTGTTTATTGGCCAGGTTTTCATTCCTACAGCAAACAAGTGCAACAGGTTTTTCCTTTTTTTTTTTTTCCCCCCATTTAATTTCTGTGTCTCTGATTCTTCCATAAAATATGGTAGTGTTTGGTCTCTGCACTGAAATTCAGCTGGATGTGCTTTATTTAAAGGTTGTGGTTGTTTCCTGCAAGTCTCTTGTATGTGATTTTTCTTCTTTATTTCAGGCCCCTCCAAGGCATTCCTTGCTCACAATGTATAGAACAAAAGTCAGTTTGAAAGACCGTCAGCAACTTTATAAACTGATAATTAGTCAGCTGCTATATGATGGATACATAAATATTGCCAATGGCTTGATAAATGAAATAAAACCACAATCGGTCTGTGCACCATCTGAACAACTGCTGCACCTAATTAAGTTAGGTAAGCTGGAATGAAAAGCTAACATAAAAGTCTAGTTTCTAAATCCCTACCATAAATGCTTGTGAATTAAGAGGTCAGTGTTACTGAAAAGACATCTTTTACACAAAGGTTTTGTCTAGTAATAGACAAAATTTTGTATATTGCGATACAGCCTTTGCCTTCATGGCTCATTTTGAAGGGCATTCTAGCCTTGTGTTTCATCTTTTTGTATGCATTAAAATCAAAACAGATCAATAAGCGTTGTCAGATTCTGTTTGTTTGAACTTCTGTAATGCATACGAGTACCTGCTCAGGGTTCTGGGTGACTGGCAGCGTTCTGAAAAATACACTCCAGTAAACGGGATCACTGGGTTCACAGGCCTAATAGAAGATTGACCTACCTGGTTCTCTGCCAATTTTAGAAATATTTTCTATATGATTCTTTGGAACACTGTTGGAAAGGGAGCACGCCCTTCCATTGGCAGTCTTCACTAGCCTTCATATGTCAGTCTCAAGAAAACAAGCTTTGGAGTCTAGGGCCTCAGCAAAGGTATTGCCTGTTCTCTCTCTGTGCATCTTTCTCTCTGAAAGTACATCTGTGCCACAAGTATGTAGTCAAAATACCTGAGCTGCTGTTGAAACAAGCTGGCTAAGTTACTGGAAGAGGTCTAGCAGTAACATCATGTCTTCACTGTATTGTAACTGAACTGGTTCTGCTGCCTGAACTAGTTGAGTTCCAAGGGTATAAATATATGAAGCCCTGTGTCTGTTTGAAATAAGAATGCTAGACATGCAATTTGTACATGAAAGCAACAAAATCTTTTCTGTTGCATTTGATTGGTTGATGGCCACTGTTGGGCACATAGCTGAAAATTCTTGTGCCTGCCCTGTTACCACTTCCAGTGCTGAACTGTCTTTGTTCTGTAGATGTATCCTGGAAATTAAAAAAAACCAACCAAACAAACAAAAAAAACCCTTCTGTAGAGTGGGTGTGAAGAGGAATAAAAATTTCCATTTGCAATGCTAGGATCTCATGTAATGGTGTTGGGACTTGGTTTTCCCTCTGCGAAGAGCTGACTACAAGCCTGTTGATGGCTCCAGTAACCGATTGCCAGTGCATTTACCAGTACTTAACATTCTACAATACTAGCTGGTTGTATTTCCACAGTTAATTGGAGAAATGTGTTTTGCTCTAGTGTAGACAAAGTACCTCTCATGTGTCACGAGAAATCCTGCTGTACAACCAAATCTGCTCTGCTAGCTTAGCCTTGTTCAGCAGGGGCTGTCTGTCTAAGGAGAAGGTGAACCTGGTTTAAGTGCTTCAACTTCTTTCTTTTCAGGAATGGAGAACGATGACAGTGCTGTTCAATATGCAATTGGACGGTCAGATACGGTAGCTCCAGGCACAGGAATTGACTTGGAATTTGATGCAGATGTGCAGACCATGTCTCCCGAGGCTTCTGAATATGAGACTTGTTATGTCACATCTCATAAAGGACCATGTCGTGTAGCTACGTATAGCAGAGATGGACAGTTAATAGCTACAGGATCTGCTGATGCCTCAATAAAAATTCTCGATACAGAGAGAATGTTGGCCAAAAGTGCTATGCCTATTGAGGTAAAATATGACTTGAATCATAACCGCTTTGTGAATTCATGAGGTGCTGTCTGTTTCATGCCATGTCTGTGCCTTGCGGCCAGCTCAGTGGGTTGGACTAAATATCTGTCTCGGCGTATTTCCTACTCCAACAGCGGCTCACAAAGTACCCTTGAAGAAAAGGAAGAAGAAATAGGGCAAGTATACCTGTGTAACTTCTGGCAGCAGTCTAGAGAATTGAGCCAGAAATTGCTTCTAATAGTTGCTGATAATTGTTTTGTTTTATGAGCACAGTTCATCTTCGAACCCACTTACACTTTTGGCCTCTACATTCTCCAGTGGCTGTGTGTTTCAGAACAGTTTCACAGAATACATATTTGTTTGATTCATTGTTTTTTTCCTGCAGTACAGTTACCAAGTAGCAATTTAAAAGGCGGGGAGGGGGGTGGTTTGCACAGTATGCACACCACATTCTCAGTAAATGTTGCTGTTTTCCCAGTTGATACAGCTTCCCTTAATTCTTAAGGGAATACAAGTATTTTGATTTGGACTGTTTATGAAGGTGGTAACAGTTTTTTGCACTAGTTCTCTGCTACTGAAACCAGTTTCTCCTTGAGCAAGTCAGTCAACTTTTGTAAAGATAGAGGGATCTTACCTGACAACACTATATAATGGGCCTTCAAATAATTTAATATAATACTGATTATGTGCCTAGTCACGTGTCAGAAAGGTAGCTGTTGTTTGGCTGCTGTGGCAAGCATAAAACCTACTTTTCCTGTCAAAAGTGTGTTCTGTTTTCTAACACTGACTTGTTGAATGTTCTTTTTAGGTCATGATGAATGAGACAGCGCAGCAAAACATGGAAAATCACCCCGTTATTCGGACTCTGTACGATCATGTGGATGAAGTTACGTGTTTAGCTTTTCATCCAACAGAACAGATCCTAGCATCTGGTTCAAGGGACTACACACTTAAATTGTTTGATTATTCAAAACCTTCTGCCAAAAGAGCCTTCAAATATATACAGGTTCGATACAATACCAGTTCAGAGCAACCAAAGCTTTAATGTATAAATGCTGAGTTATCAGTGAGTTATGTGTGAGTTTTAAGTGGTTAGGTATATAGGAGTACGCAGCTAAAAAATTTGCAGACGTTATGGTAATTATATGTTAAGAACTTGTGCATAATGGCTACCTATATTCTTTAAATCTAGTGCCTGTCTACTTTTTGTTAATCTAGACCAAATCTAATACAGGTAACTGAAGTCAATTGTATTATCTTTGTTTTGGAGGAGGGTTCGGGATTGTGTGGTGGTGGGCTTTGGGGGGTGTGACTGGCTGACAAAGCCTGTAACTTTTGTGCGATATCCCAAAAATGAGCAGGCACTGCAAGCGGCTCTAGGACAAAAATTGCATTTAAAAATGTAAAACGTGTTTTTTAAAAAGTACATTTAAAGGTAGCCTGACATTTTAATCCTATAGGAAGCATTTTCTGTTTTGCAAAAACAGAACACATTGTCCTAACTAGTAGTTTAACTAGTTTTTTAGCACTTCAATGCCACCAGAATTAACACTTTCAGATTACTATTTTTTTTCTTTCTTACACCAACTGTGTGTTTTTGATCAAACAGGAAGCAGAGATGTTGCGCTCAATTTCTTTTCACCCTTCTGGAGATTTCATACTTGTTGGTACCCAGCACCCTACTTTACGACTGTACGATATCAATACTTTCCAGTGTTTTGTGTCTTGCAATCCTCAAGATCAGCACACTGATGCCATATGTTCAGTAAATTACAACGCAAGTGCAAACATGTATGTGACGGGAAGTAAGGATGGATGCATCAAACTGTGGGATGGTGTTTCAAATCGCTGTATCACTACTTTTGAGAAGGCACATGATGGAGCCGAAGTCTGTTCTGCTATATTTTCCAAAAATTCAAAGTACATCTTGTCAAGTGGAAAAGACTCTGTAGCTAAACTGTGGGAGATATCCACTGGTCGAACACTGGTCAAATACACAGGTATGTGGCAGGTGACCTTCCAGGTACCTTCTTTTTCAGGTACCGACCCATGAACATGTGTGATAATGTTGTCAGAAGAATAGCAGTTCTTAAAGGCAATGGGAGACTGCTGCTTTGAGGATAAATTGCCCTAAATTTTTGGAAACACTTAATGTAGACTAATTCCAGAAGACAAGCTGTGATTTTTGTATGTTAGTCGGTGTAAACATATTTAGAAAAGTCTCCAAAACCTGCTCAGGCTAACATTGTTACTCCATTGCTTTGGAGGGAAATTATCACTAAATTAAGGACAAGTAAAAAAAGAACACTGCCCTCAGGACTAGCATGCTTGTGCAGAAGATTTTGTTCTCTAGTTTTTCGTCAGGTTTAGAAACAGTGATTATTAAAACAACAGCATCATCACTTTTCTTGCTGGTGATCATTTGATCATTTTTATTTTGAGACTTTTCTATTTATTCATAGGCTAGGGGCACAATTTAAACAGGAAGGGTCAAAATTTAATACCTAACCCATTTCTGGTTAGAATAGGCCGCTTTCCTGCAGAGTACCCACCCAGACAGGGGGAACTGAACCCATACTTTGGGGCAATTGCTTTAACCATTGCACTTTTTGCAAAAGATGGCTCTAGTAAGCCATGGCAATATAGCTATTTTTCAGAATAACTGATTTGTTTCTTCCCCCCCACCACCCCCAAGGATGGAATTGTGTGCAAGGAGCATGCTGACAATACCATGCTTTGATCACAGCAGGACTTAAATGGTGAAGGATGTAGAGGCTTTGCATATGATAGCAGCTCTGTGCTGGGGGAGGCTTTTGCATCAAGCAGTAACATGCTTAAGCAGTAGGATTCATAGTGTGAAAGAGGAGAGGATATAGAAAACTTTGTGTATCAGCTTTTGGGGTGCATACGGTCCTTTTTCTCTCACTTGCTCTCAGCCAGCAGGGTGCAGCACTTGCTTCACAAACTTTTGCAAAATATCAGGTAGGCTGCAGATGTATTGCAAAGTAAATGCCTATATATAAAACGTACATTTTATTTGAAGGGTATGGAGGGGAAGGTATGGCCAGGGTAGGTCATACAATGTGCCATATGATAAGTACATTAAAAACAAAAGTTGTCATTGATAGTAAAATACACAGGTTCTCGTTAACTGTGGTCTTTCCCCTTAGTTACAGCTGTGAGCCTCATACAAAAAAAATACAAGGCAAATGTGCTCTTAAAAGTTAAGTGATTGTACTCATACTGAGTGGTTGGAGTTCACTGATGTGGTTGGAGTAGATAATCTCTCTGTCCTCTAAGAAATTATAGAATATACCATGTATATAACTGCAAAAGAATACTATTGATTCACCTGTTGTATGGGGAAATGGTAGATTGAGAAAACGAGGTTCCTTTGTAGACTGCAGAAATTCATAGTTACGGGAGGTTTATTCTTAGGTCTTTGAAACCTTTCTAAAATTGATCCTGTTTGGGTTAATATTTTGCTGCATGTATTTAGGAGCTGGATTGAGTGGACGACAAGTACACAGGACACAAGCTGTCTTCAACCACACAGAAGATTATGTGCTGCTGCCAGATGAAAGGACCATAAGTCTCTGCTGCTGGGATTCAAGAACTGCTGAACGGAGAAACCTTCTTTCTCTTGGGCACAACAGCATTGTCCGTTGTATTGTCCATTCTCCTACCAATCCTGGCTTCATGACCTGCAGTGATGACTACAGGGCTAGATTTTGGTACAGGAGGTCAACAACAGACTAAGGACAGCTTTATAAAACAGTCATTATCCAGATTCATTATATCATCTTGTATTGATTGTACTGCCAACAGATGCCTAGATGAAAGCCGTGCTGTGTCTATTTTTTAATTCTGTCAAATGTGGCAGAAAAATACCAAAATACTGAGACTTAAGTTTTGCCCCACGCTAATTTTTTTATTAGTGTGTGTGGCATTAATTTTTGTAAGTCATCTCTAATTGTACTCAAGGGGTTGGGGAAGGGAGAATAAAATGATCCTTGCAGGAAGGATTAAACTTTTTCTCCTGTCTTTCTAAATCCTGCGAAAGATAATGTGACTGTATCTTGCTCAAACTGGGCAGTGTGAGCCAGTTTTGCTCTGCATTGTATCTGTGCAATCCCACTGAAGTCTGTTTAAAGAATGGATTACACAAGTAATAGCAGAACTTGGCAAGTATTTTCATGAAGCCTTAAGCTGCCTTCAGTTCTGATTTATTCTTTGTAAAGCTCCGTTTTGTATCTTTTAGTCTGGGGGGAGGTGGGGTTGGTGGATTATTTTTTTTTTTTTAATTGGCCAAGTGGACCTTCAATTCTGAGCCAGTCTAGTGCCACGAGAATTTGAAACGGGATTTTAAATTGTTTAGATGAATTCAAGAAATCGTGTTCTGGTATTAAAGCTCAGACTTGAAATCTTGTCTTCTTTTGAATTTATCTTAACAAGTGGGACCTCTAATTTCATAGTATTTTCATGGGATATCCACATTGCAACTGTAAAATGTGGCTGTGCTGCAGCATGTGAAAATGAGAATCATTTTGCCATAGAGACCTTTGGTATCCTCTCAAAGAAACTGTTGTGCACATTGGCTTTTGTATATGTACCTCAAAAATGTCACTTTGCTTCATTTTATTGAGAAATTTTTGTTCTCTGTTACACAGCACTTGAATTACAAATTTTTTTTTAATTATTCAGAAACCCAGACTCACTGTTTCTTCTCCAACTTTCCCACACTTCATCCCATTCAACAGGAGTACAGATCATTAAGATAAACTCAGTGCTTAAGCCTTCTGTAAGTTCAAAAATTTGCCACTTATTTTTACAGACGGTTGCCTGTGTGAAGTTTTAAACGTGTTCATTCAGGTATCCCTGTACTGTGCTCTTGGCTTCACATCTGGGAGGCTTCCTTTAGTCAGAAGTTCAGCACTTGCTTTCATGAGGATTTTTAAAAGTAAGATTTTTCTTACTGCTGGATTAACTTTCCCTTACCAGTGATGAAGGGTCTTGTCAAGGGCTGATAAGGGTACAGGTTTTGTCTGTATTTAAATAAAGGATTACCTTTTAAAAAGTTATTTAATATATAAAGAAGGAAATGTACTAGTTCTCTTTTCTGCATTAACAAAGGAGAAATTAATTTAATATTGGAAAGCTGTGTCTTTGGAGACATGTTAAAGCTTGATGAATTCACTTGTTGTGTTACATCTGAATCAGATGCAGCTGCAGCCTTACAGTATAGAATGTGGGATGTTTTTTTTAAAAGAGGTAGAAAATGAAATTTAATTTTCCCTTAAAAGCTACAGCTATGCAAAGCATTCCTTAGGCTTAGCAATCCTCTTGCTCTCTTCTGCCTCCCTTTAAGTATCTAAAACTTTAAGAACATGGGGGGCATGAGAGAGCAGTTCTGATGGCTTTTTTTGTGGAGGAACAAGGAGAACAGCTTGATGGGAGGGAAAAGGGAAGTCCTGACACACAGTTCCTAATGCATGTGGCACTTGCTCAGTGGCAGCAGCCCTCTGCTGTTTTAGCCAGCCTGCTAAGTTAATTGCAACGATGATTATTTGGGTTTTTAGAGTGTTACATTTGTTTCAATTCTGTTACAGAAGCTGTTAGGAAGTAACATTTACCACTGAAGTTTGGACTCCTATTTTTAAAATACAGTTTCGGTAGTTTATATGTAAAACTGCTGATGTGGTTGATAAGTTAGCAGCATGCTAGCTTCAGCTTCCTTACTTCTGTGGTCTTTTAACTTGCAGTGTAGAAATAGAGTGTTACTGTTAATGCAAAAACATCCTGCTGATGTTGACACCTTTCTGTCTTTTCATATTGTATACCATCCTGCTTCAGGCCAGACGTTTGGGGCTTTCCTGTGCAAAAAGTGCTGGAAGAAGCTTAACTCATCCTATTTGGGTAGATAATGCAGCCCTGGAGTGAAATAGTTTAGTACCACAACATGCCAGTGGTACTCTGGCAGTGAAGGTGGTTGACTGCAGACGAGAATGAGAGGGGGCAAGGCTGCTGTACGGCATTCAGAGCGAGCACACGTGGCAGTACAGTAAAGAGGAGCCCTCGCTGCATCTTGAACAAGGTTGTGCACACACATAGTCATCCTGTTAGATTTGCATCTGATTGAAGGGGAATACATCTTCTCACTGTGCAAGTCTGAAAGTATCTTAGTAAGCATTCTTCGTGTGATCATGCTTACTGCTCCCGTTAGAGAAGCTTCACACATAGAAGTTGTGTTTGATCAATTAAAATTCTAATGCAGCCGCTTGCCCTTAACGAGTTTTGCAGTCTGTACCTCTTGGTAGCTACATCCCAGTGAGCTGCTCTGCCCAGAGAAGCACTGTCATACTCGGGATTTATCACCTCCTCAAGATAAGTCTCCATCACCTGCCTAAAGGTCTGTTGTCACCTACTGTTGCCTCTCCTCAGAAGAAGCTGTCATGGAAATGTGGCAAGGTGATGCCACAGCTAACGCATTAGGCCAATGAGCCATGCTGACATGAAAGCAAAGTGACTTTGGAGACAAATTATACCAACAGTTTCATGCCTTCAGCATTCCTCAGCATGCTGACTGGACAGTAACTGGCACACGGTTCTAGGGAAAGTCTTTCCTAAAAGGGCATTTCTGGAATTAGGCTTGTTTGTCACCCATTAAAACAGATTTCAGACTTGCTACTTCAGAGTCTGGGATAAATACTTCTCATTTCCTTGGCACAGAGGCTGTCTTTCCACCAGAGCTGTCCTGTGAGACTGAATCCCAGGAATAACAGAAGTGCAATGAAGGAAAAGTAGTCAAGATACTTGTAGTTCGAGTTGGGATGTTCCCTGTGTGGCTGTAAGGGACCCTTCAAGCATGCTGCAGCACAACTTCTCTGCTCACTGAGCAGGATATTGCAGGACAGGAGCTAAAGCCCTCACGTTCCTTGTGTACGTGTTCAAGCCTTTGCGATGCCAGGAGGAGCCTCTCACACAGCATTCACCCCCAGGTATGGATGGTAACATAATGTTTTTGCAAAGCCCCTTTATAACAAAAAACTGTATCAGTGCCTTAAAAGTTGAGGCAGCTTTGAAAGGCATGAGAAACTGTTGGCTTTGAAATCCTGAATTAATATGGTTGTAGCAGCATTATTTCTATCAAGCATTGTGCAGCCCCTTGTGGTACGTAGTAGTCTTGTATTCATCACACTTCTAAAAGAGGAAATACAGGAACATGCAGCAAAACAGAAGGGTGAGACTTCTGACTGCGGTTAATTGCGACAAGTTGGTGACAGAGAGATCAAGGAAAATTCCACTTGTGGACAGACTTTTTTGCTCACTTTTAGACGCCAATAGGGGGTTTCTGTTTCGCGTTCTGTTTTCTAGAATTTTATCTTGTCACAGAAATTATCTTTCATGAGAAGCTTTTTCTTCAAATCCACAAATGCTTTTAGGGGTAGAGCTGTCACACACTTTGTGGAGATGTAGTTCCTAACACTGGGTGACTGTGCAAAGTTGAAGTCTCTTCATCCTGCTGTAATTATCTGCACTACTCAAAGTGACGCTGCTGGCAAATGACAACAATGGACAAAACCATAAGAATCAACAGAACCACAAAGGTATGTCTGTTTTTTTGAGTACTGCGTATAAACAATTAAGAAAAAAGGGTGCTGGAATAAGGTTTGGTGTTTGAAGTCAGCATGATGCTTGGTGATGTCGGAAATGTTTGGTGTTCTCATCCTGAGGTGGAAAGAAGGCTCTCTACGATGCTCACAAACCTAACGTCTCCCTGCGCTTTTTCTTGTGATAAAACTATTAATCTGAAGAAATGTCTTCTTGAGGAGGACTCTGAATAAAGCAGGATTCCCAAGCAGCACATACCTGTGAACATAGCTTCAAGGTTGCGCCTGTTTTACTGCTACCCTGTAGCAACATTAGAGACACGGTTATTTTGTCAGAGACTTGCAGTAACAGTGCAGGTGACCTGTTGCATGATAGATAATTAATTTCCCTACATTACACACAACACAGAAGAAATTGTGAAGTACTGTATTTGTTTATTTTGAAGGACTGGAACTTGTTTATAAGGTTTTTTACATTTATTTGTGTATTCATATTGCATCTAGTATGATTTTATATTTATACATAGATAAAATACCCTGCTGCAGCTATAAGGGTTAGAAAACGCTGAATCTTGACTCAAAGTCAGTGCCTTGATTGTCCTACTACTGTCTGCAAGTCTAATGAGAAGTGTAATGGAATTATTATTTTCATCCTCAATTATGATCTCAGTGTTTACTGTAAATAAACTGCCTCCTGGAAATTTGATACAAAATATAGTGTAGGGGAAAAAGCTTGGTACTACCTCGGTGAGTCACTTTTTGCACTCAAAATTTTCCATTGAGGCATATAAAGATAAGAGGACTATTTTTCATGTTAGGTCATCAGAAATTGATGCAGGACATTTTTCATTTCTATAGAAAGTTTCAATTTCTAGGCATGATATTTTCTGTTTTCTCAAATGGATTGCCAATGGCTAAATAAATGTAATGGTAGCAAGCAGATTTCCTGTTCTACTGGGCGGTCTTTAGACACAAATATAGCACACCCAGTCAAGTTCAGCTGAGCAACAACTGAAAAAGTCAAATTTATTTCTGCTATATAATTTATGAACTGTTTATAAGGTTCTTAATACCCTGGCAGTACTGTTTATTATAACATTTGAACGTTATACTCACTACAAAAATACTAATGATGTGTTTTTTCTACTATCTGGCCTTCTTGAAGCACCATGTGCCAACCATCAGTAGCTTTGCAATTATCACTGTGCCCCAACGATTCTACCTTCACGAGGCACACCATTTCTGAGAATTAATTCAGTATGTGAACGCAGCCAGAGAAATTATGTTACTTCTTTCTTGTTGCATATACACCTGTGACATAGTCTGTGCAGGAAATGTTGCACCTAATGGTGCAATTCAAAACACGGTCAGCATGACGGGCTGCACTTGGGAAATAGTTCTCGTACTGTTTGTCATTGTCTGTGCTGTTGCCAAAGGAGAAAAAGGAGTGTTTTTTAAACACACATTAAGTTGAACTGAAGTTTTTCTCTCCTTCCAGAATGCCCAGTTCACATATTCCCATCTTATCCACAAACAAGCGCATGAAGAACAATGTCAGATTTGTTTTTGTGAGCTCCTCTGCACCTGGGGGTGTGCGCACCTACAGCCTGGTGGCTTTAGGGTGCCCGCTGTCACCCCCAGCCTCCACCTCACACGCCTGAGAGCAAATAAGTTGCAAAATGGGATTTGCCAGAGCTAATACATTAAGCAAGGAGTTACTTAAATAGCCAAGGGGAAATACTGGAGAGAATGGTGAAGTCTCCACTCTCCTGGGCTCAGACAATCAGTTTGGGGCTATTCCCAGGGATGCAGTCCGGTGGAAGTGCACTCAATGCCCAGCTTTCCTGGGAAAGTCTTAGAGGTAAAACTTTAGTTCTGTCATGGACAAAACAGTCTTGACTGTGGTGGGCTGACCCTGGCTGGTGGCCCCGCGCCCCCCAGCCGCTCTGTCCCTGCCCCCCTCAGCCCGGCAGGGACAGAACGTACAGCGACAGGCCCGTGGGTCGGGGTCAGGGCAGGGAGAGCTCTCAGCCATCACTGTTACGGGCAAAACGGGCTCCACTGGGGGAAATGAGTTTAACTTACTGCCAATCAAATCCGAGTAGGATAATGAGAAATAAAAACAAAATCTTAAAAGGCCTTCCTCCCATCCCTCCCTTCTTGGTCTTCACTTCACTTCGGATTTTCCCTCCCCACCAGCAGCACCGGGAGGGGGACAGGGCTGGGGTCAGTCCCTCACAGCTGTCCCTGCGGCTCCTTCCCCCGCACAGGGAGGGCTCCCACACCGCCCTGCCCCAGCGCGGGGTCCCTCCCGCGGGGGACAGTCCTCCAGACAGTCCTCCACACGCTGCCACAGCGGGAGCCCTTCCCGGGGGCTGCGGTTCCTCACACGCTGCCCCAGCGCGGGTCCCTCCGTGGGCCCTGCCGGGAGCTGCCCCAGCGCGGGTCCCACGGGTCACGGCTCCTTTGGGCACCCCCTGCCCTGGCGTGGGGCCCTCCCCGGGCTGGGGGGGGCATCTGCTCCCCCGTGGGCTCCGTGGGCTGGGGGCACGGCCTGCCCTGCCAGGGGCTTCACCACGGGAATGGCTGCTCCGGTGCCTGGAGCCCCCCCGCCTCTGTCCTCACTGACCTGGGGGCTGCAGGGCTGCTGCTCTCACACCGCCTCAGCCCTCTCTTCTGCTGCAATTTTGTGTCGCACAGATATTTTTTTCCCCCTTAAATCTCCTACCCCAGCGGCGCTGCCACCGTGGCCGATGGGCTCAGCCGTGGCCAGTGACAGGTCCAGCTGGGAACCAGCTGGCACGGGCTCCACCGGGCGTGGGGGAAACTTCTGGCACCTTCTCACAGAAGCCGCCCCTGCAGCCCCCCCGCTACCAAAACCTCACCATGCAAACCCACTACACTGATCCAGGGAATATTCACATGATGTAATTTATTGCCAGTTAACACAAACTTCTAATCGCTGATTTGGGTGATTGAGAAAGAATAAGCTGTGAACAATTAAGCAAGCGCCTAAGTGAGCATGTGTTCTCCCCCTTTCCCATCCCAGCTTGCCTTATTTCTGTGTGGGGTACACCACACCCAGTCTGCCCCAGTTCCTTCAAGGAGGTGGTGGTGGTGCAGAGGCATGGGGCTGGGGAAAAGGTCTCTGGCTGCTGCTCCGTGACTGTTGCCCCTTTTCCTCCGCTCCTCCACACTCCTGCCCCTGCTCTGGTGTGGGACACCCCGCAGCCACATGCCCTTGGGGATGTCCCTGCCCCAGCACGGGTCACCGGCTGTCTGGGGGGATGCCCCTGCCCCAGCATGGTGGGGATCCTGTCTGGGATTAATTCAAGAGAATATTTAATTGTATTTGGAAGTAGTTTTGTGGCCACAAATTTTGGCTTTGTTACTTGTATTTCTGGACCGTTTCAAATGCTGGTAGCACCTGAAAAATTCCAGGGTCATAAGTGAATGGCTGCTCTCTATCTCCTGTGTGGAGTGTTCACACTAGTAAAACTGCTGGTTGTAATGAAAAAAGGAAAAGGAAAGGGAAAGGGAACCCCCAAAAACATTCAAATGAGCTGCTTTGTGCCAGGAATTCTCTCTCATTTGGATGACTGCGTTAGCTGTGTGTCTGCTCCTAGCCCCAGCCCAGAGGTGTAGATTTTGTTGAGAAAGCATTTTCAATTCAGTATTTTCTATTCAAGATGCATTGTTTTTTGTTACGTGATTGTGGGTTTGGGAGCGAGTGTCAAATTTCATCTTGAAGCTACTGCGAAAAGAGGAAGGAAAATACTTTTACCAGAGAAAAGTACAAAGGCAGAACCAGTAAAACTTTGCAAACCCCAGGATATTCACGAGTACAAAGCAGTAAAACCTGTGCATTTGCATAAGCATAACCTGGGCAGAGCTGTTTACTGAGCAAATAGCAACTATTATTTAATGATATTAAAGAATTTTTTTAATAATCAAAGAAATAAAACCCTTCAGCTGCAGTTAATGTTTAGCTTTCCCTCTCAGGGTTTCTGCCTCCGAAGAGTAAGATTATTTTGCAGGGATTTCTGTAACAGCAAAGGGGATCTATTCAATTTTCTAAGGACCCAAACATGACAATTTCTAAGTATATTAAAAGTATATTAAGTTAAAAAAAAAAAACCAGGCGTAAACCATGATGCTGCAGAAACGCTTCAAAATCCAATCCTTGCTGCTGGTTCAGCCCCGCTGCCCCACGTTTTCCTGCAGGGATACAGTTGCAAAGCAGAGACAAGGCATTTCCCCGGGGGTGTGCACGGGGAGGGACATCTGTGTGTCCTGCACCTGGCCCTCATTAGCATCAGCAGCTGCAGGCCAATTGCACCCTGGAGATAATTTAGCTATGTAATTAGCTCCCTTGGTTCCCAGTTGCTGCTCTCCTCGGGCTCCCAGTGAGTGCAGCAGGAAGTGGAAGGGGGCTGAGCATTTGCTCTCCAGGCTTCCAGCCAGACCCTCCAGTGCTCCTGCCTAATCTGCTGGACTGGGCTTAGAGAGAACTCATCCTCCTCCTCCTTCTTTGGTGATGGAGTAACTGGGAAATAGGAGACAACAAAATGAAGGTCAACGTAAGTATTAGATTATTTCTATTGCAGTTAATTGAATGGCTTTGCATCTTTTGTAGTGGGAGCGTGAACAGTGTAGAGCCTGTGTCTGTCAGGATCCCTTTTCACTGCATGCTCTTGATCTTATTTGCACATTACTAGCAGAGCATATGGTCTTAATTTTTAAAATACGATCCAAGTTAAGCTGAAAAAAATGCTTTATCAAGAATACCAGTATGGTTAAGAAGGGAAGGTTTTGTATATGCCTTGTTAAAAAGTTACCATGAATGACCCTGGTTGGCCAGGAGGATTCCCTGTGTTCCCCATTTTCTTGGAAATAATGAGTTTAAATGACTAATACTTGAGCTTACATTTTATCAGAAAAAAATGATAATTTTTGCACTGACTACTAGAAAATGAGTAATGGAGATGTTCTAACAAACTGAATCACTCTTTGAAGAAAACTCATTGAAGTTACTTGACATGTGAGCCTGGGAAAGCCTGTGCACTCTAGGTTAGCAATTGTCCATGTCCTGCAGTGCTCTTCGCAAAGAGAACTGAAGCTCGAAAGAGGAAAGGAGTGGTGGCAACGTTTGTTTTTAGGAAATACTGCTCTGGGAGGAGGAGGGAATACATGGATGGAACAAATCCATTTTATAGTCATACGCTGATGTTTTTGCCCAGACTTCCAGCACAGCGCTCCTGCAGACACCCAGCATCAGCTTGCTTTGTGCTAAGCAGAGTTTCTTTGGCTGTGGAACTGACCCTTTCAGCCTGGCGATGCAGCTGATGGCTGGCAGCTGCGATGCGGGGCAGGGGCTGCGCGGTCCCCATGTGCCCTGTGTTAATGACAGGGAAGGGGCAACGTACAGCTGCTGCACAGGAGCGGGGGGGTGTGCTGGTGGCTAGGGCAGGTGAAAAGCCATCTGCTGCTTTTCCCAGAGAAATATTAAAATTATGGATAAATACAACTTGGTGCAAAAGGGCACTCTTAAAAAAGAACTGGCATTTCTGGGCATATAAGTGCAATGGGAGAGCTGGAGGAAGCTGCGGTGTTTGGGCGTTGTGCTGTTGCTACTGATTCATTATGAATCAGAGAACACTCACCCTTGAGCCTCAACCCCCTCGGCTGCTGTCATTCTGCCACTTCCAGGGAATCTGCAGAAGCCCCACCACAGGTCAGACAGGGTGCAAGGACAGCATCCTGGTCACGCTTGTGCACCCAGGAGGAAGAATTCACTGCAGTGCCTGCCAACGAGAAATCTGCAGTTTGCTCCTGACAACCTCTCCCAAGAATTTTTCGCCTGTTCCCCAGGTAGGCAGAGGAAGGAGAGGCAGGACCCTGCCCTAACAAGTCTCTGTGAAGCATCTATTGCTTAGCAGGCAGAGGGAGAAAACTTGTACTCGACAGAACTTTGTGTCCTTAAATCCATGTTTGGAAAGTAACGTTGTAGTAAAAAGTAATTAAGATATTAAAAGGTTTAGAAAAGTCAAAAAGTAATTTGGTGCACATGGGCAAAAACTTTTAGCTAAAGGAGGAACCAAAGCCCAGCATACATACATACGTATTCAGTTTTATAAACATCAGGAAATGGCAGTTTATTTTTCCCTGAACTTGGGCACGAGACCACACATGCCAAAATGCTGTGAATGGGAATGAAATCCTGACTGCACTGAAAACGGGGCAGGGGGTGGGGTGTCTGTTGGTTGTAACACAGCTGGAATTTGATTAACCACATTGGTGGAGAAAAGAGAGTTTGGGGAAAATTCACAGAACAGCTTGTAATTCCCACCTCTGTGGCGCTCTTATTGTGAAGCTGCTCAGCTTCTAAGTGGTTCTGCCTGAATTTTTAAACTGGTTGGTTTTTATCAAAAACTGATTTGATCATCCAGAATTTAAAACCTGCTGATTAGCAGTGGGTTCTACCCTCTAAGAATCAATTAACTGTTGAATAGGCAATCAAAGCAACTGCTGACATTCATTCCTTGTTGAAGCTCGTGCGAAAAGATCTGAAACTTCTGTATGACCAGAACACTTATTTTCCAAAATATGCAAACAAAACACAAAATACAGTAGAAGGACCTTCCACAACTCACAGAAAATGTTGCTCAGGAAGTGGGATGTGCAAGCCCCATGGCCAGGAGAAAGGCACATGCATGTAGAGAAAGATGTGAGTGTTTAAGGTAAATTCTTTGTTGTTTTGTGGATGTTGTTGGTGTAAACTCTGTCTACAATTAACTGAACTGGGCAAAATTTAAATTGATTCAACTTGGCCTACTATTTAAAAGGGGACTTCCCTGGGAAGTGTGTTCCCAGCTAACAGGGCAATGGAGAATGTTTATTTCTTCAGCTTTGTTCGGAGGTGAAGAGATTAACTGGAAACAGTTCTATAAACATGTCAGAGGGTGCCACTGATGCATGAACATAACTGTTCAGTGAGTACAACCCACTGCCTTTATCTTCCATCTCCTCAAATATTTTAAGTCCCCTTTTCCTGCAGTAAAAATGCTTACAGATAATATTGTGTAAAACACAGCTGAAAAATATTTATCTGCATCATATCTCTTGTTTTTATATTATTTCAGTAGTTGTTTTAAGAAGTAAACTTAAGACAGTAGATGAAAAATATTTTTTTGATTTGAAATGCTTTAAGTACTACAGTACCTATGTATCACCTGAAACAGTATGTAGTAGTGACTTGATGTCTCCAAATACAAACTGAGTGGGAAATGGGGGTGTTGAGAAATTACTTTGGCTGACTTGCAAGCAAGATGCTCAAATTATCACTTGATAACCTTGATGGATTTTTCTAGTGATATTTGTGTACATTTTATAAGGACTTTTTTCTTTTTCCTGTTACATAGTACTATAGGCTGAAGGTAGGGATTGGGATGGGGGTTTTTACAATAGGGAGAGTTGCCTTAGCACAGATATTCATTGAGTATGTAAAGCACAGATGTCAGTCTGTGTGAGTACTTCCATTCTGAGGTTACACAATTTTGCATTATAGAATTGTACAATTCTGAGTTTTACTGACTCTTATTAATGAAGAGAGTGGAAACTTTTAATAAACATGAGTTAACAGCTTTCATTCTGAAGACTCCCAAGGGCTGGTAGGTTTTACAGTAGGAGCACTGCTGGATAGGGTCACACAAACAATAAAGATGTAAAAAGTCAGTTTGTAGGGGGAGTTACTGTTTTAACGTCTGATCTACGCTCCAATAAAAGGAGACACACAAGAACTTTTTTTCACACCTCAGTTAACTGAGCCTGCATTACCAGAGGGTTTACACTGTAAACCCGTTCGGTGCGGTGGGCTCGCTGGATGTGCCTAATTGGCATCGTTCTAACGTGGCCGCAGGCTCTGCAGGGGAGAACGGTGTCTGGGGCAGAGGTTGCAAAGGACGTGGGCTCTGCTTTCTGGGTCTGTGCTCTGTCATCATCTCGTTAAAGTCTGCTCAGTGAGGGAAGAGTAACAGTGCTGTCTGCCGAGGTGCTTTCTCATGGGGTGATGAACTGGCTTTTAAGATGTTCTTTGTCTTAGGAGATTTTTTTCAGGGCTGCTGTCAGGGAAGAAGGAACAAATGTCAAAGAAGGAAAAATGCTTTGATCTCATCTGTGTTGCTTTACTACTTGTTACATGTTGGTTAGTGTAAGGACACATTAATGAAACCACATAAAATAACAACGAACTATATGCAGCTGGCCCTAGATGGCATTTTATGGATGATAGTGTTAGACAGCCAGTTTCCGCTCCACTGGTAATAAAGAAAAAATGCAGTTCCCATTAGCCCCAAAGCACAGCTTCCTCCTAGCTAAGCATCCCGTAAGGTCTCTGTGATCCTGGGAATGCAGTACTTGTTTATAGTCAATGGCAGGTCAGAGATGCTTCTGCTTACATGACAGTAAGGGGCTGCCACAGTGATTCCTTACGTCTGTCCTAGATAGCTGACAGCGTCGATGGGGCCCAATTCCTGACAGGCAGCTCCCCATTATGTGAGCCAGGGCCTGTACCACAAATAACCTCACTCCACATAACTGGAGACAGACTTGTCAGACCACAGCTATCCGCGCTGTCAGATCGGGCACTTGCCTGCCGTAAACCTCCTGTAACTTCTGTTTATAAAATTGCTCCTGCTGTTGTTGTGATCACAAAATCAATTGGCTGGGATGAGTTCTCTTAAACATGTCTCCAAAAAAATGAGATTTCTTTGGAAAGCAAATGGGAACAGATTTGGCATCCAGTGGCTTGTCAGTAACTCTAGTTCGTAATGTGAGCAGATGGAGCCCGTGGGATGCTGAGCTGCGGAGCTGGCAGGGGGCTGGATTCCAGTAAGGGACAGGGCACAAACAGGAGATTTGGTGGTTCCTTACCCAGCCTCACGGTGCTTTGGCTTACCCAGCATGGCCGTACCCTCCTCCTGGGAGTATTGCTTAGAGGTTTTGTTTCAGTGGAACATGGACATAAGCAATCCAGCTTTCATAATTGACGCAGCTCAGTGGCTCCAGCAGGTTTTTTTCTAGTGCTATGGGATTCAGTATCACCTCCAACTTCACTAGGAAGTTGGCTAACCTGTAGCTAGCTCTTTGCTGCCAGAACTACAGCACTTTCCAGTACTAAAGCTAGCTAGTTTTATGTATATCCTATAAAAAGCTAAACACATCAGCACCTGTGATGCTAGACACTGCTGTTTGTTCCAGTTTGTTTTATGAGTATTAGGCTGATATTCAACATCTGCTTCAGCATCCTGTGCTAATGCTTGTTGAACCAACAGCTGGGACTCCTAAAAACTATATAGAGCTTAAATGAACAGTACTGCCTACATTCCTTTGGTGATAACGCTGCAGAAAAGAAATGCTTCACGGTCTATTCTGCACCAGCCTGGGTGCAGTCAGGTCCTGAGAGGCTGGGTGAGAAACCAGAACGCTTGGAAAAGAAACAAGAAACGGGGGGGACTACTAGTCCTGTAAATAAAGGAACAGAAAATAAAGGCAGACCTGCTTGACCTGTGGTTTTTATATCTTGTTTTTGTGGAGATTAGAATGCAGCCAAAATTATTTACTTCAGTGGTGTGGTGCTGCTTGTGTTGCTTTTGCAATGTACTGCTGCAACGTTCTGCCAGGCTGTGGGCACTGAAAATACACAGAAGACTCTTTCTTTTCAGGGAAGATGTTGGTGGGGGTTTTCTGTTTTGTCTTAGTGGTTTGGATTATTTTTTTTGTTGTTGTTGCTTTGCATCCTCATATTGCACTGCAACAAGAAGCTGTCTTTTGAAAGAGTTTTCTATGGGACATTCCTGTAGCTTGCTAGGTATAAATTACTAATATACTCTGTGTTACACTCTCTGGAGAACTTGTGAAAGGTAGAAACTAGTTCCAAGACAACAGGATAACAAATCTTCATTAAAATGCCTTCCTAAGCTTCTACCATTTTTAAAATGCATTGAAAAACGTCACTAGGGGCTGTAGGCCAGTTGGATACTAATGCCTGTCACTGTCACCTGGAATTGTATCTGTACCAGTGGCTGGCCTATCAAACCAGTGATGGGCTGGTATACCTGGAAGAAAATAATGAAAAATTGAATTCTGTTGTGCACTTAGCAGTGCTGAAACTGAGAGTGGATGGAAAATATTTGCTCTCCAATTCTGTAGTATGGACCATGTGTCCTGAAACTTGAAATGTAATTGTAGTGTTGCTTTAGATGGAAGAACCTTTTGCTTTTCTTTTTCTTTTTTTTTTTTTTTTTCCTTCCCCCTCGCTGCCGCCCCTGCTATTTGAGAGCTCCACTTACTTGCAGAGGTCTCAGTCTTCCAATTTATTCATGTTCTGTAGTCTCTAAGTGGGGGCTTGTGTCCATCACTTCTCTATTTAAGGTCTTAAATTTTCCAGTTCCAGCCTTATGGATAGGATATGAGATGATCTATTAACAGATTTGTTGTTCTAGCTAGGTCAGGTTTCCCAAAGTGTCCTATGATTTATTTTTTTTTTAATGTTAATCCCCTGGTTGGCTTGCAATTGAGATGATTTCAAACACTCCTGGGTATTTGCATTGCCTACAGATGTGACCCCACATGCCCTGATTTGAGCCCCACAGATCGGAGACCAGCTTTCAAAACGTGAACCACCGTGTTCTGCTTTCAATCGGTCCCTCGCTGTGGGCTGCCTGCCCTTGGATGTTTGCACGGCTTTATTGGCAAAGCCAAAGGAATGTGTGCTGGGCTTCGAGCAGAGACCCCTCTGTTGAAAAGGTTTGTGACTTTCATGGTGTGAGTTTAAAAATCTAACTTTTCATTCAGTGTAGGTGTCCCTAACATACTCATCTGACCCTGCCGAGCAAAATGTTCGTTTTGACAACCCTTCTGTGGGGTAGCTTAGCTGCTGAACAGAACTGACCCCTCTCTGTTGCTGTCACTGACCTGGTTGTTTCACTTGTTTTGCAGCAATGCAGACCTAGCAATGTCTAGGCAAAGAGATGAGAGAATAGCAGGAATGATTTATCCTGCTAATACCTGCTGCAGTCCTGTGTGATGTTGCTGAATGGGAAGAGTATCTCCTCACCCTGCGTAACTTAGGTTGTAGTCTGCAGTTACTATTTGCAGAAATTCTCACTGAGTGTACAGGCCAAATTCTGTCTTAGTGAAAATCGGTGTACTTACTCTAAAACAGACAAGACTTGAAAATGGATTTGTAGTTTCATATGTCAGTTGATTAAAGAATTGGGCCCAATGGTGTGTTTAGTATGTTACTTCCACAAGAAAGACTTAGCTGGGGAAATATTGATGTTTAGACACCTTTTAAAACCATACTGTGAACCAAACTTTCCTCTTGTTTGTGTTGGTGCAACTAGGAAGGACGGGGTTGTTTAATGCAATAGGAGGGGGCTCGCTTCCTGGCTCCGCCACCGGTTTCCTGCGTGCACCCGGCCAGGGCTCAGCATGCCTCGGCCACCTCTGCGAAAGGGGGGGACCTGCTACCCTTGCTGGCCTCTTCAGGCCTGAAAAAGTCTTTCAGCGTCTGTACAGCATCCAACAAGGCAACTAGAAGCATTGCTGATGAATAATAGGAAAAGCTCCCATCTTCAAGGCAAGACTGTTTTAATCGGGCTAGGACAGGAGGTAAATGGGACTGTTGTCCATTGCTGGCAGCTGCTGATGGCCAAGCCCGTGTATCATAGAAAGGCCATTGTTTGTGGCCACCCCAGCCAAGAAATGTGTGCTGCTGACAACAGGCTGTTTGCATCAGCTGAGCTGACAAATTGGTTTTCTACTGCTGCAACTTCAAGCCAGCTGTTGCTTTACAGCAAATGCTCTGGGCAAAAATACAAGGCATCATGTTTCCTATTTGGGTGCTATCTCTTTGGACATTACTTGTACTTTCTGATAAGGAACTAATGCTGAAGCACAGCAGTGTCCCACTGAGTGGGAAGCAGTCAGTCTCGTTTTAGAGCTGAAAGTAAATGGTATCTTGCACTGAAAAACACTGTGTCTACGGCTCTTTCCACCCTTTGCACAAACACCTTGGGTGACTAAAGCTACCTCCTGATGCTACTCCTCATTCTTTTAACTGTCATCTTGTAATGAGTAAGCAAATACCCAAAATAAATATGCTAAAAATAAAATGTGGTGATCTACTTGCCAGAAATGTACAGGCTCAGGCTCAGTGTCTATAGATAAAATGCCCTGTGGTGAAGAAGGTGGGAAATACTCATATTTGCTATCTCGCAGATTTTTGTGGTCTTGGGGAAAGTCACTCTATTCTTCCTTGGATTCCCATCTAAGAAAAAATTACTAAGAGCACTCTATAAAGATGCTGCAAGTTATACTGGAGATGGTATTGATATACACATGGTGTCTGTGTGGTGGAAAGAAACACAGACACTGTTTCGGGTGTGCTTACCTGAAGATAAGCTCACAAATGCACTGGCCTACTGTGAAGATTTAGCAGCCAGCAGAGCTATTTGATGTCACTGTGTGCATAATTAGATTTTTCCTTGAGCTAATGTGTCACATAAATCATTAGCCTGGGATGTTCTGAATCAGTAGGATCCAAGTCTGCAGTCTGGGGTGGGCATGGACACAGCCAGCTGGAGTCTGGGTCTTCACAAGTACCGCAGCCCACCGCTGCTCTTCAGTGGTATTTCTGCCACTGGTGTTACCACTGGGCACGTATTAACTCCCTCAGCATTGATGCTACCGAGAGGTCTGCCTTCGTAAGGCTCTGAAGAAAGAATAAGCTTAAAGGAAAATAAGCAATGGGAGGAGTGCTAGCTTATGGTTTGGGTTTGTTGGGGTGGGTTTTTTTGTCTCCAGGTAAGAAATAATTTGCTTTTTATGTGCAGTTGAAGTCCCCAGATAAAGTGGGGAGCAGACAGGAAGGCATAAGTTGGTTATTTTTGGATGGTTGATGCATTTCCTCTGCAGCTTCTGACAAAGAATTTGCAGAATGACAATGGGAAAAACACCTATTTATCATACAGAGATGTTAATAAATAATGTCTAAGTAATGAGCGTTAGCAGTGCTCTTCAAGAAATTTGTGGGTAAAGGTGATGAAGAAATACATGGTAGTATTACCATCTACTTCTTTACTGCACTGAACAGAGACGCAGGCTGCAGACATTTAACTCTGCAACCAGCGCTCTGAGAAATGTTGTTTAATGTGAAAATGGGCGGACTTGAATTCATCTGAAATTAAAGTGGAGATAAAACCCAAACTAATTAACACTTCTGTTGGTGTAACAGTGCAATGTCGGTATTTTTTCTCTCTCCAGAATACTTTGGCGAAGGCACTATATGACAACAAGGCAGAGTGCTCAGATGAGCTGGCCTTCCGCAAAGGAGACATCCTGACGGTGCTGGACCAGAACGTCATCGGCAGCGAGGGCTGGTGGAAATGCTCCCTCCATGGCAGGCAGGGCCTGGCCCCCGCAAACCGCCTCCAGCTCCTCGCCACTTCTCGGGCAGCCCTCCTGCCTCCTTCCACCCAGGGCGACTCCGCAGAGGCACCGGTGGGCCAGCAAAACATCTACCAGGTTCCCTCCACTCCCAAGCCTACTGTGTTGTCCTCTACCTATGAGAAGATGGAGGGGTGGGTTAAATCTCCAGCTAGGGTCTCTACCCTGCCTGCCCAAGGAATATATCAGGTACCAGCCTTGGCTGCACAGCTGCTCAGTGAAAGGACCCAAAGCTCGACAAGCCAGGTAAGAATATAAGCAGCTATAAAAGTAACAAATGTTAGTATTAAAACGGTCATTGGGAGCAGGAAAATAATAAAGGCTATTGGCCTGGGCATGTCAGTGGAATTCGCAGCAAAGCTGTTCAAATAAATGGTGTTTAGGAAACTGCCATCAATTCTGCTACAGTTTGTAGCATTATGTGAGAAATGCTGTTATAGGCAACATATGACTTTCTATATTCTGTAGTCCCTCACTTTTTTTGACAGTTTAAAGCAGCTGTAAAATAGGGCAGGAAGTAAAGAATATACCATTTGTTTGGAAGAATCTAGAAATTATTTCCAAACCTACCCCAAAGTTAAAATAACAAGACACAGAGCCCTTTCCTCTGATAGTCTACAGCATGTGTCCATCCAGAGTCCTCTGGGCACACGTGGGGTCTCTGCATCCATCTGCACAATAACATGATTCATGTTATTAATGAATTAATAATAAATAATTAAAAAAACCCTCAGTCTTTGCTGTGTGGTGATTGCTGTCTTTAGTCCAGTTTCTACTATTCCCAGGCTCTTGGCAAGCTCAGAGCGCTGCTGCCTCTCTCTCCTGCTACTCCAGGTAGTCACTACACTTGCATGAAGTATCAGCACCTACTTTAGACCTGCTGGAGGACACAGAGTTTGGTTGTGTGGCCAGAATCAATGTCTCTCCCAGCCTGTTTTTGCTGCTGCCAAGAAAGCACCCAGGGTGCATGGGATAAGAGCAGCCACCAGTCCCCCCAGTTACAGAGACCAGTTGCAAACCTGGCTTTCCACCGCTTCATTGCCACTGCTTGCCGGGGCTTCCCTCTTTCTCCCTGCTCCTTGTGTTTGGCATTCAAATGAAACATGGATGTGGAAGGTATCATTTGTCTAAATGTTGCATCGAGTATCTTAACATCAGAAGCTTGTGGTTTTTTTCAGTGTGAAGTGAATGGGATCTCTTGTGTAATGAAAGGTAAATAGAGCAGGTGGGGAGGGAGTTCAGGTGCAAGTTTTTGTTCAGTCCCATGAGTTCTTCAGTCCTAGCTGGCTCTTTATTCCATGTATGAAAATCATGTTAGAAATGTTAATTGAATAAAGAAAAGATCACCTCTGAACTATATAGCCTTTTAGATCGATTTAATGATCATGTGATTTATGGAGCTCAGCCCGGCACCTTTCCTCCCACTGTGCGGAAAGGCAAGGTGTGGGATCTGAGGTGCTGGTTCCTTCTGTGTGGCAAATGGGCGCTGGAAAGCAGACTGACTTGGTGTGTCGCTGGTGACTAAAACCTAATTTTCAGCACTGCAGCTGCACGTCCAGCCTTTGCATACAATTACTGTAACTGCAAGCTCAAACTAATAGCTACAAATGACCCTTTTGCACTTGATGTGATCTGATTTCTTCACATTCCTAACCCTAAAGAAGCCATTTGCAAATTGAATGCAAGATTTTGGTACAGATTTTCCATGTTTTGCCATCAAATCAGGCTGAAAATGTTACTTACTGTTCTTTATCTGAATGACTGGCCCAGCAGAAGAGCTCCTTGGCTAGTCCTGTCATGAGTCTCTACACCTAAGCATCATTTACTCTAACAAAGAGGGGGGGGGAAATGTCCTAGCCTACTACTATTATTTAAAAGTTCAGGTTTGCCTGAGCTGCCTCTTGCACAGCATCACAGCTGTTCCCACACCAGCTGTACCACAGTGGTCCTGAGCCATGCGCAGTTGTGCAGGGTGGCTCCAGTGTGAACCGCCTGTGCCAGTGCAGAATGAGCCGTGGCGCTCCAGACCGCCCCATGTAGATCCTATGGGACAACTGGCAAAGTTTCTGGCATACTCAGCTGTCCTCTGAGCAGCTGGGTAAAGCCACCGTAAGTCTTTGAGGGAACTGGTTGAAAGCAATAAAACAAAATCCATCAAAGCCTGTGTGCTTTCACCTTAGAGGAAAGCCGCGTCACTTCTGCCTAATGCAACGGGCACCCTCGTGTTTTACTGTGACTGAAAGTACTTTTAAAAAATAGCAAGATGTGACATTCAGTGAGTTTCCTCTTTGCTGTATGCTGAGTAAGGTTTGTCCATCTGAAAACAGACCTGGGCTAAGGATGGTTTTCTTGATACCGCTTTTACCCTGTCTGCTCAGGCAAGTCTCTTTTATGCCTCTGTTTGCGCTACGAGCTATCCTGCATGCAGAGCGCCGAGGGGATTCCTGTTCGCTCCTTGTTCCCTTTCCTCAGATGAGAGCTAAGCTTTCACAAAGATGAAGTAGGCGCTTGTAAAGCTAGCATCTTGTTCCTCTGCCATGTTTCCACTAAATTTAGTTGCTACAATACTTATATGATGGAGAACACTACCTCCAATTTAAAATAATTTACTGTGATGTCTCATCTCCAGCAGTGCTTCTGTGGGTCAGCAGTTTGCAGTAATCCTTTCTAGCTAGGCTAAACCTGTGCTGAACAAACAAAATTCAATGTTTTGGGGGTTGATTTAAAAAAAAACCAAAGAAAAGCCCTTTCCCAGCGTTTGTATTTTGGCACCTTAACTAATTGTCCCGCAGATCTGGTCATGGCTCTTCAGATTTGTTTTAAGCAAACAGGAGAATTAGCCTGTAATTGAGTACTGACTAATGATGTAATTCCCATATCAGACTGTTTGTGGAGCTGGACAGGGCATCAGTGTAACTCTGTTTACTCCTTCCGAGTGAGACTTTCATAACTACAGAATAATGCACCTCAGCCTGTACTTTTTGATGCTTTTACTCCCACTGAATAACTTGACCTAATGACTCTCTGGGTCTGGAGAAGTAGAAATTCCCCTACATTCTTTTTTTAGTGGTTCTGCTTTTTGGGTAGTCTAAAGATTTAAGCGATAACTGAAGCTGGATTTTCTACAGATGTTTTTGCTCTCTCGGTTAGTAAGGCAGATTGTCTTTGATTTGTCTGTGCCAATTCTTATCTGAAATAAAGCAGAAATGCTGGTAAAGGAGAATTATGGGGAAAAAATTACCATGCCTACTTGTAAGGTCAGTTCCTGTCTCTCACCATCAGTGAAGAGCTGAAAGTTTTTTAATCACTGAAGGGTGATTACTCTAATGGTGGCCTATTCAACTGATTTTTTTCAAAGGTATCCTGAGCTCACTGCTCACTACAGCTTTCTCATTACTGTTTTTTCTCCCCCTCTAAGCATCTGTTTACTCTGCCAAGAGCATGCCGGGCTTCAGTCCCAAATATCAGGAGTGAAGTGTACGATGTTCCGTCCACACAGCACCGGGAGTCCTTACCCACACAGGTGAGTCCTGCCACGGTGTCGTGTCTGTGTCCCACAGCTGGGACCCTGTAGGACGTCAGAATAGATTTTGAGGTGTGTTTCCCTGTTTGTTTTTTGTAAAATTTGGCAGAAAATCATCTATTTTTAGGGAAGTTCAAAACCTAAAGCAGTTCTCCTTTAAATCTGTTAATGTTCAGAGTAATGTGTCTTAAATCCAATGTGTTTCTGAGATAAATTCAGAGATAAAAAACTTTGGGTTTTACCATTACTGAGTTCCAGGGTGCAGATGAATTCTTAGTATCAGAGTATCAAACTCTCTGCCTTGGTTTATCCATCAGGAAATGTGCTTTCTCTCGCCGTCATTTGATCGGGAAGATATCAAGATGTTTACAGAAGAGTCATTAGTGCGTGTACAAAAAAGTAACTAAATGTCACCCACACCACCTACCTCCCGGGCAAGAAAATGTAAGGGATTATTAGATTATGTAACATGATGCACTCAGGGTAAGGGCAACAAGGGACGGGAGCGTGTCGGTGGAGCCTGCCCGTGTGGCAGCACCAGGGTGCAGGGCTGAGCCCACTCCGATTCATTCATTATCAAGCTACCCATGAGCTTCTTGCATTACCCGCTTTGTGTCAGTGGGGCAGGCCCTGCTCAGACCCAAAGTCAGGCGTGAGGTGGCGGCTGCCTTGTGCCGCCTTGTGCCCGCCACCCTCCCGCGCAGCACTGCCCGAAGGCCCTCCAGCAGCTCCCTGAAGGTTCAGTGTGACCCTTGCTGACCGAACTAGGAGCTACAGAGTACATGACCCAAAAGTCTTTGATTCCACCAAAGTCTTCAGTGGGGTCTTAAACAATTGAAGCTAACCTATTTTTTTTTTTTTTGCCTTTGACCAGAGTGGTGCCACTCTGCCCACTGCATGCAAGGGCTCTGTGCTGGTCAGATCCACCGAGTGTTTCCAAGAAGAGCAGAAGCAACTTTACAACGTCCCATCCAGCCCAGAAAAGGCAGGAGCTGGTGTCCAGAAAGGCTCTCCAGTAGGCAATGTAAGTAAGACTTGTTGGACACGAGAATAATCTCTTATTACTGTGACATTGGGTACATACGCTGAACCTTCCTCAAGAAGATCATGGGGATAAGACCAGCACGTCTTCAGTGCAGTACTTTGTCCTTCACATTAAAAAGACAAATACTACCTGGCTCCTGGACAGTCAGGGTTCCTACCAGGACCAGGACTAGGACTACCACTGAGTGTGCATTTGCTTTTTAGACTGCAGGCAACCTTAGCTTCTTTTTATGACAGTGTGAAAAGCAAATTCAATACCTGACATTCTTGAATGTCTGTTTGTAATATTTAAGCAGATAAAAACTAGCTGTCCTCATTCCATGTAGCACTCTCCTGTCACCTTTTTTGGGAGCGGAGCACACATGGCTTTGGTGTGTGCGTGTGTCAGGCTTCCCATCTCTTCCCCACTCTTTGACAAGTACCATCCTTGAAGAAAGAGCTGATCTGAAGTTTCACGACAAAGAACATGCCTCAATGGAAACTATTAGTGGAGTGCCAAGTATTTCAGGTTTCCTGAACAGTTTTAGGATCCAGGAGAATTTTGACAGGTTCCTTATCACCTACGCCCAGGGCTGAGGTGCAGGATCTCAGGGCAGCTCATCCCAGCACAGGAAATCTGAGGCTTCCTGATTCTGTGGGTTAAGGAGAAGTGCTGTAGTTTCTTGGCTGCCCCACGACGAGAAGCCAGTCTGGCACAGAACCTGTTCAGCAGTGACAGCGGGACTGGTGCTACCCAGAACTAGGGCGCTGGCATATGAGCAATTGCTCATTGAAGCTGGCATTCCTGACGTCTTCGTGGCTGTTAGCAATTGTATCGACCAGCTGCAACACCCTGAGAACAGGTTTCCTTTCAGAGACATGGCTTATTGTTGCTTCCAAAATCAAATTTTCTTAGAATTCTTTGTTCATGGGCAATTTGGAAAATTCTGGCTTTGAGCTAAAATACCTTTGTCTGGGCTCTCCTTCATACGCACATTTTCTGCAAATGGGGAAGCCTGACCTGGCCAGTTCTTGCTAAAATTTTTATCACATGGTGGTACCCTCAGTTGTTTCTTGTTGCTGCATGCTCCTACAGTTCCCTACACACCCTCATGCCTGTGCTTTATGCTTGTAAGGCATCCAGGTACAATCTCTCCTGAAGCACCTATTAGCATTAGTCTGGATTTTCTTACACAAGAAGTTGTCCTGCAGTCGCGTTTTTCAGCTTGGGCTTCAGCTGTACACACACATACTTTTAAGGCATTGGGCAAGATTCATTATGCAAACCTGTATGAAGTGAAAATTTAAACTCATTGCAGTTATTTGAGAACAGTCAGTGGTGTCAGTGATTTTTTAAATTTTTTTTTTGTCAGGGTATGTGTATGAATGGGGGTGGGGATACTGGAAGATCAAGTGTTTTCTTATGCAGAGGCTAATAAAATCTTCATCTGTAAAATGGAGTGCTTAATGTTGCGTACTAATAAACTGGCATTTCATTTTTGTAGCCATTCCAGAAAACTATGAGTTTCCTACTCCAAAGCAGCCAAGGAAGAGCCTACAGATTTCACTGGCTTGGGGACACTGCTGTATCATTTGATCACCTGTACTCAAAATGTTTTAACCTTCATATGTGCAGCCCGTGCATTTTAGAAAAAATAAAATAAAATTATGGGCTAGCCTTTTTATGGTGCAGTTCCATTGACATTACTGGAGTTGCATACATTTATGTGCTCTGAGAATTCAGTTTTGTTTCTCATCTCTCATTTAAAAACACCATTTAAAAATCCTGTGTGCTCTGTTGCAGTTATATGATGTCCCTCCCAAAAGAGAAACTGATATTTCAGAAAATGAATCTTGGAAAAAGTGCTGGGGCCATTACAATACCTTGCCAAACCCTCGAAAGTCAGAATGGATTTATGATATTCCAGTATCACCTGAAAAAACAGGATTAAAACAAAACCCTTCTGGCCATTCCTTGGAGAACCAGGTGCTGTACGATATACCACCAGCCAGGTACAAGGCGCTACCAACTAATACTGAAGCTAAAGTTGTAAATCCACAAATATATGATATTCCACCAACACAACGGAAATTAACATTTCCAGATATCCATCTTTATGACATTCCATCTTCACGGGACATGCTCCTTTTGCCACAAAATGGTAGCTGTGATGTACCCCCAAGTCTTCTGGCTCCAAAACCTAAGAATCAGATCTCTGAAGAAAATGTTTATGATATTCCAAAAGGTTTGCCCACTGCTGTGCAGTCAAAGAAAGAGATGGAAAAAACCGATAGTTCTGGGCACCAAGCATACAGTGCTCCTCCGCAGCTCTCAAGAGATGCCAAATTAGAACAAGACAGGTTATCTGTTTCCAGTGCAGACAGCAGAAGCAGCACACTCTCTACATCCTCAAACTCTTCTGCTGAGTCTCTTGCTACATCATCATCAGAAGAGCCTGCCAAAGAAATTAAACTGGACCTTGATGTAGCCATAGAGACACTGACTGGATTGCAGCACAGTGTATCCAGCTCGGTTGCAAGTTTAATGATCTTTGTGAGCAGTAAATGGAGGTTACAAGAACACCTAGAGAAAAGCATTGAAGAAATCCACAGAGCAGTCGATCACGTAAAAGTATCACTGGGAGAATTCTTGGCCTTTGCTCAAGTCATAAAGGTAAATGCCTCTTACCTTACTGATAACAACCTTCAGACCAGAATTAAAAAGCAGCTAGAAATTCTTTTAAACTCGTTCAAAATTTTAACAGAAACAAGAGAAGCTCTAAACAACTGCAACTGGTCACTAGAGGCTTTGGTCCTCAGGAAACCTCAGAATAACCCGGATGATCTTGATCGCTTTGTTATGGTAGCCCGCACGATCCCAGATGATATCAAGAGGTTTGTATCCATCATCATTGCCAATGGAAAGCTTCTCTTCAGAAAGAGTGAGAAGGAACACGAGATGAAGCAATCAAAAGTGAACCCAGAATACAAAATGGCAAAACAAATCACAATGCCAGGAAGCCTAGAAATAGATTCACTTCAAAGAAGTACTCCTGATAAACCCAACCAAAGTCAGGTCTCTTCTGAGAAACCAAAAGAAAATGCCACTGAGGACTGTGATTATGTTCAGTTACAGGTTGGTACAACTGAATTTTACTGTCTATATTCTTGACCATTTGCAGATATTAAGCTATTAGCACTATTTTATCTTTGCACTAGCGCCAAATTCAGTTTGCACTGCTTCCTGTTTTACAGACTTTATGTGAATTCAGGATTTTGTAAGAGTGCTAGGTGGCACATGTAGAACGATCACTAATTTTAAGTAATAAAGAGAACTGGCATTTGAGAATTTACCCAGGCAGCCAGCCAGCCAGCACCGAGAAAAGGTTTTTAGCTTGCCCGTTTAAATTCATTTGAGAGACAGCTTTTAGCTGGAGGTTAGCAATTTGTTTCTTCTCACTAGTAGTTCTCTTCTTGCCAGTACATTTTATTTGTTTGACTCTGACATGACTGTACAAGAGAGATTAACTTCCTAAGTTGAGGTGTATTGGAAAGCATGCTTTCATAGGAAATTTTGATTTAATAAATTAAACTCTTACTGTGAACTATCAAATTTATTAGAATAATTTTGGATGTTTGTTAGAATCATTCTCCTTAGGACTGCTGAAATATCTACTAAGAATATAACTCCTGTTTTCACAAAGAAATGCTGACTTGTCCTTAGAACTTAGGAAATGTTTTGGTTTGTTGATGTTGGTTTCAGTCTTAGTCTTGCAGGATCAGACACTAAATTTCTAGTGGGGAAAATGCTACCGTTGCTTCTAATACACGTACCATTGTCATCTGCAACATGAAGGCTGCATAGCAAATAATTGTTTCCACCTGAAATAAGAGAAAAACACATTTATATTTGACTATAATATTTATTTATGTACACCATTTCACCTTTGCTTTCACTTTGATTTTTAACAGGCACAGAAGATCATTTCAGATAAAGAAGTAGCCAAGAAGAATACAGATTCAAAACCAAAGGTATTTCTGATTTTGAAAACTAACAAGAACTTCTAGTCCCTGATTTCTGTGCTTGCTAAAATTCAAAGCAATTTGCATCTGGACACACATATCTATACATAGTGATCTGTTTGTTTTCTCATAGTTCATTTTCCTAGAACTAGTTCTTAGAATTACTGCTGAAAACCCATGCAGAGCATTTAGTTTCCTCAAATGTAACAAGGCACTCTAGTTTAAAGACATACTATTTATTTGCTTGCCTTTGTGCATCATTTGGGATAAAGCTGTGAGAGTTAGTATTTCAAAATGTTTTGTCGTGCACTGGTATAATGATTTGAGTTCCTTGTTATTGTACATTTTTAATGTACATATAATGTACATAACCCTCCCCTCATGAAGTCAGCACCATTAAAGATCAAGTCAGAATATTTTGTATTTTCTGAAAGCTTGAAGCCCAGACTGTATAAAGGATTGATGTTTAGCTACAGCACTTTGTGTGCTATCCATTATTAAAATTGTGTTCAGTTAAATTTGTTTAGGGAAAAAAGGCCATCAGGAAAAAACAAAAACACCACTTTGAAGCCCAGTACTTTGTGGAAAGAGAAATGATTGTAAAAGACTCATGGGCTGGGGCAATTTGGAGACAATTAACGAACCAAACTCCCTGTAAGTGAACAAATGTGAAGAATACAGGGTAGAGCAAATAAAGAAGTAATCAGTGTGCCACCAAACTAAGTCTATTTTTTTTAACCTTTTTTCAGGTTTTGCCATCTGCAAAAAGTACTGTAATTCAAAGCAAGCAGGACTCTGCAAAGAAAATTGCTCTCCCAGACCACTGTAAGCTGTGTTTTTGTGCACTTCACAAGGCAATTGGTGTGTTTACTAATAGTCTGAACAACAACCAGCCACCTGAAGTCTTCATATCCCACAGCAAATTGATCATTATGGTGGGACAAAAGTTAGTGGATTCTCTCTGCCAGGAAACTCAAGAAAGAGATGCTCGGAACAATATTCTCCACAGCAGCAGCCGGTTTTGCAGCCTCTTGAAGAATCTGGCTCTTGCCACCAAAAATGCCGCAATACAGTATCCAAACGCGGATGCCGTGAGGGAACTTCAGGATCAAACTGAGGAGCTGTCTAAGTACACGCAGCAGTTTAGAGCAATGATGGAATGAAAGGCATTTCACTGTTTTTACAAATTCTCCACTGTTGTTGCTCCTTTGGCATGTGGTAACCAAGGGGGAGGCAAAAGCAGCTCAGTAACACTGGCTTTCGGCCACCTCTAGGAACTCCTGCTGGGCAGTTCCCTGGGTGCTGTGCACTTTCAGCAGGTGAAGATCTGCACAACAGCAGATACAGAAGAGGATCTGTTGTAGAATTAAATCTGTACTTTCTTCTCCATTTTTTAGATCCTCCCTGGAAACGTTATCGTAGTAGTTGGTCAGGAATGTTTGCTGTGTATTAGAACAAAGTTATTTTATTATCTGGCTGATTTTTTTTTTATTATTTCTATATATGTCAGATAAATATATTCCCCCCTTTTTTTTATTTGGCTATGTAAAGTCTCTCTTTAAATTTTGCTGCACAGTGTTCTGTAACTTATGATAGCCCACCACCAACTATTTCCTGAGGACTTTACTCAGCATTTGTAATTATAGTATCTTTTTTAAACAGCTGCAAAGCTGATTTTTGTTTTTAATATACAAATGCAACGAATGTATTACGGGACAAAAGCTGGCAAGTACTACACTTAGCGTAGATGGTAACGGGAAACACTCCAGCTAGTATCCCAAGCGCAGAGGAAAACAGACTTCAGGGAGTCTCTGGCTCCCGGTAGATGTATGGGGAGCGTGCCTCAGCCATCCTTTGTTGCAGCCCGAAGCTGTTCAGAGCATCGCTCCAACTGAAGCAGAATGTATTTCAGTCATTCAATAGGCAGAGGCTCTGGACAAGCTCTTCCTATGCACGGGAAAGGTGATGATGTCTCTTGCTGGGCCCCACGCTGGCTGGGCTGGCCCGGGGTTCCCAGTGGCCCTGGCTGCGCTGGCCTGTGTCACTCACTGCCGTCACCCCCACATCTGCTACATCCCCAGATTCTTTGTATGCGTTATTTGTATTTCTTCCTCATTAATTTATTTTAAAGCTTTAATCTGAAATGTCAGTTTCTTGGTGGTGTTGTAGCTGCATGGACAATGGGTGTTGGGAGCGGCTGCAGCTCCTTGGCACGGGCCTGTGGGCAAACCAGCTCCCTCTGCCCCACGGTTTCATCTTCGCTTGGCAGCCGCCATTTTTTATACAGTTATTTAAGCCTCGACATTTGTAAATATTATTGTTTGCACATTCAAATGCAGTAACCGCGTCTCACGTTGCCTTTCTACATTCTACATTACACTCGCTAGCGCCCGCACCGCCCCCTCCCGCCTCAGCCGCCCGGGGCTGGGGACCCCACGGGCGAGAAGGGCGGGCGGCCCCTTTCTCCTCAGCGGGGGCGCCCCGGCCAGCCCTGCCCAACTCGGGGACCCCTCCTCTGGCCGCAAATCCCCTCGAGCGGGTGTCCCGGGGTTGGGGTCTCCTCACACAAAGCGGGGAACGCCTGCTCTGGCGAGGCGGGGCCGGGCGGGGGCGCTGCAAGCCCCCTTGCGCGCGGTGGCGCAGCCCGCGCCCCCCGCGCCCCCGGCCCGGTGGACTCGCCCGTCCCGCCCGCGCGCTGGAAGCCCCGCCCCCCGCCGGCTGGTTGCTGTGGGGCAGCCATGACGCTCCCGGGGCGCACCGGAAGTACTTCTCGCCCTCAGAAGTGCGCGGCCGGTGGGGAGGAGCGGACCCGGAAGTGTGGCGCGGCGGCAGCGAGATGGGATGCGATGGCGGCACCATCCCCAAGCGACACGAGCTGGTCAAGGGGCCCCGCAAAGTGGAGAAGGTTGGAGGGGGCGGCGGGAGCGGCCGGGGACCGCCGGGCCGGCTTTGTGGGCCTGGGCAGGGAGGGAGGCCCCGCGGAGGCCTGGTTGGGCCTGCTCGGTCCGCAGCGCCTGGCAGCGGGGACGGCCTCCCGGTGCGGGCAGCGCGGGGGGCAGCGCCCTTTGTACGGCGCTGGGCCGGCCCGCGGGTGCTGCCGCAGGGCGACTGTGTCTGTGGCGCTGGTGACAGCTGCAGTGGGGATCTGTGCCCTCTGGAGGGCTTTTTGGACGTCGGCTATTCTGCTGAATGCACGGGGGTTAGGGGCCTCCTTCGCCTGGGGAAACGGTGTATGGCAGCGCTTTTTGTAGATCATTTAATAGCGTGACCAAGCTATTGGGTCATTTCTGCGTTTCATTTGCTGACATCCTGAATGTTCTTGGGCTCCCTTAGCGTGTTTTAGGATAACGGGTATACAGGGGTATCGCATGCGTGGATAGGTGGATCGTGATTGGGTGAAACCTCACAGCAAGTGGCAGGAGACTGGCAAATTACACTTGCTGATGTGAAACAAGTAAATAAAATCCATTTCCTTCTCACACCTGATTATAAGAGTAGCTGTGAACTTCAGCCTTTTTTTTTTTAATGGCCTAATCTGTTATAAAATTTCATGCTTTTGGTCTGGAGGTTCAGGTAGCATCCTGACATCCTCAGGTTTGCTTTTCTTGTTATTTTGCTCCTTACAGGGAGTCGAAATGGTAGTTGACCCAAGCAGGGGTGAGATGCAGAGCTAAAGAGATGAAGGTAGTGGAGAACGTGTGAAGAGCAGAAACGAATAAAGAGGGAATGGGACAGGTGGAAATGGCAAAAAATGAGAAAACTCAGATTTAGGAAAACAGGTCCCAAGTCCCATGATGCAGAAACATGTTTAATAGATAGAGGCAGACCCTCAGAACTAATAATGTATTTCACTAAATTTTTTTGTTGAAGGTTACCTTTGAGTGCAGAAAGTAGATTTGGTAAGACAGCTGGGGATTTGATTAATGCTTCAGATATTGCTTGACTTTATGTTTGAGTAATTTGCAAATATAAAAGCTGTTTTAAACCCATGAGTATCTTCTTTTTTTTCCCTTTCAGGTTGACAAAAATGCTGAATTAGTGGCAAGGTGGTACTACTGTGCTCTGAGTCAAGAGAAGTTATGTCGGCCAATTGTAGCCTGTGAGCTAGGCAGGTATGAATGCTTCCATATAGACTACTATATTAAAGGCTACTAATCTGTAAATAAAAGGCTGTTATGAGAATCAAATATGATTACTAAAATTTTGTGTTATAGGTTGTATAATAAAGATGCCATCATTGAATTTTTGTTGGAGAAGTCAGCTGATAAGACTCCTATGGAAGCTGCATCACATATCAAGAGCATTAAGGTAAACAGATTGTGTCTAATATTAAATAGTTAAAAATTAACATGAAAATTAAAACATGCTACAAAACCTCCATTTGCTGGTTTCTTGCTATATACTAGAACTGTTAGAAATAGCGAACCATGATGAAAAAAATCTTAGAGAATGTTATTGTGGCTCAAAAATCATTAGTAAACATCTTACGGCTTGCACTTTTATTTTTCAGAATGTAACAGAACTAAACCTTGCAGATAATCCAGCTTGGAGTGGTGATAAAGAGAGTATAAAAGGTGACAAATATGATGACATCCAGTCTGCACGCTTTATATGCCCTGTGGTGGGATTGGAAATGAATGGAAGACATAGGTCAGTATTTAAGTTTCTGAATTTTGTTTTTAGAAGCAAGTACTGTGCCAAACCAAGTATAAAGCAGGTAAAAACATTTGAATTATGTTGCAAATCATGTACTTACGCAAGCCTTTGCTGGGAGTATTTGCCTTTCTTTCAGGAGGAGGGAGTTCAGGAGACAGTTAAATGTCCATTTTTTATTCAAGAGGAAAGATAAAATGTTAACCCTTTCCTAAGTGAGTTTATATGTATAATAAGTAGATGGCAATGTTTGCAGACAAGAAGTGGCTAAAAGGTGTTTGGGAGCTAAACCATGGGAGGTTGGTATGGGCAAGCAAAGGGAGTTTGGATGAGACCTCCCTTTGTGTCACATCAAGCAATTCTACCTCTCCCTGTGCTAGGATCAGAGTGGAGATGAAATGTATGTCTAATCTAATCTGGTTTTGATTGGTCTAAGGAAGGACGTTTCCTGGCATCCTGGTTTGGGCATGTTTGGCAATTTCTTTTTCTTTGCCTGTTAAGTCTGATGACTGAGAAGAGGCTGCATTCACAGCTTGATAGTTGCAAAGTATTTCTTCCTCCAGACAGTGATTAGCTGGGAGATTGAGGTGGAATTAAAGAGGGAACCTGCCTGAAAAGTAAACCCATTTTTACCAGAGCTACCTGAGCATTTTTTAATTCAGTTGTGAGTGATCGAGAGGAAAGGATTAACAACAGTAGCTCTCAGGAAAGGGAGATCACATGAACCATGTGCATAATTGCTTCGCATAGTCTGGTAGGATCTTCCGTGTGGGGGAAGATCCCTGGCTAGTGTCGCTTGTTACAGCTTTGCTGGAGAGCTTGAGTCAGAGTAAATGAAGCCAATAAACCTGGTGGAAGATGGAACTATTCAAATAGTGTAACTTTGTAGTAAAACAGAGTGTGGTGATGGTTCCAGAGAAATGTGTGCCAACCTATAGCAAATGTACAAACACACCTCTAGAGCATCTGTTTTGCAAAGATCCTCTTGAGAGGTTGTCATAAACCTATGCTGAATTATACCAAGGGTGAAATAACAAAATATGTGTTGTGGTTTAATGTGCCCAATGTTTTTCATTCAGTTCTTATATCGTGCAAATTAATAAGGGCCTACTTAAAGGTGCTGATACAAATTCTTGCAGCTAATCAAAGTAAAGAGAAAGTTAGCAGCATCCTCCTAGCCCATTGCAGTATTGTTTCTGTGTTAAATCAGCACTGCATATACCTCTTAGGCACAGGGTTTCTTAAAAACGATTGTATGTCTTTTCTTTGAAGGTTTTGCTTCCTGAGAAACTGTGGTTGTGTGTTCTCTGAACGTGCTCTCAAAGAAATTAAATCAGAAGTTTGTCACAAGGTGAGTTTTTTTTCAGCTTAGTAGTAGTGGAGTCACATATGACCTCCCCAGATGGATATATAGATATGGGTCCATACATGTGTGTATATATATAAACAAGTGCATTCACATTCACTATTGTAAAGTGGGGTTTCTTTTATCTAAATGTGCAAATTGAAATTGAACTTGTAAGAGTTCTGTTCCATGATGGCCTGAAGTAATTCTGTGTGGCCTTTTTTTAATAAAAAATGTGTTTTGAAGTAGTTGTAAAAATGATACTTTTGTTCTCAGAGACAGTTTGATTTTTCAACTACTTCATAAATTCATTTTTTCCAGTATTTGGTTATAATTTCAGTTTTAAAAAGGGTGATTTGTTTTGTTTGAGGTTTTGGATATTTGGTTTGGTTGATGGTTTTTTTACCTAAATGCATGTGGTGTTGTTTTATCAGGGTCTACTCTGTGTTTAAACTGATTACGTTTTCAGGTTACGATTTGACCCCTGTATTTTTAAAGGACATTTGCTGTTGTCTTTTTTTTGGGGGGAAGGGCAACTCTTCATAGAATTTTCAGCAATTACATGAATTACTGTAGAAAATATTGATGCCACTTCCTTTTACAGTGCTGGTTTGATCTTATTATATAGGTTTCTTTGTAACTAGGGGAAAAGATGAAAGTTGCAAATACTCTCTTTTTTTCCTATCACTCTTTTTATTATCAGTGAGATTTGTGGTGATAGTTGCTACATTTAGGCAGGGCTATCTTTCACCAGACACCCTGATACTGGATAAAACATACAGTATACTTGTGTTAAACCAGACCTGTGAAGGAAAAAGTTTCTCAGTAAGTTGTTGCAGGTGACGTGGAATATTGTTAGGTTTAGCCTCATGTTGCTGCACTCAGTGCTGCTTTTGTTCTATAGAACACTGGTTTAGTCCTAGCAGCTTTGTTTTCCTGTTTGCAGATACTAGTTTATTTTTCATGAGTTTTTTTTGTTTGCATCTGAATTTTTGTTGATGGATGAATGTAACTTAATTATTAAATGCAGGAATGAGATGTTTTGTCCATGGCTTGGCCAGTCTGATGATCAGTTTTTTATAACTAAATGAATCCTGCATGGATTTATTTTAATAATCATTATTTAGCATAGCCTCATATTTGCATGCAGCTGTTTTCACATACATGTGAATTCTTCACAATATTCAGAAGGATGCTTCTAGAAACAATGCAGTGGATATAATTTAATCTAGTCATCTTTTCATTATTTGATTTTGGTGCACAAAGACCATGATAACCAACTGAAGGAACATGGTTTAGTCCACATTTCCATTGATTACTGTTGAAGAGTGATTTTTTTAGATTTTTGGGTACATACCAGTAATGTTCTTGTTCTGTATTCAGAATCAAGAAGGGGACAAGAACCCTTCTAAATAGGGTCATGGGGAACTGGTTGCCACGCTTTCTGGTAGCTAGCAGGTTTTTTTATATCTGAAGTGCTAATTAGCAGCATTCCCCCAGCACATTGTATCTTTGTGCAGCAATGGGACATATAGTAGAATGAGCTAGAGCTAATGAAGAAGAAGGAAAAAAAAAAAAAAGGAAGTGTTGTACATATGCTAGGATTAGAAATATTTTATTAATAGTTTTTTATTAATAAATATAATCCTCTTCTGATGCATGCTCTTTTAAAACACAAAAAACTGTAAGTACAGAGTGTTGTAGATTGCCATACATAGGTTTCTACTGATGCTAACTGCTGTATTTTAAGAATTACAATACATTTTTTGAACCAAAATCCAACCTATGAGATCCATGTGGAGCATGTTTGGGTTTTTTTCATGGCCTTGCCACCCCCGGTCTGCTAGTGTGTGCCCAGCCCTGCGTGTCCCTGCCACTTCTATGTGTGCAGTCTGTGTGTGGGAGGTGTTGTTATGTGACTTTGGAAACTGACATGATGAGAGTAGTTCAAAAAGGATAATTCTGTATTTGCTTGTTTATGCTGTGTATTCAATCTCTCTTTTCAGCTAGCGAATCTGTGTTTTCACTTCATCCCAGGGGATGAGGTTTACAGCATGGATGTAAATTGGAAAAGTGTAAATCTGGGAACTGTGTGGCAGTTCTCTTCCTTGCTACTGTGAAATTCAAGAAAGCTCTTTCAAAACAAGCTATTTTTGTGTATTAATTTCACCTGTGAGCTTACAGAGCAGTCTTGATAGTCTGCTAAATTGTAAACAGCAACGGTTTCCCAAAGGACTTTGACAAACAGATGCTGTAATGATGCAGCAAAAACATTCGCCAGAGAATACAGGTATCCAGCAGCCCAAACAACAGTTCTGCAGTCCTCACCATCAGGCTCATATACTTTAAACTAGATAATTGGAACTAGATAATATACATATATATACATGCTATAAGAGGCATATCACAGAATATTGTGTTTCATGAAACTAGGAAGTTGCTTTCCTGTGCTCCAGAGCAGAGGGTTGCTTCCTTCCAGACCTTCTGGCTTGGCTCGTGGGGATGCTTACCACTTTGTGGGAAGCCCAACAGACAGTTGTCTCGCTGCTCAGTTTTCTTTTCAGTTTTTTTCTGTTGCAGCTCATACAAGAAATAGAGCAATCTGTTTTCCCAGTGATATGCAGGTCATGAAGTAAATGCTTAGGAAAAAACCTGAATACATATGCAAGTTTTGTCTAATTCAAGGAAATGGAAAACACCAAGATGAAGAACTCTGCATGCCTTGGTTTATCTTGACAGTACTTGCTGTAGTACTAGATTTGAAAGGCTTTATGGAGTGTAGGTACAGGGAGGATGAAGCAGACTTTCTATCAGAGTTCTCTTTCAAAAAAACATATTTTGCCTCAATAGAAACTTTACCTGAAGAACTGACAATATTAAATTCATGTATTTACCTGCTTTTACTGGTATCGTTAAAAGGACTAGTGGTGCTAGGGGAAGGCACAAGCATGTGAGAGGAAACTGTCATGGATTGAAGGACTTTATTAAGGTAACTGATTAACGTGTGAGGCATTTTTCTAAGTGACTTCCCTTCCTTGAAAGTAAGTTGTTTTTTCTTGCTTCACATCTTGAAGCCTTCAGTATGCTGCTACTGAAGTTAAAAAACAACATTAAACTGTGAAAACTCTTAAGGCAAACAGTCAGGCACTGCAGCAGTGTTGAGAGAGGGATTGTTTCTTATTGCCTGAATGGTCAATGCTTTGAACTGTCTTGTCAAAATATAAAACTTCCTGGCCAAAGATTATTTTTTTTTGGAAGAGCAATGAGAATTTTTTTAGTGGTGATTTACATTGGAGAGCAAGCTTGTTAGATGAAGTGCTTGGGACAATTTTTGAAGCTTCTAAATACTTAGACTGAAAAGAGTTAAAAAAGAGCTTTGTCTAAAACAGAGCAATTTATGAATACATATAAAACTTGTAATACCTTTTTGCACAGAAGTGTCTTTTGTTTGAGCCAGATTTTTGAGGATTTATACAGTAAGAAGAGAAAATTTAAACTATCAGTACTAAGTCACATGCTAAAATGTGCAGGATAGGACCTTCAGTCAGCAGGAAAAGGAACAACTTTGCTTCCAGATAATGGAGTTTGGTGATGTGTATTCTGTAGCAGAAGCCCTGAAGATGAAGAGCTTTCTGCTGCCCTCTGCTTCCTGTTCTTCTGGAAGAATTCTATGTGACATGGAAGTTGTCAGTTTAAAATTTGCACTTTTGAATGTTGTCACCTATTGTTAACAGACTACTAAAATTAAAAGAACAAGCAAGATTTTCTAATAACTGTTTTTGTATTTGATGGGATCGTGAAGGTTGTAAATTAGTGCTGATCTGTGTTGGTCTGTAGATTTCAGTGGGCCCAAAATTATTAATATTTTGGAACTTCTGTTCTAACTGGCTTTGTGGTCCTTGCATGGACAATCTTTGGTGTCTGCTTGTTTGGAAGCCTGCTATTTGCCAAAAATTATGCTTTTAGAAATGATGGAATAAAAGAACTACCTAGCAGTGTATACATCTATTTAACCTCACTTTTGCAGGGGTTTGAAAAATATACTGTTACCAATTTTTCATGTTGACTCTCCTGTCTTAAGACGTTACTATGGTGTAATAGTATGCTAGAGGTAGTTTGGAAACAGGGTAGTAGTTGTTGAATCTATGGTGGAAGTCCTTCTGGGAGTTACTGTGGAAGTTAAGGACAAGATTACTTCTTTAAAATTTAATTTCTTGTATCGCTTTAAAATTTATTTTGGCATTGTTTTCAGAGTCAACAGACTTTTAATACATACTTGAAATAATATCCTAACTATTAAAGTCTGTGCCATATAAAAACACTTAACCAAATGTTTAACTTAGATATAGAGCTATTGACCATGTGCCTCAGGCTTTTTGAAACAGAGATTACACGTAAGTCTGTTAGATATGTGTGTAGTACGTTATAGGGCGTCATGTTCCCTTGAACAGGGTCACTTTGGCACCGTATGCTCTTAGATCAACAGTCACCAAAGGTTAGTAACATCAATTGCTTATATCTAAAAGTTATGATTGATCTGTTCACAATGTGATAATGTGTACAAAACTTAATGGATGCTTATTATGTATGTTTAAATGCTTTTAGATTTCACAGCTTTGTTATTTAATTTTTTACTGTTGTTAGAAGTAAAATCAAGAATATAATGTGGTCATGGTCACTCAGCATAATTAATAGAATACTGTTTCTTAATGATTGAGAATGGGGTGGTTTAATTATGATTTTCCTGGGGGGTTTATTTATGTGAAGTCTTGTTTAAAATACGAAATCCTTTAAGGAAGGAGGATCATGCTCCAGTGACTTTCCTCTGTTGACATGGGTAAAATCATACCTAAATTGTATTTTAAGAGGGCTTTTTGTGCAGATTTATTTTCCCTTTGTCTGGTTCAGTTTCTGCAAAACAAGCACATGCTATGCAGCACCGTGCTATTGAATTTTTCCTTTTAACTCAATTCAGAAGTGATACACAACAATTGTTCTGTGTGATGGTGGTAGAAGGTGAAAGCTACGTACTGGATTTACTGCAATAACCATAACAAGGAATGTTCCATTCACACTTTAGAAGACAACATGGCGTGAATAAGTGCTGGTAGTGCCCTACAATGTATTGGGTGTGGCTTGGAGAAAAATTAATTATGAATATTGCTATGATTAATACATGCCAGAGACCCATTAGCTTCAGTAATGGTTTTCAGAGGGACTCTCAAAAAGCTCAGTGTGAACATGCTATATGGCTTTTTTTTTTTTTTACTTCCCTCCATAAAAAAGCACCTCTAGCAATATTTAGCCACAAAATCAGTCCCTGATTATATGTGAAACTGAGTACAGACCTTTGGGTTGAGTTTGTAAGTTTTTGTAAATAAATAGGGACCAGCTGGTCGTCCTTTAGGTTAAAGTTCATTTGAAAGAAATGTTTCCAAGAAACTCATGTGGGAAAATGAGCAGTACAGTTCCAGGAACCTGGAAGTAAGTTTGTAGTAAGAAACTCTCATGTTCTGTTGTTGGGTCATTTGTTGATTCATTTGATTTTTCAGAAAAATGTTTAATCTGTAAGTCAGTTTTCTTGTAAAAACTGAGTGATATTTTGGATGTATATTGAAGCTTCATCTAAATTGCTCCTAGACAGTTATTTATAATCTGTATGTTCTAATCAAATGAGCTTACAAGTGACAAGATATATCTTATTAGTTCCTATCAGAGTTTATACAAAATAATTGGGAGTTTATTTGGATTTACTGGAATGAAATTTCCATCTGCATTCTTGAAGCATTCAAAATACTTCTAAAGGAGGATGAACAGTTTGAAATTACTTCCTACAATTCAGGTTTCTCCTAGTCTCTTTCTGTCAGTAGCACCTAACTAAACACCTTTGGAGACAAGGTGTAGAGATGGCCTTGCAAGACCTTTAATCCCATGGAAGAGTTGTCATATTGTATGAAAGACCACCACCTACATCCTCTCTGTTTCCTTATATTCTCTTAATCTTTTTTGGTTGCACAAGTGAAATGATTAATTTAAGAGTCCTGAAGACTAAAGAGCAGCTCTTGCCTGGAAAAGGGCTGGATCATTATTTTTTTTTTTTATTACTGTTCCCTGGTTTTGCCTGTGTTGTGTGTTGAAAGCCCCTTCCTTACTGTAGACCAGCAAGTACTGCATTTGGTCTGCAGTGTTTGGGAAATGAGATGCTTGTCTTGGTTGCTGTTAGGTTTTATCTCCAGTTGCTGCAGACTGTTGCAAGGTTCAGGAAAGTTTTGTTTCCCTCGGGCAGGTACACTGGGATTGAAACATGGCTTTTTGCTCAGTTTTCCTTTGTTTCCTGGCTTCAAATTCCCCATGTCTCCTTGCTCAAAACTCCTGCAGAGACTCAGAAACAGGGATTTGAAGGTAAACGTGCATTGCAGAATCCCTACTACTGTTACTGGCGCGCACACACTTTTCATTAGGAGCAAATCCTGAGTAGGGCAAGAGTGATGTTGCCATGCTACACAATGAAATTAGAGATGCAGCTGGCCATGAAGAAGAAAACCAAACCAACCAAACAAAAAACCAAACAATAACAAAACCCCAGTGAAACAGCCTGTGTCTGAAACTGGTTGTCACTTGCTTATCTACAAGCTCTGAAACTTTAGCATGAACTTAACTATTCAAAATAATCTACTTTGTAAGACATACAGTAGACATGACTTTTAATTTGTGCTCTTCATATTTTATCTTTTGTTTAGTCATTGCTTCCATTTCATTATTTTCATACCAGTTAATCCTTTTCTTGGCTGCAGACATGAGGAATATATATTTTTCCAGTTAATCAAGTCACTTAAAGGATTATGAACTTCCCCCTTGTCTTCACTAAGTTACAGATCTAGACATGTCATTTTCTCTGAGAATTAACCCATTAGCAGTTGTTGCTTTTTACCTTACTGTAATAAATAAAACCTGTTTATTTCACTGGCAGTCTGGTAGTACAGTATTGTGCTTACCCTCATGCTGTAATACACAGAGTGAAGTCTATGGCTAAAAATGTTACCTGTTTCTGTCAGTATTTTGAACATTTGTTTACATGTTAGTTAAGCTCAAACATTCAGCTTCATGTTGAAGTAGTTCTCTTCCTGAAAGCGCCAGTCATCTTCGATCGGGACTTCTGCCTGGTGCAGTACTTTAAGCCTGTAGCGTCTCTCTAGGCAGTCCATAACAAGTGGGTATGTTGCAGGCTCAAATTTGTTGGCAAACAAATGAGGTGACTCAATAATCCACTGCAAATCCCCTAGTCCATAGACACAAATGTCTCTGATGTAATGACCTGCAAAGACAAATGGAAGGATCTGAAAGCAGCAGAAGGTTGAACAGTTGAATCTAATTGAAAAAAATTAGATTCGTTCTGTAGCGTTACTAACAAAAGTTATCTTTTGATTTCACATTTCCGTGATGCTCTATGTATCTGGAGGATAATGCTAAATTTTAAACATCAAGGCAAGGGTTTGGGTTTGTATTTTACACAAATGGATAGACACTGCCTCTAGCTGCTTCACTGACACAGTGTTCTGCTTAATATTGTGTCTTGTAGTTGGGCACGCTGAAGTTTTGATCTGCTTCTGTTTGAGATGCTCATTTAATCATGCAGTACTTCACTGTGCTGAGTTTATGCCGTTACATACTCAAATTTTTTTTGCAGGCTTTCCATGTGGTCAGCACTATTCTCCTTTTTTATGATAGTTCAAATTGAAGAGGTTTAACCCAATGTTGGTGGCAAACATGCATGTCAAGTAAACCCCGCCTCTTCACTGAAAACTGATCAGTAAAGTTCATGCGTTGGTAGTTGGAGGTTGAAAGAACAGTTGTCAGTGTATGGATACTGTGACTATCTTTGCAATAATATATCAGAAGCTATTTAGGTTGGATACCCAGGAGTAATTTAGTAGGGTGGCTTGCTGTTTTATTTGACACTTTCAAAATAAAATATATATGACCACTGAGACACAGTTAATAGCTAGTTAAAAGCATCATATGTAATTTGGAATTAATGCTAGTCAGTGAATCAAATTTGAGTTCATGATCAAAATTCTTGTTACCTTTACAGCCTTTGTGTGTGGTTCCTTCTTGATCTTTCCATTTAATGGCTCTTATGTTTCCTTCCCAGTCTGCATTGGGTGTTGCCCCTGGAGCATCTTTAAAAACATAAAGTTCTGATAAGACACCTTTCTACTTACCACTTACTTTTTAAATGTAGCCACGTTAAGTATTTATTTACAGATGTTTACATCATAAGAATAGACATCATTCTCAGTTTTGTTGCTTTTTTTGTTCCTTGCGAACATGAGCTTCATGCAGCAAAAATATTTACTTCTTTTAAGCAATATTTTTCTAGCCTTGTAGCTAATGGTCTGCACTATAGAAAGTACTTCTCTGGTGTCAAACTTTATTTCTCAGCCATCAGGAAATGTGACTTTCTGAAAGGGCAGCATCAAGGCTGAAGAAATGACCATACTTATGCAATGCAGTGCAGTTAAGTGGTGGTGTTAAGCTCGGAACTAGAGCTTGCTAGCTTTCTCTGTTGGAGACCTTACAATGCTGTTGGTCCAGGGATTATTCATAGCAGAAATAACATACATCTTACCATTTAAACGATTCAGTGTGACCCAGTAGTGTTCATCCGGACTGTACGTGTCTCTTGACCATTCAAGCAACTCTTTCGCACGTGCATCAGTCAATGCAAACTCTACAAATTCCTTAGTGAGTATGTAATAGGCACTACCAAAATATATTGTCAGATTATATGGAGGTTTAGCTTTTATATTCTTTGTTGGATACACGTATGATATTCCAGAATGTACATATTCTTTGTAACTAACCTGTGTCCTGTGTTTCATATGAAGTGGCTGGACCACCCCAGGAGTCATATTTTTACCATTCCATTTACTTTTGATGTATTGTATAATGTCTTTGTTAGTTTTAATGGGATAATCTTGACCACATAGATTAATAACGTAATTCCACCGAATTTTGGAATGAACTAGATCTCTCATGCAATTAATGTCAGCTTGTAATCTTGAAAATCCTGCATAAACAACATTTTCTCTTTTTGAGGAAATAAAAATATTTTCAAAGCAATTAATGATGTTTTGTACAGCAGCTCTATAATCTTTTGGTGATTTTTCATCAACATGTATGCAGTAAATATTCTGAGGCATATAAATAGCTCTTAGTAGCTTTACAAACATTTCCAGCTCCTTGTGAATTGTGATAATGTATGCCAGTGAGAAATTTCCTTCTTCATCTGACAGTGGTCTTGTGATAAAATGCAGAGTCTTCAAAACCATGGAGCAGTTGCATGAAGTCTGAACACAGCTGAGTGTTTCAGGTTGGTAGGTATTCTGACAAAAGTTTCCGATTTTAAAGGCAGCTGTTTTCCCCATAAAAATAGCTGAACAAAGTTCATCCGGGTAAAACCCACATTCTGCTTTATTTGCATGAAACTTCTGTTCATTTGGCTCTTCAGAAAGCATATCCTTTAGGTAGATGAAAGTACAGATGAATGTACAGACAGCAATGCACGCTAAAAATCCTGATTTTGATGCATCAAGTGGGTTCATCTTTTATTTTCCAGATACTGTCTTCTCATCATAGTTTAATGAAGCATTCAAATTATCTGAAAGGAAAAGTGAGAGAAAGAGAGGGAGAGAACCTCTTGAACTTTTTTTTTTTTTAATAGTTGACATGTTAGTGATGCATTTATACACGTTGAGATTACCCTCCGGTTACCAGGAGGAACTCTGTGTGTGCCCATGCTCATGCTGCAGAGTACTCAGCCACTGGAAATGGTACATGCAGAGCTGTGAAACAGTCTTTCTAGGATAAAAAAAAAAATGATCCAAAGAACCAAAAATGGCTTTGTACACTTCATTACTTGAGCAAGGGGGTCCTAGCCCATCGGATAGATGCTTTTCTACTTGAAGGCAATGCATGCCAGTAGGTGAGTCCAGTGCCATAGGCTGATCGGGGGTTAGCTTTAGAATAGGGAAGGGCTGTGAGCACTGTGTGCTAAGGGACAGTTGCTGGTGAGATTTCTTTAAGGCCTGGGAAACCTTAAGTTCTGCTAGAGAACCAGAATTCAGTAAATTAGCAGGAAATTTATTAAAGAAACAAAAGGAAGAGACTGAAATGTAAGCCATGAAATACACCAGGTTTTATGCTTATAAAGTCAGCAAATGTTTCTGTATCTTTGAGAGATTGTTTTTCTCTGACATCTCTGTGTTAGTGCTTTGGAGAACAGAACATGTAGACAACACTCATTTATTGTTTTTAGCATATGTGCATGTCCTGAGAGAAGTACACTACCGCCAATATTAGCATTCAGAGAGAACTATGTAATTTATATCAGTATTGGCATAGTTTTCCCATTGAGTTTTTCTTATGTATACCTTGTTGAAAACTCGGAAGAAGAAGAGTGCAGCACTCCTGAATCCCACAGCAATTATGTGAAGTCTTTATCCTTGAAGCATTTGGTATAGAACTTCTAGAGAAAATACCAGGGGTGAGGGAATGGCCTATCAACTGCCATTAAGCCTAATAGTTAAATAAATACTTTTAAAATTTTAAATAGAATTATTTTTCTCTTATTAATTTGTTTTTAATAAAATTTGTATTTCACCTGTAAATATTCCACGGTTCACAGCTGTCAGCATAACATTTGGTTTTACATAGGAACAGAGAACAAGCAAATTTTTATAAAGATAAGTCTCTTTATAGGAATGCTGTTGTGGTTAGAAGGCTCTAAGTTTTCATTAGAAAGAAGTGGAAAATATTTTTTTAAATGAAAATTCAGTATACATCTGTCTTAGAAGCTTGAAAATAAAGAAGACATTAAAGTAGAAATGGAGCATAGAATTTAAAAAGCATTAAGAACACAGCATTTGAACCAAGAGAATGGATATTCTATATTACCACAATTTTAAAATCTTACTAGGCTGTTGGGAAGTAATGTATTTACCTTGTTGTCCTTACTGGTATGCAGTGGATTTCATGTTGGAAGAATACCTCTTTTCCACTTAGCATTGCAGAAAGTGGAGCTTTATGTTAGGTGGAGGTTTCATCCATTTTGCTTGTATGTTCTGTCAGCAGTGCTCTTCAGTCTGCATTGAATGCACAGGCCAAAGGAAAACATCAGGAAATTGGGTCCCGGAACATACTTTTTCTTTACAGCTCCTAAGGGATACATTTACTGGGTAAACAAACTTGACGTGAGTCTCTCATCCATTTGAATGAAAAACTTGAGCAAATTAAATCCATGTCAACCTTCCAATATTGTGCAGAAAGGAGGAGAAAGGGAACACCACTGAAAGGTGAAAGCTAGGATTTTCAGAAATACGTCAGTGCTGTAGCCTTCTGCCAGCTGACTGCCAGAGCTGAGAATAGATTTGCATAAAGCCTGTTACGGACCCAATAGCACAGGTTGGAGAGGAGTGTCTGTTAGGGAAGCACTGATCTTTGTGGACCTGGAGTCAGAAAAACTGTTTTGTTGTGAATGAGTAATTAAAGGAAGAGATTGAGGTTGCTCTGAAGTAGGGAATGTGATGAGATCTCTATGGTATGTCACAGGCAAGATTTGTTCTGGACATAAGAATTACACTGAAGACACTGGGCAGCTATAGAAATAATTAGACTTTATACCTGCTTAGAATATAAAACATCTGTACAGAATGAGTGCACCTGGTCAGGTTTTTTCCTTAAATACATCTTTGTGGACAGGTTGCAAAGGATAGTTCCCTGAGGAGCCTGTTTCTTTCATACACTTAAGTGCTCATTGCCCTTCAAATAACAGCTTCCAGGGATGTTTCGGGTTGTGAAGTGTTTACTATGGATTTTTTCCTATTGAACTGTGTGGCATATAGAAACTATATTTTATATGGCAGTGTAAAAGTACACAAACACCCCATTATCAGGTAAGAAGAAACAATTCCTTCTCCAGCGTTAATGTGTTTCTGGGGAGTGACTAAATGATGAAATCTTGCCTGTGAGAACATCTTTCTGCCTGAGGGTTTATTATAGCATGAAAGCATTGGCTTTCTGTTAGTGTTTTACCAGATTTAGAGCTAGAATTGCAGCTACTAGGCCCACTGTCTATGAAATTTGCCACTTGGAAGAATCCTCTATCCCCTATGCCGTTGTCTGCTGTCAAGGACTATGCTACTGTATTTCCTCCTGCCCTTCCAGAGCAAGATGCCATACTGCTGAGAAGATGCACTGTCCCAGCATAACTCAATCTGTGACTATCTTGCCTTTTAGTTTTATTATGCAAGAGTGCCATTATAGGTATTTGTTGTTATCAGAATCTCTCTCTAAAGCTCAAGCTTTTCTATGTTATGGATACGTTTTCTAAATCTAGAGGATGAAGTTGTCTTTAGAAGTGTTGAGAGTAGTGTTTGATGTTCTTCAAAAACCAACTTGTTTGTATGGATTTCAAGCACCTTTGTGGCTGCTTTTGTGGATATTGCTTCCCACAAAATTGTTGTTGTAAGCCTAAACTCCTCCATCCTAATTGAAAATGTAAACTCTAGAGGCAAGTGGAATTACGTTTATGCCTGAAAATGAGCCTATGAAATATCATCTCAGTTCATCAAGACTCCATTAGCTATATACTTTGCTGTGCATTTTGTAGGACAAATCATTTTACAGTTCACTGCTCCTTCCTGCCGTGGTACTTGGGGCTGCAACATTGCACCTGTAAGTATTCTGTTTTGTCTGTACTCTGTCTTTGCTTAATATTAAAGTCTAGATTTAATTTAGTTTGTATGACTTCATAATGCAGTGAAACAAATTCCTTGGGATTACTTCATCTTCTAATAAAATGGTTAAAAGGTATTGACTCCTTATTTCCAAATCTTTTTATGTCTGTTCTTTGTCTGAAGGGTGCTTGTGCAGGCATTAGTGTAGACATTGTATAAACAAGTGAACGCTAATGTAGTCCTTTAAAAACTTAACATTAAAATTGGCGCTTTTTACTTTGCTTGGCTTTTTTGCTTAAGCCTGGGTACGTATGCGGAGTCTGCTTCTGTGCTGTAACACGCATCCAATAAAGAAAAAATGTCTTCTTCAAACCCAATTAATACTGGCTTAAAAAAAATTAAATCATTCTTTAAAATATTGCATTGGCATTTACTGATACATATTCAACAGATTTACAGAGGTTTAACTGTTCATCTTTGTTATTTTTCCTGTTTTCCTGTTAGCTTTTTTCCTTGTGTGTTTGACCTCGTAGTAATTTAAAACAAATACTGTGAAAGCTATTTAAACCCTCAAGTTACAGGGCTGTAAAAAGGTAAAGTTGTTCGCAACAGAACATAACAAATAGTCATAAGTATTGTGATTTTTATAATACAAACAACAGTAATGACCTCCATCCTACTGTACATTGATGACAAAGTAAAACAAACAAAAAAATTAACCTTTTTGCCGTTTTGAGTATTTTTTTAATTGAAATGGTCTTTTGAAGTGAAAGTATTTGTCACGTTACAAAAACTGGGTTGTGTTTTAATCAAGGAAAAGCAAAAATCTGAAGTCCTACAATCTGATTTATTCAGTCTTACCTTGTACAAAATTAGCCAGGAGACGGCAGCATAATAAAAATAAATGGGGAGTCCCATTGTCCTTCAGCAGCGTTCAGACAGCGTTCTTCCTTCTGTCGCTTGTGTGGAGATCTCGCGTAAGGGAAAGGGCTTAAACATTAACGTGCATGTTTTCATTTAAGACTTCATCTGGCTTCCCGCACTGCTTAGCATATTTATTCTGCAGTAATGCTGTTTGGCTTCGGAAACGTCCTCTGCTTCACAGCACTGAGAGCAAACTTGCCCTTCTCCAAATTCTGGTGCCGCTCTTTCGAGACAGCCTTTAAAGGGCTGAAATCAGACTTTCAAATATGTAGAGTACATTGCTGATGATTATAAATAGTATTGCTTTACCTCAGAGGCTTTAACCTCTGCACTGCTAACGGAGCATGCTGGATGGTGAGAACTGGAAAGGAAACCAACCCTCTCCTCCTCCCCCTCCTCCCCCTCCTCCCCCAGTTCTTAACTGTTTGCCTGCTGAAACTTTCCAATTCGCAGCAAGTTAAGTGTAGTAAAGAATTGCCTCTCGTCATTTCTAGTAGCTGGAAGCTTAGAAGACAAATGAAGTATCTCCTTATGCAACTGAGTGTTTACTGTGTTAGTACTTCTATAAAGGTTCTCAGGGTGTTTAATAAGTAAAAAGTTGGCAGCTTAAGTTTACTGCAATTAGGAAGCTTTGGGGTTCTAGAAATGCGTAAGAAGGCTGGTGTGTTTTGGACGCGTTCAAATAAAAGTAACATGTTGATCAGAAAGAAAGGAAACTTCAAAGTAAATTAGGGCACAGCTGCAGGTATGGCAGATGCAAAATTATCATTGGCTTTAAGGGAAGCTCTGGAACAGAGGCTTCTGCTTGGATAGTATTTTTGTAGTAGGTGCTACAACTCCTGAGTGAAACTTCACATTCTGTGTATTAGTATGTAGGAGACTTTTCCCTCTTTCCCAAGTTGTCATTTACTCTTTGACCCACTCGTGTGTCTGAGTAGGGTGGCAATGTCAAAAATCGTGTTCATCAAATCTTATGCTACTGAACCTTTAATGATTAAACCTCTGGAAGAGTATGTCTTAAAACGTGTTTCAATTAACTGTTACAAGAGACAGTAATCTTAATACAGGAGCTTGCGTGGCTGGTGAATGGACGGTGGTATGGTCCTTGGTTGAATATGATGTTCAATCCTCTCTCTAAATCCCACCCTGTTTAGAGGGACAGTCAGGTTGTGGTCATACAGGTTCCATAATCTGGTGGGAATTGGTTTAGAAAAGTATTTGTGTTTTTATACATTTCCTAGTAATAGTCATATATAGGACTGCAGGAGTTAACTTACTGTTTATACTTTGAGAAAGAGGTTTCAGGTTTTTTACAAGATGTTAAGCTGTACATTGATGTAAACATTTAGATATGAAAATATATTTGCCTGTTGTTTATTTGGTTTATATTAAGACTGGATGTAGTCATGGATGAAACTGTATCTTAGATACTGTACCAATAAAAAAAAAATTAATCACTGTCAAAAGTAACTTACAGCAAGAAAATAAGGTATAACCATTGTCTTACATAGCTGAAACTTAAGAAGAAACTGTAAACTTCAGAATTCAGGAAATCATCTTAAACTAAGATTTTATTATTACTGCAAAAAACTTCTTGTATTCTATTCTCTAAGAAACTATCCTGCCGTATTAAAATGTCGTGAAATTTAGGTGGTCTTTATTATTTGAAAAAGTAATTTTGCAATTTCTTTTACTAGTTTAAGTTGAAATGATTATATTTATGCCTAAGCTAGCATGTCTTTTACAGGTCATAACACCTTTACAGTTTTATCATTTTAAGTCTTTGGATTGGTTTTGGGTTTTTGTGAAGTTGATTTTTGTGTGTGTATGTACGTGTATACACATGGCATATGTAGGGCACGTAAATTTGTAAGACTTTTATCATACCCTTTATATAATTCCTTAATGCAAGCATATTAAGCTATTTAGATACAAAGTTTTGAACACGCTTTTGTAATTGGACTCTGAAAGGGCTTTTAGACAAAAATCACGCAGCTTGTCCAGCATCTCCTTCAGTTGACGTCCCACTCCTCTTTAATTACGGATTGCATTTTGCATTCAGATCTGCAAGCTGCTATTCTAATGCTTTTGTCTGTTTCAAAATAGTTTTCAAGTTCAGTCTCATTTAGGAATTTCTTCTATTCAACATGCTGCAAAGACATTAAGGAACTATGGGAAGTACCTTCATAGGTATTTAAAGTCCCAATATAAACGAGGTAAAGCAAGAGAGACCCTGTGATATCATAAAATAAACATCTGCCCCAGAAAACCTTAATCTGGAGGAATAATCTTTCTGAATTTGCAAAACAGAAGTTCCTTTCTGCTTTTTATCTCAGCATTTCAAAATGTTAAGATAATTTTTTTCCCTTTTTTGCATGAAGGAATATCGAGCTTTTTAAAAAATAAGAATTAAAGCTTTGCATCCAACAGTACTGACAATTAAAAAATGTTTGATGCTTATGTATGATGCAACAGCAACTCATACCTACAGGAGTTAGTGGAACCTGGGGAGGTGCAGTTGGTGCTGTGCCTGTAACTTGCTGTACTTGAAGTATGTTTGGAAAGGTGTGGTCTCTAATGTAATCTGGTTGTTGTCACGGCAAAAAATTTTCTGTTTCAGTGAATGGAAAGAGGATGCTGTCTTTATTTCTGTGTTTCTTTTAAATACTTCTCATTTTAGAACAGTTCCACCCGCGTTTTCCAGATGGGAACCTGGATTTGCTTGCTTTTTCAAAATGCAACATTTATTGAAATTAAAGTCATTTGACATAAACTTCTACTTGGAGGAAATGTCCACTTATTTTTGGATGCTTAATAGAACGTGTTTTCAAAGATTATTGCAGAAATTACTTTTTTAAATCGCTAGCCTGTAGAAGGGTGCTGGCCTTTCATGCTGTACTCGGAAAACACCCCACTAGAAATGAACGTGTGGGGCTTCTTTAGAATCAAGACAGCTGCCAGTTGCTCCTACCTCGGTATGAAGGCTGATAGTCTGTCTTGGTTTTCTGGAATTCTCACTTGCAGGTGTCGGAGATCATACCAGGCTGGTATTTCTAACGCTAGCCCATTGAGTAGCAATGGAAAAATTTGGGCTACTCACCTGTTTCTTGTGTGTAACTTATTATTCTGCCTAACTTACTTAATATGCATCTCTATAACCCTTACTTCTCCTTCATAGTCTCTCTGACCACTTGTATTCAGATTCATTTTTTTTAAACTGTGTCCATCACTTGAACTGACTGTAGTCAAAGTACTGTCCGTATGTCCTTTCATTTCTTTAATTCCTACTGCAAATAAATGAGTAACCTTTCTAAACCTTTGTTTAGAAAACTGAGGAGTAATGACAGAGGCAGGATTATAAACTAATCTTGCAGATTAACAGAAAGCTTCTGGATTTAACAAAATAACAAAAAAGGAAATTGAGATCTTGCAAAAGAAAACATCATGGTCAATGCACTGGCTTCTTCAAATGATTGAAAATGTGCACAGTGAAACATCTGTGTCTTCAACCAGAAAACAAATGTGGAATTACATGAAGCACATTACATGCATTATCCAGATTAATTTATAAACATACTTTGTAACTTGGTAGTATTTAATAAATCAGATGAAGGACAGTGAGATGGCAAGGCTGGGTTAATGCATAATAGTGATGCTTTTATGACCCCTTTTTATCCCCATAGTCATTAAAAAAATAAATATTAATAATAATTCAAACCAAACAGGTTTCCATGTCTAGCTGTTGGGAAGAAAAATTCCATGGTACTGTCTGGTCTACACGTGGAAGAGTAACACCTTTGGTGTTCCTAGACAGTGTAAAAGGACTGCTTCTATCAGCTGTTGTTTCTTGTATTATTAAGTTGAAAGACAAATTCTAGAGCAGCATAACGCTTAGATGTTAATCAAATGCATTCATAACTAAAAAAAATCAGAAAGTATTGTAGTGTTTTGGGTTTTAGCTATGGGGTTCTGAAAAATGAGTAGATTCCAGTTAGGACTACTTTGTTTAATCTAGTCACTGCATTTTATGCCAGTCAAACAAGGAACTCGTGAATAGAAAATACAGAATGGGGCCTTTTCTTTAAAGCAAATAAAGAATTAGTTAAGAGTGTTTTTTATAAGGGACTGATAATGAAATAAAGATGCAATTTCCATAGCCCTATTGCATGGAATAGGGCTTTGAAGATCAAAATACTTGTGTATTTCTGAAATTTGTTTAGAATTTACTGGGCAGATTGATATGCAAGCTGCTTTTAAATGTGGTTATCAAAAGTTCGTGATTCACTAGTAAGATGAGTGTTCTTTTTGTGAGGAGGGATGCTGTCAATCAGTATTATTTTGCTTTGTGGTAAAATCTACTGAGACTTTCCCTTTGATGTTTTAAGAGAAGGTGTATTAGACTGAAAGAGAAGGAACTATTGACAAAGATGCAGTGGCAAGGGGAAGGGTTGGAGAGCTTAAACACAGTATTAATTCTAACAAAGGTTCGCCAGCATAAAGATTTTGAAAAAAATACTAGTTCTGTCCCTTTTATTTTTATTCTTTTTCCTTGAAGTGTGGTGTTCCCTTTCAAGAGGAAGATGTGATTGTCCTTAATGGTAATAAAGAAGATGTGGAAGTATTGAAGAAAAGGATGGAGGATAGAAGACTTAAAAGTAAATTAGAAAAGGTAGTATTTTTATACATTGTTTAAAACAAAACTGAAAGAATTCTTGTCTGTAATGCAATATACTCTTAGATTGCATAGCTTTCTCTGCTAGTCTTTATGCAGACAGAAGGATTTACTCAGTAAGCTGTGCTGTATTTCAGTGCTGCATCTAAAAGTGATGAGATTGTGTGCATATTTTTGCTAATAGCATATTGAAGTTGTATGTACTGAAACTTTCTTTTGACTAGCAGGAAGTGCATAGTCCTCTGGAAGTCACAGAATTCAATCCTGTGGGTAAAATGGACAGTGTGCCAGCAATACTAGAGGTTTTTCTTGAAACAAAGAACTTTTGTTAGTTAATTCCAGTAACGAGCAAAACCTTCCCTGTATTTCACATGGTAGTTCCTGATGGCAGGTTATTATTCTTTTGATCTCCCAAATGAACTCTGGCCACTGTCAGAAACACAGTATTGGTGTAAGACTGCTGTTTGGAAATTTTGTTATGTTGTGTGGTTCTTACAGCCCTGAGTGATTACTGGTGATGCTAATTCCCACCATACTGTTGAGGTCACATATTTTATTATTTTTTATCTGGCCAGGCAAAGTGCCATGGAAGTAAATCATTGCAGTCGTCACAGTACTGTGTACTGCTGCTCTGTGAAGTAGTAGTTGCTCTGCAGTACTGTACAGTCAAATTGCAGTTCTGCATATGGCACTTTTTTCAGCATTGCTGTTTTTTTTCTGAATTGGCATTGCTATTATTGAGGATGACAAAGCAAGCAAAAGCTTTACTGTTGACTCAGTCCAGAGCGCAGACAGATTTAGCTGGCACTCAAAGAGCATGAATCATCGTTGTCGGACACTTGCAGCAACTGAGACTTTCGATGGAGGTTGATCATCTCACCCCTGTTGCTGCACTTGGTACTGTCTGCCTGTAGGATTAGATGGCATACAAACGTTTTTGTAGATTGTTTTGAAACAAATGCTTTTTTACTTTACCAGTGAGCTTATGATTACTTTGATTACTTATCATAAGGTCTTCAGACACCTGCACCAGTACAGCATCATTGGCCTGGGCAGTGCAGCGAAAGGATGGTTACCCGTAGGAATCCTGTTGCTCTGTTTCCTCTCTGTTCATAGCCTCTGCACGTAGCGTCCTGTGGCTTCTGACTTCAGAGCAATGCTGTAAATCCCATGCTGTCTCTTTAGGTGTGTTTTGTTTGGGTTTCTTCATTTTATTTTTCCAGTACTTTGTAATTAAATGTTTGAAAGAATTTTACAGATAATTAGATGATAGAATATTGCGATTCTCAGTGGATGAGTAATCAGCCCCAAAAGCAGTGGTTGATTGCACTCAATTTTCATTAGGAAGGTGGCCCTAACAAAGCACCTATAGCTTTGGTTCAAATAATTTTGAATAATTGAATGCTGGTGCTGTCCCCAGCTTCTGCACAACAAAGAAGTACCTAAGCATGCTGGGCAGCTCTGTCTCTTACGGTGCCAGCAGTTGCTCGTGGTGGCAGGCAAAAGGAAGTGATGCTTTGGTCTTTGGCCTCTATGTGTCTTGGGTGAATATGCAAATATTGTTTGTTTGTTTAGTGGACTTAGATTACAGGCAGGTGCAGTATTTGCAAATGTCTCAGCAAGCATCCATTTCATCCTCAGGTTATGATGGTTTTTTGCAATACTGCCTTGCCTTGCTGCATCAAGCTGATCTTGCAGCTAGAACCAGTCTTCTCTGCTGTCACTGGCACCATTTGCTCCAGTCTGAGATCCCTGAGCTCCAGTCCCAGCATCAGAAGAGAGTTTCTAGTCTGGGGTCTGTTGGCACTGCTGTTCAGACCTGTCCCTTAGTTCCTTCTTCAGCTAGAAGCAGTCCAAGTGGACCTCCTGTATTTGGAGCAGGAGGCACAAACTCCTTTTCTTCATACCCTTGAGACAAAACATAAGGAAGATTCAGCTACCACTAATGTAAAAAACTATTCAAGCTCAACTATGTCGTATGTGCCCGTAATGAAATACGTATAACAAATATTTGTTATGTATACTAATATGCATACATATATTTACAGAATCTCATAATTCAGAGGCCAGATACGGGCAAGTAACTTTCCTTTGTAAATCCACCTATAGTAAGCAAGGTGGAAGCACCCTGCAGAGGTGTTTGGGCTCAGGGAGGACGCTAGGGCAGCATTGCTTTGGAATAGTAGCCCTCTGCCGCCACCTCCTGGCTAAGCTGTGCACCAACATGCGGGACAGCATTTTTTTCCTCGAGCGTTAATCATGCGCTTGACAGCATGGTTTCTCTTTAATTTTTATAACCTATATAAATATATTTGTTTTCCTCGAGCTTGCGTTGCTTTCCTGGAATACATACACCACTCTGAATGTATACAGAGTCATCTTTTGTGATAGTAACACCAATGACTGTTTTAATACATCTTTTTCAGCTTGGCATTTATATAATCAAAGCCAGTAATGGGGTTCTTATTGCTGTTGTTTGGGGTTTTTTTGTGTTTCTTAATCTGGAAAAACATAAATTAACTTGGAAAATCTGGTCCACATATGCTTTAAAAAATTTTGATTAACTGTTTACATCGTCCTCAGCAATCCTGCAACAAAGGGCCCAGTTCTTGAAAGTTACCCAGCAGGGATTAAGTAAATAAAATTAAGTGGGTATGAGATGCAGTATTATTCTTAAATTTTTATTGAAAAATGTCTTCATTGATTAGTTAACTGTATCCTGTTTCATGTCATGCAGTTTACTGTCCTGCCATGTAGGTGCAGCATTATAGATTATCTTAATGATGATAACACACACACCCCCTGCGAATTATACAAACCAAAATACTGTATCCAGGCAGTTTAGTTTTAACCTGCATGATTTTCTTCAGAGTAGCTTCAGTGTTCCCAAGGTTGGTATTTTTCCATATCAAAATAATACTGAAGCGTGGATCAATATTACGGAAGGAAGAGTTCCACTGTGTGAGACATGAAAATGTACTAAATGAAATTGTGTGTCTATCAAATATAAGTTGGGAATTTTATATCCTTTCAATACGTTACCAGATTTCTGTTTGTGTTGTTTCAGAAATCGAAGAAATGTAAGTCAGCAGAATCAGCTTCTCAGCAAGACACCACTGAAGGTAATGCCACAGCTACAACTTACGTGTAGCCTTCTGAGTCATGAAGCAGATTCATGATTTGATATTTTTTCTTTCATAGATTGTCCAGGTCCGTCGAAGGCTAAGAGTGGAAAGGATTGTATCAACTCCAGTTCTGGGGAAAAGAGGCAGATTATCTTCACCAAAAGTTCAGGTTGGTGTTTATTCTTTAATCTGCAAATGAACAAATACTCCTGCTCTGAAAAATATTATAGGAGAGATCCTTCTCTGGCTATTTTGTACCATGGTTTTCAGAAGCTACCCTCTCACTTGCTTTTTTATCTCAGTAATAAAAGGTCGAGTCCTGTCTTCAAGGGAGCTATAATGTCACGGCTCACTTTTAAAAAAAAAAAAAAAAACCCTCTTTGAAAAGGCTGTCCTAAAAGGCTTCCTTTCCAAGCTGGAGTAGGAAACTGCTTTAAGAGTGTGCACAATTCTCCTTGTTTAATAGATACTATAGTCAATTTCATTTTTTTCCTAAAGCAGAAGAAAATATATTTTCTTAAAACAAAAGAAAATAAATTTGCTTTACAATCTGCAAAACCTACAAAACTGTTTGAGGGCTTCTGTTTGTCCATTTTTCCTTATTCTGCCCCGTTTGCCTTTGTCCCATCTGCTGTCCATTGTCCTATACTCTCAGTAAATAGTCCACAGAGCAGGGACTGACTCCTTGTTATACTTTCACAAAATACCTAAACCAGCAGGTTTGCTGCTCACGCTTGTGACTGGCAAGTGCTGTAGAGATACAGATATCTAATAAAAGCCATAAACACTTTTCACCACATTGCATTTTTTCTTCACTGTGAAACAAGCCAGATTTGCTTGTTTATGTCATTCAGATATTGCTTTCAGTTGATGGGAAGCAACTTGAATGAATGAGATTAGAGATTCTTACTCACACAGTGACACAGTTGAGCATTTGATATATCTGTTTTAATGGCTAGGAGGTAGCGTGAGGAGAATTAGTACTTGTTTTCCTGAAGTACAAGTGGCCAAGAAATCTGCTACAGCAGTGTATTTCAATGAAGTACGCTAAAATAGCCTAAGCTGATGACTTGACTTTTAGTCCTCCATTTTTTTAGCTCTTAATTTACTGTGTGTCACTGGGAGTAGCGGGATATAACTTCAGGATGTACTGACGTACCTACCATGCAGCTATGAGTAAACTTGGTGGTCCTTTAGTCCAAAGGATGGTGCTGTCTCGTCATGTGATAATTTATTTATAAATAATGTCTCCAATTCCTATTGAAGCATACAGAACTATATGAATGGGTACATTTTTTAAGTCAGTCTGAGGTTTGTGTGTGAAGTAGTCAATCGTGTACATTACAGCTGCAGAAAAAGTCAATATAACTTGTTGGATTAATCTGAGAATAGTTAAACAATGAACTGTAGATAAACTATGTGAGATGGGAAAATTTCCATCAGAGTGCCTTACCTGCCCCCTACAGTCTGCTTTTATAAAGGATAGGCTTTAAAAACTATTTCATTCCAGGTGATTATAGTTGCTCTTGGATATTTAGGAATCTAGTAATTCTAATAATGTTTGATGTATTTTTTTCCCAAGAGTGTAAGAGAAAACATAAGCCTTTTGAAATGTCAGGTCATTGGTTTATAGCAGCAGTTATACTGACCAGCAAGAGATTAAGAGGAGAGAGGGGAAAACGGGAAAAATCCACGGACTGAGGAATGCCAGTAGCACAGGAATTAATTTGTGAACATGGCACCCTAAGGTTTCTGGACTTGCAGCATACATATTCATTCTTTCCAATACAGTGTTTGGTAATTTTTTCCAGACAACTATTGGTGGCATTAGAAGCAGCATTCTCCAAATATAAAAAGGGTCTGATCTATGATGATTAAGGATTGCACATATAATTCCTACGAATACATGCAGAAATCAGCTAAGTGCATTTTCAGACAGGCTCCCTACTATTTACATGCCATTGTGCCTAAGTTAAACTAAGTATGTAGAGTTTCTGCAGGCTTCTATGTATTAATTTCTTTGCCCAAGAGGCCTGGCACATGCTTTTTAAAATACTGTCCTTCAACTTTGGAGAAGATTAAGTAGCTGTTAAGAAAGAGAGGTTTGGTGGGGATTTTTTTGTAGCAGTCGATCTAATACACTGAGAGAGATGGTATCAGAAACAGAGGGATGGGCATTTTCCTATCCCAAACCAAAAATAAAATTATGCAGACCATTGTTATTGGACTTTTTTTTTTTTTTTTTGAAAGAATAAAGGGAGGAGATGGATTCCCTGGGGACAGTATGTCACAAGTTTAGCTTTTGTCATTTGGTGGCTAATTTCTAAACAATACTTCAGGGTGGTGGAATACTTTCATGTTTGTTTCTTAAAAGAGTTCCGAGCCATTTTTCACTTAGAGGAATAAATGTTGTCAATACTGAATTACAGTGCAAGGGATTTACACAAGTAGGAAAGAATTCCTCTCTCTCTGAGATTTCTAAATGCATTTTGAGCATGAATTCTAAAAGCTAGGAATATGTTTGCTGTTAGGAATGTGTTGGGTATTGAGTACAATTATGGGATGTATTTGTGCTAGCCCTCAAAAAATGTATATACTTTATCTCTGTACGCATTATTTTTTTAATGCTTTTTTCTGTCTTTATTTAAATACTTCCATCAATTGTAAGCTGTTACTCAAGCTTCATTCTATTCCTTTTTCTCTATCAGATAATGGAAATTCATCTGTACCCATAAAAGTCAGTAAGGCTGCCTCTACTACTACGAAGAGATCCATTGCAGACAGTGAGGAGAAATCAGAGGCATACAAATCTATTTTTACATCGCACAGCTCAGCAAAACGTTCAAAGGAAGAGTGTTCCAATTGGATTACTCACACGGCATACTATTTCTGAAACAATGATGAGCCTGATTGTAACATTCATTACTGCTTTCCTTCCCTAAGGCTTCTTCTGTACAACTCTGATACAGAACTTCTGTTGTAATCTGATGTTATCTGGAATTATTCAGTTTAAGTTGTTTATAAACTTACAAATAACTAACGAACTTGTGTTAAGTACACTTCTGGTAAGTAAGAAATAGATCACCAGCATCAATGTTGTATCAGCAGACCTCATTCACAAATGGTGGGTTACTTGCAGAAAAGTTTTCCTTTTCTTCCGCCAGTTGGATGCTGTCATTCTTAGTCACACTAGCTAGTGTCCTGGTGGTAGGAGTGAGTGTGGAATAATCTGCCTGCTGCCCTCTTCTATGGATACTCGCTGCAACTGTAACTGTAATTTTCGACACATCAGTATCGAAATCCAAACTTTTTGAAACTTTCTGACAGTAAAAAGAGCAATAATGCTTTTCTTTTGTACTAGTTAACTGAGTCCTCAGTAGAACTACTGTAGGTTTCTTAAAGGTTCTGTGGGTATTTCAGGTAATTTTCCTTTTGATGGAATATATGAAAGCATAGTCATGAAAATGTTTGTATAACATTCTTCTTGTACATATTGTAGCGCGTTTTTAATAAGAGTGTGCACTTGTAAATCATTATCTACAAGGATGTGCCTGCAATAGTAAGGCTGGGGGGTTTCCCAAAAAGGCGGGGGGGGGGGGGGGGGGGGGGGGGGGAGGTTCCCTTGTGGGTCTGTGTTTTAAAGTTAGAAGTATCAGGTCTGAGCTTTCTTTCTTTTGTCAGAGGATCAGAATACAGTGGAACAAAAGTGCAAGTTTCCTTGGTTTTCTGCTGAAACAGTAAGGTTCTGTGTACATCTCTAAGGAGCAATCTGTCGTTTTGAATTCAGCAGCTTACATGAAAATAGAAGCATTTGCAGAGGGTGAGAGAAAAATGGGTGGTGACCAAATAGGAGCAGGCAGATCTTAACTGGCTTTTTAGGGAGAAGCAACTGGGCACCAGTGTCGTGCCAGTCAAACTCGCTGGTGGAGGGGAACCCTGTAAGGCTGGAGTTTGCTTCCGAGAATGTTTCACTTTGCAGGCAATGAAATGTGCTTCTTTCACAACATCCATAGTACACGTTTTATTTTCTGACATAAAATCCTTAACAGCAAACAACTATTTGACTGTTAATTGCTTGTTACAGAAAGATGCTAAGCATAGTATGTCACTTAGTTTTGGGTTTATATTTATGCTTTTTATCCCTGTGATGTTGATTTAAATAAAACTTGCTCTTCTTATATGACCATAACACTTCATGTTCTGTTGAACAGATAGATAAATGCTTATATTGTCAGTGTTAGAATAACTTTTTATGGACTTTACTTTGGCTCTTCAATTCTTAGCTTTTTTCCAAATGCAGGAATCCTTTTAAAATGTTAATGTTGCATAGCAATGATTTAGTGGCTGAATATTTGAATCCAATAATACCTACATTAAATGAACAGAGGGAGGGATGGAAGCTTTTCACCTTCCTCTCTTCCTCTTATAAAAAGAAAATACACTTTTATAATCATGGCACAAACTAACCAGAATAGAAATGCAGGAAGTAGGAGGCTTTGAAAACCACTGCATGATGTTACCTTTGTGTGTGAAAACGATTAATTATCTTCATAATTTATTTTTAAAAGTGTCCCCATTTATAATTGGCAATAGTTGGAGATTCAAATGCTGTGTTTATATTTGCATAGGTGGTCTCCACGATTCAAGCATGTGGAATGAAACTGGTAGGATTTTATTATTATTTTGATAGGTATAATTAAAGATTGGGTTGTTGTAGAATTTATATGGTGGTAAGCATTTCTGTTTCCAAAGATGTGAATGCATCTATACATCACATCAAACAGTTTGAGGTTTACTTGAGCTTCCAGGAAGCACTCAGCCACATTTTGTATGCATGTCTGGTAATCAGCTTTGTGCTCCTTGTTCTGTATTCTTTTCCTCTTCATTATTATCCTTTATTATTTGTTAGTTACAGATAATGAAATTAGTGCACTAGAAGATACACTAGAGTAGCTGCTTTATTTGCAGTCTGATTCTGTTTTGACAATGCATGTTGAAGTCCTGTTAGTGTTTTATAGGAGTGCATTTTTCTTGTATTGAAATAATTTATAAATCCTAAAGGGAATTAACTTAATGCTTTTGATTTAGCTATTACTTTGCTAAGGAAGATAAGACAAAATATGCAGTATTGCATCCCTTTTCTTGATAATATGTTGGGCAAAGTCCAGCCTGCTGACTTGATAACAGGCTTTCCTGCTCATGGACCATAATAGCGACTCCTTTTTATTCAGTCCGATTTGCTCATCTGTAATATAAGTTTGTAACTACCACGCTTTGGTTAATGTACAGATTATTCATGTACGCTTGGGTTTATTATCTGGAATTGATTGTGCCATGCCAGTTCATTAGGATTTTATTTGGTAGTTTACCATCCTGATTTCGTGGATGGAGTTCGTAAAATGTTTATGGTTTACAGAAGCATTGTCAGTGACTGATGAGGCCTTTTCCTTCCCTTTGCAAAGAGCAGCTGTGAAGGAATGTGATATATTGTTGGCATGTGATGCAATTCATCGCCACAATTGACTTTTGTTAATGTAAAATAGAGGAGCGAAAAACTGACACTTCTGTTGGCAGGCTGGGTTAGGCAGTTGAGACTGGAACGTTGACTTGGCAAGTTTTAATAGATTCAAGCGAATAGCTCGCTGGAGGATGTTTGCTTTGTTGTGGTTTGCTTTTTGTGGGGGAGGGCAATTTAATTTTCTTTTAATGTAGGTGAATTTGAATGTTGGTGAAAGTTGAAGACTGCAGAAGTCTTAGAATCTGAAACCTATATTTTTTGAGATGCCACATAAGTCTCCCACAGCATTGCATCCTTGTGGCTCTGTTCTGGGGAGTTCACAGAACAGTTAGTTCTGTTTCCATGATGTTCAAGCCTTGGCCTCTCTTCTGAAGAGCTTAAAAAGGATCCAATTAGCGTTGGTTGTATAATAGGGGGATTTTTTTTTTTTTTTGTGAACCTGCCCACTGGAAACTGGACTGAAATTTAACAACTTCCTTCACATAGCCTGATAATCAAATACTGGTCATGAAACCTGGCCCAGATAAGCACTAGTGAAAAGGGACTGTGAAGCTGTATATCCTGGTGTACAGTCCTGTGAAGTGCCTCTCTTTCCGCACACTTGCAGATTCTTGCAGTCCTTTCAACATTGGTACCTCCAAAACTGAAAACCTGAGGGTGTTCACACATTCAGAGTCAGCGGAGATCAGCCTGCTCTGAGTGTTCAGCACCGCAGCTTTGTTCCCTAGTCATGCCAAACCGAGTGTGATGCTTCTCACTGTTTCGCAGGACATCCAAAAGCTACCCTTTCCCCTTGTCCCCCCACGGTCCATAACAGCATCTGTAGCCCCGGGTGCTGTGGAGCAGCTGTGATGCCCTGCCGCAGCTGATCAACCGACTTGTGCTCGCCTGTGCCGTGTGCTGATCCTGAGGAGGCCCGGAGGTGCTGGCACCGTGGCTTTTTGTCTTCACAGAGGACACTGAACCTTGTGCGCCTGGAACATTGCGCGCCGAACATCCTGGAGCTGCCAAAGGTGGGTTCCTGGCTCCTGCACACCGCAGTAAAAGGTGGCTTCCCTCCCTTACTCCCTAACCTCTAGTACCTCCGTTCTTTGCACATCTCCTGACCTTGCCATGTTGCTGGTACCAGTGGCCCCTTCCCGTGTGTTTTTGCTAGCAGTTGGGCTGTACCTGCTGACCAGCCTGCCGGCAGGTAGCAGCCACACTCTGCAGCCTGTCCCTCTGAGGGCATTGCTGTCGGAGGGCTTGTCGCTCCAGCTGTTGTTTTCTGTAAGACCTCTAAAAATGGCATATCTTCAAGGGGTTTATATCTGTGAATCTTAGTTGAAATTAAACAAAGTTTTATAATGTTGCTGGTACAACTGAGGGTGTAGTAGCAGCCCTGAATCTCTGGAACACCAGACTAAAATCCTTCAGACAAAAAGCAGTGCCCTCAGTGGCTGTCGAGAGGGCAGAGGTGAAGAGGAGAACATGTAGTATCTGTTCTGGAAAGACTGGAATTTAGGGAGATCCTGCTGATGAAACTCTGTAGGTAGTGAATAGGAAGCTTCAAGGGACAGAGTTCATTCTGTAAGGTAATTTTATTACCCTTGACTGTTTTTTAGAAGTAATCACAGAACTATCTTCTCTCTAATGGGAATAATGTTTGAGAGGCATAGAGTGGGAAAATTCATGTGGTTTGCTAAGATGGTTGGGAGATTTTATCGGAATCTCAGAACCTCTCTGCTTTGGACTCCAGCTTCCACGCCATGAGATCATCACACGCCTATCAAATTGACCAAAAAAAGCTTAAAGTTCCATTTAAAACATGATGCTTGTTAGATTAAAATATTTCTTATTAATGTCCTATTCTTAGCTAAACTGAACGAACACGATTGTCTTTAAGTGCCCTGTCTTGCTTGCTTTGCAGCCTAGACGCCAGTTGCAGTTGGTGTATTTTGCTCCGGATTCAGAACTGCAGTGACCCTGCCAAATAGTTTCTTAGTTGCATTTAAAAATAAAAGGGCTGTTTATACGTTACAATCCACAGAGGGTCTGAAATCAGTATGTCCTAAGATGAATACAAATCATAGACAAAAAGTGTTTTGTTGGAAGGCTTCACAAATGTGGAACTGATTACCGCTAGACAGCGCAGATTTCCTTCTGTAAGATGGAACTGATATAATTCCTTCCTGACAGCTAGAAATTACAAGTGAGTTGGGTTTTCTCCTGTGCTTTAAACTTCACCAATCTTCAAAATGGTCAAGAGGGATGGCATCCTAATCCATCTGCAATTGATGGGAAGTCTACCTATAAACCAGGATTTTAATCTAAATATCCATCCAGCTGCCCGAGCACTGTGGAGGTACTGCTAACAATTTCATAGCTGTGGTTTTGTCAAACATTTAACTTCATGGGGTTTAAAATATCTCTTACCGGTCAGTGACAGAATTCAATTTGCAGATTGGCCGCAGATCTTTTGTGGGGAAGAATCAATTTCATTATGATATTGAGTAAAATGAAATTCTCTTTTTAAAGTGTGCCCTGCCAGCTCTTTGAAACACATCCAGCAGAACTCCACCTTTGTGCAGTGTTTGTGACACCTCCAAGAGGTTTTCTCAAAAGGGCACAAGTCGGTGAAAACCAACCCTTTCCCTTAGCAGAAGTGTGCATCTGTCAGACTGCACCACTGCTTTTTTCACCCAGTTTTTCCCTTGTTCCTTCTCATTTGCCACCTTCTTTCTGCTGCCTACAGAAATCAGATGGCGCTTTGCTCGACGGTGGTCGGGAGAGCGAGGAGTCGGGAGCGGTCAGGGTGATGGATGCTCTGGTTTTGCAGCCCTGTTCGCTCTTTGGGGCTGATTTGCATTTGCTGTGCAGCCAGGGCTGGTTGTCTCACCCACCAGACTTTTCCCGTCTTCCAGGCCACATCCTGAATTTGGTGGCAGTCGGAGTCAGGACAGGCTCGTGGCTCCTCACTGTGCAGGTTGCTTGTCGTGCTTCCCGTGTGGCAGGTTTTACGGAGCAGAGTTGTATCCACAGTGGGGAACATCAAGATGTTCAGTCTCTTTCCTTTCCATGTTACTGGTAAGAAGGTGTTTCCCTCTTCCTTCTGTGAGCTTGGATGGATGGCCAATTTTTCACTCCCTTCTCTCCCGTGGAAGTTATTTCCCCACTGTCTGAGGATGTCTTAAGACTTAATTATTACGTTTAGAGGACGGAAGACGGCCGTGTCAGGGTACGGTGTAATTTGTAAACAGAAGACAAGGAGTGCTTTTCCGTGGGCAGTCAAAGGCTGACTTCACTCTGGAAAGGAATATGTTGTTAGCCTAAAATAGAACCAATTTGACAGTGTGAGTTTTCCTAACAGTCACATTTTTATGCCAGGAGTTTCCTCTTTTTTTTAATTAAAAGTAATTCTGAGGAATCACTTAGGACCCACTTGGCAATGATAAGTGGGGGTTGCCGTATTAGCACGAAAGGGCTGCACTGAGCGCATGGATGCAGCTTTCTTCAACTTGCCTACAAAGCTAAAGAAATGCAAAGCAGCTTATTGCTCAATTGTGCTGACTTTAGCAACTAGGTAGGACAAATTAAAAAAAGAAAAAGGGAATATCTAGTCTCAACCTGGGTATTTAATGGGTCCCAAAATGTGCTGAACTCTTTAGTCTAAACGGGCTCTTTAGTGTGGTGTCAAGTAAGTTAAAAAGCGAGGGAGCTTTACAAAGCTTCCTTCATTGTTTAAACTTGTTTAACTCATGTTAAGGCTAATGTACATTTATTCAGACTGACAAAGTGCTGAATTTACACAACAGGGATAGAAATAATTAGGTCAGATACTTTTTAAATGGCAATGGCGGGGTGGGAATACTTGACTCTCGTATAGTTATGGATGGAAATGATTATTAGCACTGGCCGAGGCCAACCCGGCACCTGCACGTGCTCTTCTCCCCCCGCAACGAGCCAGCACCCAGTGCCACGTCCCAGCTCCCACCCTGCCCGTCCCAGCAGCAGCTGCTGGTCAGGCTTGGTCTTACACCTTATCGGTGACAATGTGGCGCTCCTAATGTGATTATGTGTATTTTAAGTAAGCCCATCACTGTCCTTTGAAGCTGGCTCTCCTCTTCCCTGCTGGGATCTGAGACCAATAAATTACACCAGCACAGATGAAAACTCAGTCATTAAAACTGCATGGTCTGTTCGAGCTTAGGAAGTCAAATTCTGATCTGCCATGGGGGCCACTTAAGACTACCTAGTTCTAAAATATTTATTGTAAACGTTTCCCTTGGCTATTAATGCCCCAACAGTTCAGAGATGAGATGAGGTGTCTGTTTCTTGCACTTTATTTGGTGCTGGTGACTCCTGGGACAGAATCCCAGCTTAGTTAGTCCATGGAGCTTATCCAGCACAGCAGGATTTGTTTCTCCAAGAACGTTTTTTCTTGGCTTTCCTAATATTTGAACAAGCCCTCTTGTTTAATTCAGTGACACAGAACCTGCTTGCATTTGAATTGTGGTCAGCAGCGGGCATGCTGGGCTGGTTGGATCTCTTAAGCTGTAGCCATTTACTTCCCCATTGAGATGTAAGCGGCTCCCAGCTCATCTGGTTTGCATGGCTCCCTTCTGCGAGGAATCATCAAACAGCCCCAACGTACCCGTCCGACTGGCTGCAGCGGCTGCCGCCGGCTGCGCGGGGCAGGGGCGGCCACCAGCGCTCCCGGCTCCCGCCGCCGCCGTGCCCGAGCGGGGGGTGGGTGGGAGGGGGGGCAGCACCGGGCAGGCACCCGGGCCCGGCCCCTGCGTGTGCGTGGGGACCCCCGGCAGCGGCCGCAGGTGCGGAGGCGCGGGGTGCCCGGCCGAGCCCGCGGGTCACCGGCTGCTCCGCGCGGCGCGTCCCTTCGCTCCGCGCCGGAGGGTCGCGCTGGGGGGCGGTGCCCCTGCGATGGGCGCCCGCCCGTCCGGTGGGTGCCCGCCCGCAGGTGCCGGTGCCCGCCCGCAGGTGCCGGTGCCGCGCGGTGGGTGCCCGCCCGCAGGTGCCGGTGCCCGCCCGCAGGTGCCGGTGCCGCGCGGTGGGTGCCCGCCCGCAGGTGCCGGTGCCCGCCCGCAGGTGCCGGTGCCGCGCGGTGGGTGCCCGCCCGTAGGTGCCGGTGCCCGCCCGCAGGTGCCGGTGCCGCGCGGTGGCGCCCGCGGCGCGGGGAGCGGCGGGGCCGCAGCCGCGGGTGCGGAGCTGCCGGAGCTGCCGCCGGGGCAGAGGCAGCGCGGCCGGGCGCAGCGGAGCCCCGTGGCGCAGCCGGGGCCGAGCTCCCCCTTCCCCCCGCAGCGTGTGAGCCCCCGGGCCGCCCGCCCGCCACCGCCCGGCCCCAGCGCGGTCACCGCGGCCACCCGCCGGCACGTGCCCCCCCGCGCCCCGTGTCGCAGCCGGTGGGTGACGCTCCGGCTGCCTCGGGCCGAGGGGGCTGCGCTGAGCGGTCCGGACGCCGGGGTAAATGCACCGTCCCCGCTGTCCTGCCCCCCCCCCCTCCGCGCTCGCTCTCACACGCGTGTAGCCCGGTGCTCTACCGGGGAGCGCGGCGTAACTGCGAGTGGAGAAATACTACTAGTAGTAAAGAGATGGACGACACAAAGTGGGGAAACATCTGCAGGGGGAGAAGGTGGCGGAGAGACAGCACCCGTCTTTTACTACGGTGACTCTCAAGTGGAAGCAGCAGGGTTTATTCGACTGTTTAATGCCCTGATTTTTCAAAGAGAGCTGCTCAGAAAGCAGAGGTTCTGTTCCGCAGAAAATTCCAGTGCCTCGGAGCTAGTCCCCGTTCCAGATCAGAATAAAAAGCACAAACTACTCCCCAAAGTAATGTTCTATAAAATGTTGATCAGGGACAGCTGAGCTGGGCCCAGTGCTCGAGTTATTCCAGTGATGTTCAAGTATTTTCTTTCTTAAAAACAAGCTACTCACAGAGCTAACATTTAATATATCTTAAGTTTTAAATTAAATAAAATATTTCGGTTTGTCACCCCCTAAAGCCACTGCAAATAGCCGTTTGGCATCTAAATCCTATTTTCTGGCACCTGTATTACACTGAAACATTTTCAGCAGCTCTCCTTGCAATGTTTATACTCCACATTTGATTTGGAGAGATCCCCAAGTCAAGTTGCCCATAGTTGGAATTTTAAAAACAAAAGAGGGAAGGAAAAACTTGTCTTCTATTTTAGGGTCTTGCAGTACTGGAAATGCAAACACTGCAGAGTGAATATTTAACTAGTGCATGAGAATCTAAAAAAAGTGTAAAGCAAATGCAATGCAGCAGTCTATTTGCCTTGTTCAACTAAAGCAACATTAAGACATTAAAAATAGATTTACAGATTTCATAATGTGATTGCAACATTCACACAGGTTGGGATTTTTAATTTAACTTTGAACTGGATAATGCAGATTGCATGGAGACCAGAATGGACTATATTCTAATGGGAGAATTTGCCTTATGCTGGATTAACATATCAAAGGCAGAGAAGGATTTTTTGGGAAGATGGCACAACGATGTGGCTCGCTTGCTGGGTTGACATCTTACTAAATCTGTTGGCATCTCTGTAGTTTCAGACCATTTCAGGCAGCAGGGCATTTGGGTGGCACTTGCTCTGCTTTTCTTGTGTTCCTTCACACTGACCACATGTGATACACTCGTGGCACAGCCTGGTGAATTTTGCTTCCATCTTCTCTTGGCGTTAGAGGTCGGAGCAAACGGCCTTTCGCTGAGAGGCAGCACGGTGCAATCCTGGAAGGGCAGTGTGCTCTAGCAGCTGCTGTCCTGGTACAAGTCAGGTTGCCACTGAAAGCAGGTGTTTGGTGGGGCTGCCCATAGCTCCCTCATCAGTGGTGATTATCTCCGTGTTCCTGTTCCCAGCCTTGTGGTGGTTTTGGGTTCACTCAAACTAAAGCTGTTTGCCTCTGGAAGCAACGCTTGATGTGAACCCGCTCGTATTTGAGTACCTGTTACCAGCTGCTTCGGAAATGCGCGTCGGGTGTGATGGTTTAGCAGTAAAGCAGAGGCATGTGTATCTCCTGGAGATGAGCAGCACTTGCAGATCCCTCCCCGTGGATGCTCGGGCAGCTTTGCTGGCTCGCCAGAGCTGTGCCTGCCCCTGCTCCGCGGTGCTGGCAAGGCAGCAGAGGAGCTGCGCTGGCAGGGCGCCTCCAGGTCAGACTTTGGGAAGTTTGCAGAATTTGCTGTTACCAGGAGAAGCTGGGCTGTGGCTGCAAGAGATTCCAGCACTCAGCACTGAGTGATTTTAAAAGAACACTTAAAAAACTAAGCCCAGCCGGTGGGTTAGCACTGTTGGTGGGCAAGTGAGTGGATGTCACCCCTTCATGTTTCTTTCCTAACAGCTGCCATCTGCCGTCGTGCTCTGACTCAGGTGTGTGGTCGTGTGGGCTCAAGGCTAGTCTAAATAATATCGCTAGAAAAGGAATTCAAGGCAGGCAGGTGTTCACAGAATTTGTATCTCTAACAAGGGGAGGTAGGTGCAGTTCAGATTTTAGAAGTCCAGTGGAAAAGATGAACATCAGAAGGGACATAGGCAGGTTCTTGTGAGTAACTGCCGGTGTGGTGGAGGGACAGCCTGTGGTGCCACCAGTTTACCTCCCACTGGATACTGCTCTGGGGGATACGCTTGGCAGTGCAGCTGTGCCAGAGAAGGACTTCTCCACTGCCAAGCAACCAGAAAAATGAAATCCTTTGCTGTTCCACTGCACTACCACCACCCGTACTGAGAAAGGCAGAACACAACTCTGAGCCCCCTGCACAAGTGTGTAATTTTGAGGGTGCTGTGTCTGACACACACTATTTTGCACCTCAGTGCAAGAACATCAGGTGGGATCATGCAACCTGCTACCCTTTAAGAACATTATATACATTGGCCCAGCCCCTATCCGTCTTGTAGCAGTGTGTCTTATTGTGAAAAGCCCCCTCTGAGATTTATCTCTTCGATAACAGGTGAACTCTCAGTATCACAGTAGTTGGCTCTTTCCTGGTAGAAGTGGAAGCGGTGTATTTGCAAGCATCCATAGACATATATCCCTCTGCACAAAGGCATTGCCACCCTCCGCTGGTGTGGCAAGCTTTGCATGCTTTTCTAGGATGGTGGCATTTCATGATCACAAGGATTATTCTTGTTCTTCAACAGTGTCAGAAAATGGTCCATATGAAAACAACTGAGTGATGGGATGAACAAAAGGAATTATGAAAACTATATAATTTTGTCTGAGAACTCTGATGCCTTCTGGGAAGTATCATATAATACCCAGCATGAAATATCCCATCAAACACGGACAGCGCAGACACGGAGCAATGTTGAGCAAGAAGTTTGACCAGAGCACCGATTATTGATTTCAAAACATCCCAGTGCTATGTGGCCACAACAATCCGAGGCAAAATTGGAGTAGTCAGAGAGAATCAAAGTGGTGCAGACATGCTGCTCACACAATGACTGTTGAAGATCACTTAATGCAGATATGCAAGAGCTTCAACGAGTTTCAGGCAGAGACATGCCTTTATATTTAATTTAAGTATAGGTATCGGCACTCGTAAGGGAAGGAATGCTGTCTGAAAGTAACAGGGAGCTTTCTGCATCTGGAACAAGAATTCATATTGAATCGGATCAAGAACGAAGGAGTGGTGAGCAGCTTCAGCGCAGCGCTTTGGGGGGATCGCCTGTGAACTGGGCTATCTCCTTGCATCTTCAGAAATGAAAAACGAGGTTCTTTGTAAGCTTGTGTTGCTGCTGTCAGCATGATAGCTGTCCTGAGGATAAGGATGCTGTGATTTGCCAGAGCACAAATTAAGCCATTGCTTTTACACTTGGTCTTTATTTAATCTACACTGCTGCTTTCCAGCCAGCTACAGCAGCCTCTGGTGTTCATGGGCTATTTCCAAATGACCTGTGCATGATAATAAAGAAAAATAAACTTTTATTCACTATATGGTGATCCCTAGCACCCTCTGGAAAGTGTCTGGAGATAACCAAAATTAAACATGCTGAGAACTGGCCTCCATTAGTAGTTAGTCAGAGGCACCAAAACCAGCAAATTTCTATTTGTGTGTTCTAAATGGAGTTTGAATGGTTGTTGTCTGAGGGGCACAGACAATTTTCCAGTGTGGTGATTTTTAACACCAAAATGTTGGATTTTGATGGCACAGCAAAACTGTCAAGAAACAGATTATGCGACACAATACATCTGAAATGTCACTTTGAAAGTCAGTGTGTTTTTATGTGAACTCTTTGCCTTGTTTCTTCTAAACCAGAAGCCACCTGGCTGAGGAATCACGTCCGTCTTCCTGTGGCATCGGCAGGGGCTGAGGTCTACCAGTATGTCAGGTAAAATTCACGATAGTACTTAAAACTAAAACTTGCTGATTTTATCTGTTCTTCTTGTAAAGTTACACTGCATTTAACAATGAGTCTTTTTTCTGAAATGAAATTTCAAGTTTATCTGAAATAAAGCAGCAAGTGCTTGTGAAATAGGTTCATTCCTCTCTTTTAGCTCCGGGTTCAAGATTTGGAGATTATTGAAACCGCTTTCACTAATTCAGCTTGGAGCATTCCTGTAGGATTTTTAAAGTTCTGTGGATGTTTCCTTTCATCAGCAGGTATTGCAATAGTCTGCAATGACATTTTCTGCTTTTGGGCAAAAGTCAAATATGGAATTGTAACATGATTGCATTAAGATTTCAGAACTGTGCTGCAAAAACTAACCGACATTGCTGTGATCTTACTTGCCTTGAGATTACAGGCAAATAACAACACCCCATTGATATAGCTAAACTTCCCACAGCAAGCGGGGATGATATACTGAGCTCCCGTGCATTTTTATTAAGCTTCTCTGAAATGATTTTCAAAGGATGAAAACCTAGGCTTAGCTGGCTACAGCGTTTAATGGAGCCAAACTGTTACCCATAGTCTCTAAAGAACATGCTGCAACCTTTTTGCTAAACAATCTGCTCGGCTGTTACCAAGTTTTACCCAATATTCAAATGAAACATCTTCCTTTTCAACCTTTGCCAAGCTGAGGTTATTAAGAAAGAGATACAAATTAAAAAGATTAAAAATGCAGCTCTAATTAAACACATATGAGCCCTTAAAAGTCAGCTCTGCCCTGGTTATCTGTGCACATAGAAGTATCACACACAACTTAAAACAGCCATAGTCTCCATTAAGTGCTCGCTAAAGGCACCACCAAACAATGTAATAATAGGCTGTGCCTTTCTCTAGAGCTTTTCTATGTAGGTCCTAAAATGTTTTAAAACATTAGTCGAGCCATTGCTATCCCCACTTGCAAAGAAGCAGCAGCTGAGGCAGAGAGCAAGGAGAGGAGCGTTTCTCTGCTTGCACCTTCAACAAACTTGAAATACTTGGTGCCCTCTGTGGAGAAGAGCTCCTGCTTGTCCCCAAAAGCCGCGGCAGTGGCACCAGACAGGATGGGGATGGCTTGCCTTGCCAAGCAGATCTCGAGTCTTCAGAAGATTGTAAAGCGCAAGGAAAACATATCAAGCAATTTTGGCTTTCTGTGACAAAAGTGAGTTGGTATCTTTTAATAAGTATCTAAGCAAGCCCTTGAAGACACATAATCACAAAACAGCATGTGCGATCACAGCTCAGCATTTTAAAGGATTAGAGGGGGATTAGGAAGTTTGTAAATTCCTCACCAACCTTTTGTAGAGACAGGATGGAATATTTTTTTTAAAGAATTCACAAGCAGCAACTGTCTGTTAAAAGTCTTTATTCCCCTGATTTGTGCTGGGTGTGGATCGCTTTGTGATTTTTTTTTAAAAGGTAGCATAACATAGCTCATCAATCTAGACTGCATATAAATCCTGCTTTGTATGATTCCTAATAAATTCAAGGGCTTTATGCTCCTCATGAAGAATGGGAAAACCTCTTTGCACCAGAGTGTAACAGGTCCTTTCATTCTTCTGCTGGTACTGCTGGTTTAACACACCCCCCCAAGGGAGTAATATCACCCAGGGAAAAAAGGTGAGTGAGTTTTGATCCCCAAGAAGTGTTTCAGAAAAGCCACTCATATTCTGGTACTTCTGGGGCCAACATATCATGATTGGCTTGATAAATCACAGTAAATAATCAGGGTTCCCCAGACAGGGTAACAGGACTTACCTGCTTTTTCTGGGAGTGGGAGACGAAGCTGGACGGGGAAGGAGAGGAACACCCTGACTCGAGTCCTCATACAGGTGAGATGATCTCACAGATCATTTGGATACGATGCGTATTAAAAAGGACTGTTCAGACCATCCCTCAGGTGAAAAGGAATGGGAAATATCATGTTTAAAAATAAAAAAAAAAAAGCCTGTTTGCTTGATTGGGTTAATTTTTCAGTATTATTTTCGGCCACTGGTTGATGGGAAGCATTCTAGGGAGAGTTGTCCTATTGTCCACAGGTAGGGAGCAGCTGTGGTACCCAGTGCTAACCCACTTGTTTCTTCTTTTGTAATGGGGGTGAGACTTTCTGTGTGTTCGTATATCTTTGCCCTCGTAGCTTGGTTTGGGAGGATGGATAACGTCCAGGACTGTTGCAGCTAAGGCTGCATGCCAAAGCTGAGAGTGCTGCAGGATCCTCATCTTCTCACCAAAGCTGCTGAGGGTGGTTTCTGTGCTGCCTAACTCTACCTGCTTCTAGCAAGGTGCAGTAATTTTTTGCCTATTTGCAGATCTGCCAAGGACAGTAAAAGAAAAGACTGCAAGCTTTGGGCAAAGCTTTTAGTTTGGGTTGGTTTTGGGTGGTTTTTTTTCCCCAGAAGTCTGAACTTTCAAAGCTCTGAACCTGACAATTTCCTCTGTATTATTATCTTACCACTGTTTCTTTAGCCAAAAGCTAATGTTGACCATGAAAGTTACCTTGGATTAAGGATGTGAATTTCAAACATCCTATCTAGTCCTCAACAGCCTGTGTATAACCACTTACTACTAGTAGTCTGAAGAGGTCTCAAAGCAGTCACCCATGGAGATCCTCAGGAACTGGCAAACCTTTCCGGACATCTCCATCCACACAAGAACAGCTGCAGCAACTCTTCACACTAAACAATTGCATACTTTCTCATAAACTTTTAGTATTTCTTTTTACTGTCTGCATTTACCAAGGTACAATCATAAGGAGTTTTGTCTAGAAAAGTTTGAAGAAATACATATGCAGAATTTGGAGGAGGGTGGCAAAGTCCCCCAGCCAGAGATTCAGGCTGGTGACCCTTTGCTGTTGTATGAGCTGGTGACACTGGTGTTGGTACAGGCTACTGGGCCACCACCCAGGCAGCAACAGCATCCTCCCCACAAGGAAAAGGTTGGGGGCCGGGGGGCACCCCGTGTCAGTTTGACTGATTCTTTGCTCCCTTCTGGCTCTTCATTCACTCCTAAGTATATTTGGTGTGGTGTCCATTTGCCAGATTCTGCGTGGATAAGTAGGGCATAGCGATGTTAATTTTTGTTGCTACTTGTCCTTCAGACGTGGCCCGTGAGTCCTGGCCCCGGGCCAGGCTGAAGAGGTTAAAGCGTTGCTGGAAGCCCTCTAACCATCGGGCGCTTCTCTGTAGAAATACAAACACGGTATTTCATATGGTCACCCCTTAGGAAATACAGTAATTCACATTAGTTTAATTAACGTAGAGAAACCATTGTACTGAAATGCAGCCACCTGTAAGGGAGAGCAAAGCAGGCACCAGGGTTAAATGGGAGAAAGGTCCCAATTTTAAACCAGTAGAGTAGGTGTAAATCTTCCCTTTAGAAGTGGGGAAGGATTAGTACACACAGGCCCAGCAGGAGCCCGGTTTATTGCTAATTGTGTCTCCATATTTTAGCCACATGTAAAAAAAAATATATATAATCTTGAATATTTAATATCCCATTTCTTCATGACCACAGAGATTAATTGGGAAATGAAAGTAACTGGAAGAGAGGGACAGAGGAGAGCACCATCGGGAGCTGCAGCCTGAGCTGGGGTGCAGGTGAGGAGCAGGTCCCTGCAGTGGGTCCCTGCAGCGGGTCCTTGGGCTGTGCAGTGGGTCAGCACTCACCACCTTACAAGGTTTGCTCTTCTTGGCGTGATCCTCTCCCCCCCCCTCCTCCACGTTTTAGTTTTAATAATTCCTGGGTGACTGATACTGACCTCGAGGTCAGGAGTCTCCAGCTAAGAGCCAGGAAATGCCCTTCCCGTTGGTCATTATTGCCTAATTAACAACTTGCAGTATTTCACAATGAGAGGAGGTGGCAGTGCCAGGGATGGAGCTGCGACGCGCTGGGCAGCATTTGCAGGTGAAAGCCCTGCAGTGAGATGCAGAGGCCAGTGCTTGCCCCCGTCTCCCTGCCACCCAGAAGAAATTTTTTCACAAATACAATGGCTGGAACTGGCTGGGTTTAAGGTCGGGTATTTCCAACCAAGGGCACGGTGTCAGGAAGAGCTTACAAAAGCTGAGGATGCTGAAGGGTGCTCAGAAGAGCCCCTTCCCTCCCTGCTGCCCGTGCTGGCCTCAGACTATGGACCCTTGGCTTGAATCACCACCAGGCTGGGCTGAGCCAAGGTGTCTGCTTGGCCTGGCCGGGGCCGTGAGAGCAGGAGTGATTCCCGGCCCTTCACCTGCCACTCAGGACAGTCTGCCACCAATGATGTGCCCTATAGATATAAAAATATAGATATAGTCCCTTTTGTGAGGGGTGCTGCCTGTGCAAGGGGTTTTACAGGGTTTGTGGCACGTTGAAAGGTTTGTTGAGAAAGCAGAGTTTTAGAAACAGCCTCCCTCCCCACCTGACAAGGAAGGTGATGGGAGAGGGAAGTGTGTTTGAATGTCCTTGGTGGCTGACATGGAAAAGCAATGCAGAAGCTGCTGTGCAGTAAGAAGGCTTGCTGGCTAGAGCTAGCTGCTGGGTGTCTGGTCTCCGTGGCAGTCCTCCATGGGCCACTTGAAGTCACTAATCTGGCAGAAAATTCATGCAACAGAAGCAATTCATGGAGGGATCCAAGTGCCAGGACTTGGATCCTGCTGCTGGGAGCCCAAAGAAAGGAGAAGGAAGAGATGGGGGGGGGTTGTCCTTCTGTACTGGTGCAGCTGCCCACAGAAAAGCAGCCTGAGGCCACATTTGCTGCAAGTGAATCTGGACACTGCTACAGCATCATGCATCCGATGAGCATCAGGAGTGCAAGGACACGTTTATCTCTGCTGAGATGGAGCCCATGGTGTAGCATGTACACCAGCACAATGCTTTGTCCTGCTCTAGTAATGCACCCCTTAAAAAAATATAATGACATTGAACCAACAGAGGGAATTTGCTTCAACGTGGACACAAAATAATGCTTGTCTGGCACCCAGATGCCTTCAGACTGCATTTGGCATCTTCTGGCAGCACAGCCTTACACAGAGAATTAATATGGAGCAGGTAACTTCATTGCATTGTGATTTAACATTCATTTCCATCTGCAGGCACTGGCAGTGGTGTGGTGATGTATCAACAGCAGTATAAGCGTATCTCATGTGCCTATATAATGAATACAGCTTATACAGCTGCTCCTGGGGAAGCCCTCACGGAGGGACCAGAGCAGATGAGCTCAGTAACTGCCCTGCTCCTTTCAGGGAAGGACTGCGAGGTCTTGTCAACGTTCTCCCATGTTAAACCACCAAATGAAAGGGGTCAAGCCAAACACGAATACGCCTGAAAAAGTATGTATTACTATAAATGATGATGAAAATTAATGTGGATGAAATCCAGCTGAACCCTTTTTTAATGCATTTGCTATTTACATTTGTTCATTGGGAACACTTGGGCTGCAGTTAATGTCACTGTTTCCTTTGGAGAACAGGACTCCTTTGATTTGTGTTAATCATCCACCTGCAATAAGAGAAGAAATAAAAAAGAAAGAAAAGTAGCCTGTCAACTTATCATAGCTAAGGATAGGGAGAACAATGCAAAGTTACTGAAGTTTTTCGGCTGGAACTGTGCTTTTCAAGGGTGATGGAGCTGATCAGCGAGGAGTGTAACTGGGGCATCCTGACAGCCCCATTCCTGCTCTATTCGTCACAGTGATACCTAAACCCTGCATAAATCCCTGGGTATTCCTGGGTCATGTTTGCTTTTTCTCAGACTAGATTCCCAGCTAATGCTTTCAGAAACAGGTTTGAAATTAAGATTTCCATATTTATGTCCTTATTAACATAGATACATTAAAAAACTTAATGAGCTTATGTAACAAATTGCTACATGACATTGTTAACAATTCAAGAGAGGATCTGTACTTAGGTAGATAAGAATGGCATTTGCAATGGCACCAGCTCTGGTAAAATTACAAGGAGCATCAATTGCATGCTTCAGGTAGACTGTCCTGAGACTGGAGCCTAAAGGTCTCTGCCATGGTCCAGCCCCACCAGTGAGGTGGGGGGGAAGCCATGTGCCACATCCACTTGCAGAGCTTAAACAGGGTGATACAGCCCAGAGCCTCCGCCAAGGGACTTCCCGTGTCTGTGGGGTGAGATGAGGCTGTGGTCACAGCCCAGATCTTGGCAGAGCCAGCATCAGCTCTTTGCCATCACAGTCTTCCTGCGTTGAGCAAGACCCTGTGGGCATGTCTGCAGAGACCGGAGCTCTCTCTGTGCCTGCTCTGAACCGGCTCCATGTGTCAGCAGGTTTGGGAGGTAGCCAGCCACTGCTCTGCCGGAGCCAGTGTGCCTGCTCGGGTAGGGAATTGGTGTCTCAGGTGCTGCAAGGGCTCCTGGAGCTCCCTGATCACATCTGGCCAGCTTGGGGCAGGGGCAGGGCGAGCTGGAGGTGTTTGTAGCTTGAAGACATGCTTTACATTTCCGTGTTTCCTGCTTCCCCACTATAAACAAAGAAATACTCCGTCCCCAGACTTTTGGGACAGGAAGACAGCATGCTGCCTACGTGTGTAGGTAGTGCAGAGCTGGCGAAGACCAGCAGAACGTGGCAGACATTCAGCCAGTCTAAGACTGCTGAAGATGTAAATTCTCCCCTGCTTGTGTGCAGATGTGGTTCTCGCTTCTGACAGGGCTTATGGGCTCAACATGCTCTCCAGGGAAGCTGAGGCATGGCTTTCAGGAAGGGAGAGCTAAGGATTTCAAAAAGCAAGTACTCAGACCCTTCCCTTCCCCGGTTAGTTCAGGTTTTTATAGAGACAAGTCAGTAGGCTGGGGCTCTTTTGCCCAGTCTCCCAGGAAGCCACCACAGGCCAACAGCTGTGGCAGCAGAAGCGTGAACTCATCCCTCCCTCCCATTCATTGCAAAGCCTCCCTGTGACCATTTACATGCCACCATCATTAATCAGGGCCAGGTTTGGGCTCCAGAAGGCACTGTGGGCTTGATGAGGTTTGGCTTGCTTTGCTGGAAGAAGCCACAGGCCAAAGTGGCAAGTGATGCCCTGGGCACGGACAGGGAGCCTGGGTGTTCCCAGGTCACTGGGGGTTCTGGAGGACCCTGGCCTTATGGCTGTATTTCACCAGCCACCATGGTGGCTGCAGTGGCTTTATGTGCTGGCTGGGAAAGAGCAGACAACACCTGCCCCACTAGAGAACAACACTGTGACTTGGAAACCTGGGAACAAACTTGAACCGACTGAGAGATTTGTGCTGTTTGTGGTGACTGCGCGGCTCCTAACCACGCTACAACAGATTTACAGTCTCACTGAAACACAAGCGAGGATTCCTTTGGCAAAACTATGCTGGGATAAGCTATGCTGACAGAAGAGCACTTTAGCTGGTGTATTCTGTGTTTACACAAGAGGAGTGCTTTATCGGTCTAGCTATACTGGCAAATCTCCCCTCGGGCTAGTTAGTCTTCTCTCTGCAGCTTTGCTGTGGAGCTGCATGGGCAGAGTCTCCGAGGAGGGAGCATCCGGCACTTGGCGAGGGGACTTGCGAGAGAGCCTGGCCATGCCTGCGCAGGGCAGTTTGCCAGGCTTGCCCCCTGGGGCAAGCACTGCCTGACAGCCTGGGCCCAGGCTGGAGCTGAGGTCATTCTGGCAGCGCACTAGCACACACCCTCGGTGCGGACACGGTGCGCTCTGGGGTAACCCGTAATTTGCATGGGTGCAGCTTGACCTGGTTTGAGCCCGTGTCTGCCGCTGGATTTGCATCTGTTCAGCTGAGCTGGTTTTGTTTCACTGCTGTGATTGTTTTCAATTCTAATGCAGCCCAGCACAAGGAAGTGGTGGCCTCATTCTTCTCTCAGCATCAGGGCTGGCTTTTTCAAAGGCAACCATCCACCTTTTACCGATATAACTCTCAACCGTAAAAACTGTCTTCCTTGCCCTCCAAGTTCCTTCTCATTCCTTGACGAACCCTTGTCCCACAAGTCCCCAAAGCAGAACTTCCCCATGCTTAGAGAGAGAGAGCAGCTCTTCCCACATCCCCTCCTAGGCTTCCCTCAGCTGCTGTCCGAAGCCATGCTCCTGGAGTCATTAATCTCAGCTCTCTGGATCACCAAGTCATCTAACAGTATAAATTTGGTCTGGATCAGGTGTGGACCCAGGGCTGCCTTTCTGCTGAGTCAGTCAAGGCACACGGTTAGGGTCAGCTTTGGAGTTTTCGTGGATTTGTTTCGCTGACAGGATGATAGACTGGGTCTGGCTGAAATAGTGTGGGCAAAAGACATTTATGTAGCATAAAACTGCTGATGCCAAGTTAATGTCAGCCTCTTTTTTAATACATTTGCATTGGTAGGGTGAATTTATACTGCATTAGTACTTTCCAGTGACGGATTTTCTTACTAGTAGTAGGAGCACTGTGTTGCTCAATGGTATCTCGACTGTGGCTCCTAAATCCCATGTGATGGGAACTCTTGGCTCTCCTGAAACCACTGTGTCAGAAGTTGGAAATCCAGCAAATACCTTTGTTTCAGCACTGCAACTTCTCTGGACTGGTATGTACTGCACACTTTTCACTACTCCAGCAGCTAGAAATGTAGCACAGGCAAAGAAAAAGCAGGGGATCAGGCATGGGGAGCCAGAACTCCCTGATCACAGTGGTGTCCCTGTGCAAAATTATCTTAACAACAGCAGTGATGGGACATCTTGGAGCATGGGGGGCGTGGGGGTGGGGTGGGGGTGCAGGCAGAGGGGAAAAGATGGCAAAGAAAAAGTTGGAAGCCCAAAAATTAAGATTCCTGAATTGAGATTTGAACTGAAGCACCCTGGGTTGTATTGCTTCCATTTTACTACTCAGTGGCAAAGAGTTTTTTAATACAAGAAAAATTGTCTGGACATCCCAAGTCTGCACCCTTCTGCAATCATACCTGCATGCAATTAGCTGAACACAGATAAAAGGTCTCTAAGTAGTGTGAATTCTTCCACCTTGGAGTATTGGCTTTGTGCCTTTGCAGCAGTAGTGCTGTATGAAGTTTTACAAATAATTTTGCACAGAAAAAAATAGATGTATCAAAAAACCTACAACCCTAGACCCTGCATATATTTGCTACAGTAACCATGCATCATCCTGGATTCTTGTCTTTGCAGATACACCTGCAAAATCAAGTTCTTGAGAATGCAGCTTGGAGCAGGTTTGGAAGAATTTGGAGGTGTTTGCTGGCACCTGATATTTTATAATGCTGCCAGCCCTTCACTGGTGCCATATTAGCGTGATTATAAATGACAGAGTGCATTAAGTGTAGAGTTTTGACAGATGTAATTTTTGCCAGCGGTTCAGTTGTTTTCCCCTCACACAGCTCTGCTTCATCTTACCATGTAATGGAGCTGCAGCTTATCAGCAACAGAGAAACACCACGAAGGAAGAAATGTGGTGCCACCAAACCCTCTGTATTTTCCAGTGCATCACAATTAAGTAAACACCTGTGGCAATCTATTAACAGGGATATGGAAGGGAAGAGAGTGCCCTTGTGCTCTGCTTTGCTGCTAAGTGATGAAAAGGCCAAAGAGTTTGAAAGTTTTGTGTTTGTCTCTAAATTTTTTTGTACCTCTGAACTTTTCCCCCATATAGCTATGTTTCAGGTTTTGTCCAGCCAAGCTGTGATGGAGGACTCAGCTATTTAGAAGGATTAGGAGTTTTCAAGAAACTGGACTGTGGAAGTAAAAAAGCAACTGAATTTGTTTCCTTTGCTTATTTAAATTGCCTACAGGGAGAAGCATCAGCTTCAACTCACATGACCCATTTTCCCGACACTGAGGTCAGTATACTGATCTCATCACCCCTTTAAGATGACTGAAGAGTAAAAGGTAACAAGAAATAAGGCATCTGACTGTTCTGTAAATTCCTGCTGCACGGGTACTGTCTGCATCTTTGCTGAACTCCTTTATATTGTGCTCAAAGCATCTTTGGAAGTGTTTAGGTTATTTGTCCATTAGGGTTTTAAACTTGTGTGTATGTGTGTATGTACATGGAGAAGAGGATATTTTTTAAAAAAACACATTTAACACACTTGATTGATTCCCTGAAGGTGCACAGGCTGCAGGACCCCTCAGTGCTGGGGACAGAAAAGAGCTTTGGTACCTGGTGTGTATCTCCGTCAGTGGAGGAAACTTCCCTGAACCATCACCATTGTGCCTCAGCAGTTGTTTTCTTAAAACACGGTGCATCATTTAAGGTATCACATAGGCTGCATATATCCTGAAAGCAGAGGAAAGGATAAAGAGAGCATCTCATGGCAGATGTTTTTACAGTGCAAGTACATCTCAGTGACAGTGCCTGGCCCTTTTTCTAAAAGGGCAAGAGGAATGGGAGGCTCGTAGTGAAGGACTTGTGTTAGCTACAGCATGAATTGGGCTGAGCAATGTTTTTTCAGCTCATTTCTGTGTCCGTATTTGAAATACTTGCTTTTCTGCTGTGTTAGCCTATGAGATTCTTCCTGTTGTACTGGGGCTTTTTTCATAATTCATAAATGTATGAATCTTGATTTCACATTTAGCATTGTGGTGTTTTGACTATTTTGGGGTTTTGATCTTGGGTTGTTTTTTTTTTTGATGTGGAGACTGCTTCCTGCACTAGCAAACAGTTCAACTACGCACAGCCCAGCAACAACGTGCTTTGGAGCAGCACTCTGGCTAAGAGCGATGAAGTTCATGGCACTGCTGCTCCTAATGGACATAACATGGGAGGAATAAAAAAAATATCTGAGCATCCCTCCAGAATGGAGTGACCACACCACTGCAGGCAAAATGTCAGAGCCCTGAGGAGGTACCTCAGGATCACTGGGCAGAGATGCAAGGGTCCTGGGGACCATGGCTCCCACTTATCCCTTGCTCCTACCTGATAAGAATCCAGTTCTCACCAGCACTGGGATTATTACCCTTGTTTTATGAATGAGACCAAGGTAAACGCAGCTGCAGTCACATGTGTGGTCATCCCCTGCCTCAAGGATAGGGACAGGCTGGGAACTTGGGTCTTCCTCTCCCCTGTCTCATGCTGTGGCTGCAGGCAGGCTCATTTGAGCTCCTTCCAAGGTATCCGTCTCCTGCCACAAACCATCCAGGTCGGCAAAACTTCTTGTGTACAAAAGCCAGAGAAACTCCTCTGCAGGAGCCTGAGGCAGCTGCGCATCGCTGCTGAACCTCTGCCACATGCCATGCAGCATCTAACCCAGGGCCCGAAAGCACCTGGTGTCAAAGTGTCACTTCTGCCCGTGAATTGCTAAACACATCCTCTGCTGCAGGCTCACGGTATGCTATGGCCAGGGGACACTGCTCCTCCAGCTCCGTCGGGAAGGAGCAGGAAGAAAACAGAGATGGAATCGTGTTTATTAAGCAAATTAGTAGGTCGGGGAAAAAAAAAACTAGCCGCGGTGTGGGCACGCTTTTCTCTCGCCTCCTGCAGAGGCCGGGCGATGAGCGCTCCGGCGCATCCCCTCTGCCCTCCCCATCATCTTCGCCTTCTGTGCTGGGGGGCAGGCTGGGGGGGTGGGACGCGGGCTGGGGCCGGCACGCTCACAGCCCCGCCGGTGTGACCTCAAACACCGGCGCGTGCTGGTGCGGGAGCCCAGAGCCTGCGGGAGCCCGACGTTGCCAGCCCCCGGGGCGGCGGGAGCCCTGGGGGGGCGGCAGCCCGGGCCTCGGGGGCGGTGCGGCTGAGCCAGCGCCTGCCGAGGGGCCGCTGCCCTCCCGGGGCGGGCAGAGGCTGCCGCCGGCCGGAGATGCGCCGGTGCGAGCAGCCGCGGGCAAAGATGCGCACCCCCCATCTCCCGGGGCACCGCAAAGGGAGGAGAAGCGGCGGAGCAGCGGCAAGAGCCTCCCTTGATCGTCCTGGCTCTGCCGCGCCCCGGCGGGGTCCGTCCAGAGCGGGGAAGGACCGTGCGAGGCAGCCACCGAGACCGAAGCCCCGCGGCGGCGGGACCGTCTCTCAGCCGCCCTGCCGGCGCGGGGGGCTGCCGGGGCCGGAGGAGGACAGGCCGGGGAGGGGGCGCGGATGCGGTGCGCAGGCGCGCTACTCCGCGCCCAGGTGTCCGCGGCTCCGCCACGGAGGCAGCTGCCGGCGCCGCACGCCGCATGGCTCTGCTGGGGAGGATCGACTGGCAAGTACGTACCGCTGCACTTGTCCCGGCCCCCGGGGCGCCCCCCGAGCAGGACGCCCCCCGCAGCCCTTTCGGGGCGGAGGGCGGCTCTGCACCCACCCCTCTACCCCCGGCTTTGGGCTCCGCTGCGGGGGACACCCCGCTTTCCGCCCCTCCCCGCGCACTCTGCGTGGAAGTTACGCGGAAAGTGTCCTGGGGCCGCGGGGCAGCAGCTCTCTTTGGGAAGCTCTGCAGGAACCGAGGCGACAATCCGGACAGGTTGCTGCAGTCTCATTAATGACACGGATATGTGTGTGTTTAAATATATTTTAGAGGAAAAGGGATGTAACTAATTAGCATCCCCACGCTCTCTTTTAATTGCTGCCAAATAGGAAAACTCCTGAATGTGACAGAGGCTCCGCGGTAGGCTCTGGCTTCCCTCCCAAGAGCGTGTTCGCACCTGGGGGGGCTCAATGGTCCCCCATGGGAAACTGCATCCTCGTAAGAGAGATGTTGGGGGGGAACTAAGCCCCCAGGAAGCAAGAAACCATTTCTCCTTGGAAACAGGGGATGTCCCCAAAGTAAGGGCATAATTTTTTAAATTATTATTATTAATAAGTAAATAAAGGTGCCACCTGTCAGAAGCCACCTTCCTGACTGCTCCTTGGTTCCTGCACGGCTCTGCCCCGTGTCTCAGAGGGAGTGTCCGGGGAGGTACCGTGCCCTTGCGGCAGCCCTGGCTGCCTGCGCCCTCCCAGTGCCCGGGAGTTCCCTGGAAAGGGACACTTTGGCCGCCCGTGGGCGGGCACAGCCGGGCGCTGCCGCAGGGGCGCTTTGCAGGTGGCCCCGGCCCGCGTGTGCACGTCGAGGGCTGCGGAAAGCTGCGGGGGAGCGGCTCAGAAGGGGTTATGCCCCCCCACCCCGAAAAGGCTCCTCGGGCCGCTAAGCCGCCCTGGTGCCGGGCCGTTTATTTGGTCAAAGCATCCCTCGAGAGAAGCAGCGGGGCAGGATCAGCTGCGCGGCGGCGGCCGGGGCGCGGGGCCCGCCGCTCTCGGGCCAGACACACCGCGGGAGGCGACGGGCTGTGCCGTGCCGTGCCGTGCCCAGCTGCCTGCGCCCCGCGGAGCCCAGAGCCCTGTGCCGGTCCGTGGCAGCCGCCGCTGCTGCGGGCAGAGACCGAGGAGCAAGTGGGTGTTGGGAAAAGTTTGTCTCCAACTTCCCTGCCTTTAGCCTCGTCTCTGCGTTCCGGGCTTGTTTTCTAGAAAGCCACATGCATATTCTGGTCGCCTGTTTGGGTGATTTCTTATAAATCCCTCGTCCTCTTCCACGCCTCTATTTATAAATATTATTTATATATATGCAAGAAATAATAATAAACTGAATTAATCTTCTGTAATTTGGCCACCAAAAGAAACAAGACGAAGGTGCTCAGACCTTGACAATTCTAAAGAATGAGAAAATCACGGTCGCCTCTCGGTGTGACATTTCTGAGCAGAAAGTACATCTGGCTTCCAAGGGTATGATAAAAATGATCAGCGTTGCTACAATAGGGTCTCTTTGGAAGGAAGAAGAGCTGATCCTAAACCTGGGAAGCTCGACGGTTCCCGTCCTCGTTTCTTTATAAATCCATCTTGTCCCTTTAAAACAAATGAACTTTAAGCTCCCCCTGTCTTTTATTATTTAGATTCCTAGTCTTAATGACGCCAGGAGCAGCGCAAGCACACTCGCTAATAATCGTCGCGAACTGCATTTCAAAGAAACATCCCTGGAAGAAAAACACCGTCGTTTAAAAAAAAATAAATAGAGACTCCACCAAAAATGATAATGCGGAGTCCCTGATGATGATGGGCTTAATGCAGCTGCTGCAGATCAGCACCTGCGTGCTAGATAAGGCAGATAACACCTCCAACAGTTACTTCCAGCACCCCCGTCCTCGGGTTTTTTTTTGATCATTCATTTAGTCGGATGGATAGGGTTGATTTGTGTGTGTGTGTGTGTTTGGTGGTTGTTTGGTTTCGGTTTTTGTGTTGTTGTTGTTTTTTTTTTTTTAATTAATATTCTTGTTATTTTTCTTCCCTGCTCCTTAGGGAAAAAAGCGAGCGAAGTGTGAACTGGTTTAAATCTCGAGACGTGGGTCTATCTCGGGCCTTTAATAGCAGCTCAGGCGGCGCGTCCCCGGGCACCGAGATAACCGAGATCTCGGCAGCCAGCACTGTCCAGGGTCATCTTTTGTCCCTGCCACAATAAACAAACACTTGCTCCTCTCATGTAAATGAGCAGTGATCCGGATGCACCTTAAAACACTGGGAGAAGTCGTTGCTTTTGAAAACGATGTTCATTTTGTCTGACACACATAACTGCATAGATCAAATGGCTGCAGAAAGGTAGCAATTTGGCAGGCAAGTATTTTCTAAGCTTAGATGAAAGTGTGCTCCCGGCGTCCGAAAATGCCTGTCTCACCTCCCACCTGCTGCCCCAGCCCCAAGTTTGCGCGTAAAAGATTAGACAGGCGGGATTTTCGTTAAAAAAAAAAAAAAAATAATCATGCGAGGAACCAGTGGCACAATTCACACAGCCCCGGATCGGGGACGCTGAATCAGTGCTGCTTTACCTACCAGGGATTCAACACAACTGCAATAATCTTGTCGGATAATTAAGTAAATTATACCTTAAACATTGGTAGCTTACAAGTTGTAATCAGTAATTCAAACTTGACAATTATGCAAATCGAGCTCAGGCTGGCGCTCGGACTTTCTCGCTTTTGTAACGAGGACTTTTCCCGAGTTTATTTCGCCCAGAAGCCGCCGGACCCACCGCGTGTGGGGGCACCGCCGCTGTGCCTCCCTACGCGGGTCTCAGCAAAGTCCCTCCGCGCATGGGGGGGACACCCGACACTGGTCCCCCCCACCCCCCCATCCAACACGTGGGGGGGAGGGGGGTTGGGGCAGCCTCGTTGCAGCGTGGGTCCGGGGAGAGGATGCCCACGCATGACCCCTTCCTCGCGGGCCAGGCCTGCCCCCCCCCGCGCTCCCTGAGCGCTCTGGGGCGCTGGGGTGGGGGGGCTGCCCCGCTCCGTGCTGCTTCCCCACCCCTCCGCGGGCGCGGAGCACAGCGCGGAAGGAGTGGCTTGAGGCTGCGCGCTCCCTCCTGAGTGGCTGGCGGCCGCGGCTCCCAAGCCATCCCTGGGGAGGAGTTATGATAATCCTATTGCCATTAAGGGCGTCTGGGCAGGGAAAAAAACCCAAGTGACCATAAGCGCGGAGGTTTAGTCCGTCATCTGTCTTCATGCCTGCCAACTGAGCTCCGTCCGGGGGGCAGCTCCTCTTCCCCAGCGCCGACGTGGATTTACCGCCCGTGGGGGGGGAGCTGAGCTCTCGTCTATTTTCGGCACCACACACCTGGTTTGGACGCTGGACGCCATGTTGTGGAAACTAGCAGATAATGTCAAGTATGAAGAGGACTGCGAGGTGAGAAGCGCGGGGAGGGGTCGGGAGTGGGGAAGGGGGGGGGGGGGGGGGGGGAGGGGGTCCGGCATGGGGCAGAGCGGAGCTCCGCTGCCCCCCGAGCCACGCTGCCCTCCCTCCGCTCGCTTCCAGCCGGCGCCCCGCTCTCGCCTCCCTGCCGGGCGGGATTTATCCCTTCCCGAAGACCTCCGGTTTGACTTTTTTTTTTCTTTTTTCCTCTTTTTTTTTTTTTTCTTTTTTTTTTTTGGAGGTGCGAATTTTAATCCCCTACCTCCCCCAGTCTTTTGAACTCTAAAGTTTAGCGGGGTGAAAGTCGCGGCTGGCAGAAGGAGCTCGCACCCCGCGCCCGCCGCCCGCCCGCTGGAGCAGCGCCGCACGGCAGCGGGCAGGAGCAGCGGCAACCGGGGCCGGCGGCAGGAGCGGGCAGCCCCCAGCCCGCCGGCGGGGCGCGGTGCCGAGTGCCCCAGCTTGTCGGACCGGTCCGGGCTGCGGGGCCCCGCTCCGGGTGGGAGAGTGCCGGGAGGTGCGGAGGAGCCGGCCGGCGGGGAGGGAGCTGCTGCCGCGGGGATGAGCCGGGCACTCCTCGGGCGCCCGCCCCGAGCGGCCGTTCCCCTCCGCGGGAGCGTCTCTCACGCCCCGTGAGGTGCTCACGGGTTTTGATCCCTCCGAAAGCGTCTGTGTGTCCCCCGGGTCGCGGTCCGCCTGCTTGGCTCCTACAGATAAGCTGCAGTCCCCGCTTCACGCTCCATTGGGACCCCATTCACCTCTTACTAACTAGCCCTGTTATTTTAATGACCGTGAAGCCAGAAGCTGCTAAACTCCTGGATCAGCTCAATGTAGACGTTTTAAGCTTTGACTGCTGAGGTCTGAAATGGGGGAAGCAGCAGAGATGGGGCGACCGGAGGGAAACACGCCGCCCTTCCCTGCCGCGCCGGCAGCCGTCGGGCCAGAGCTGCCGCCCCGGCTGGCCCCGGGGCCTCGGGACTGTGGGGGGGCCGGGGCCGCCCGGCCTGCGCTGCCCAGCGCCCCCCCTCTCCAAGGGCAGAGGGTCTGCAGCCCCCGGCCTCGGAGTCCCCCGCCCAGCCGGGCAGCGCGGCGGGATTCGGGCTGCGTCGCTGGTTTGACTTTTCCTTGACTCGCACAAGCGTGAGGATTAGCGTGTTGCAGTGGCGGTGGGTGAGGAGGGCAGCGAGAACGGGTTTGTAATCTCTTCCCTGGGAGGGGGGCAGGTTTCGTAGCCAAGTGCCTTCCAAGAGAAGGCTCCAGGGCGGCTCTCTGCTCCCCGCTTACCCGGGGCCAGCAAGTGCCGCCGCCCGGAGCGTCCCCCTGAGCCTGGGCTGCCCGACAGCCCCCCGCTGACTGCCGCCCCCCTTCTCCCCCACCCTTCTGTGCTTTCCAGGACCGGCACGATGGGAGCAGCAACGGGAACCCGCGGCTCCCGCACCTCTCGGCGGTCAGCCAGCACCTGTACAGCCCGGCTCCGCCGCTCTCCCACTCGGGCGCCTCAGACTTCCAGCCCCCCTACTTCCCCCCCCCGTACCAGCCGCTGCCTTACTCCCAGTCCAGCGACCCCTACTCCCACCTCGGGGACCCCTTCTCCATCAACCCTCTCCACCAGCCGCCGCCGCCGCCCCCCAGCCAGCAGCAGAGCGCCTGGCCCAACCGGCAGAGCCAGGACCCGGCCGGCCTCGCCCCCCACGGCCGCCCCGGCCTCGTCCCCCACCTCTCGGCGCTGGAGAGCGGCTCCGCCGGCGGCCGCAGGGAAACGTACCGACGCTCCGAGCTCCTCCTGCCCCACGGGCACGGGCTGGACGCCTCCGCGCTGGCCGATAACCTGGGCCTGCACGACATGGCCCACCAGATGGAGGAGGTGCAGGTAAGGCCCCCCCCGGAGCCCCCCGAGCACCCCGGGGGACGGGCGGCATCCGGGCACTGCCCCCTCCCGCGCATCCCTGCTTGACGTGCCCCATCCCCGTCCTTGGAGCGAAACCCCCCTTTTCTGCCCTTAAAATGGGGGAGCGCGGGGAGGAGTGTGTGGGGGTCCCCCAGAAGTCCCCGGCTCGTTCCCTCAGCCTTTCAAGGTGCAAAACTTTCTCCCGTTTCTCTTTCCAGAACGTGGAAGATCAGCACTTACTAATGCATGACCAGACAGTCATTAGAAAAGGTCAGTAAGGTGGCACTGCAGTTTACTTTCCCTTGTCAATAGTTAAAAGTTTAATGACGCACCGGTGAATTGATGCCTTATTATCTTTTAAGAGACGGAGCCTTTCGGATCGGGCGGGCGCAGGAGTTTTTGTTACACCCTCGGTCACTGGGGTTTTCTACCGCCACCCGAGGGAAGGTGGTGGCGGCGGGGACTGCCCCGTCCCCTGAGCCGCGGACAGGCGTGTGGCGGCTGCCGGCCTCCCCCGGGGACACCGGCGGGGACGAGCCCGCTCCTCTGGATGGCTTTAACCGAAAGCAGGACCTTGGATCGACTGTAATGATGCCCTGGAATGCGTGTGTGTGAAGTGACACGGGGCTTTTTTTTTTTGGTGTGGCTTGTGGTGTTTTTGTGTGTGTGTGTTTTTTGGTTTGGTTTTTTGGGGGCTTTTCTGTTGCTAGCATTCAAAGACAGTTTGGAGTTTTGTATCTTTTTGTGGTCGTTTTTTCCCTTTCTTTTTTCTTCAACTTTTTTGCAAGACTTGAGAAGGGAGTGAGTTCACTGGCATAAGCCTGTTCGGCTTTATCTTAATCGAAATGGTTTTGTAGCTGAGGTTTTAAGGAGAAAGGCGTATTGACTCAATTTAGTCATTTAGGGTTTTCGCCCCCCCCCCCCCCCCCCCGCTTTTGTTTAAAAAACAAATTTGTGCTTAAAAAAAATTCTGTGGAAGTTTCTTCGGAAGACTTCAAACAAATACCTAACTGAGGAAAAGCAGAAGTGTTTGTCAGAGCGCTGATTGCTGCGTTTAGCTCATGGGAGAATAATTTCGCTGTCAGATGCACCACTGAAAAATCTCTCCCCCTCCGGGGAGCGGGGCCGACCTCGGCTCTTTAACCCTTTCCGATCGGTGCTGAGCCGGCAGCACGCCGCTGGGGTTAACTGGGTGGATTCGCAAGGGGATGGAAAATCTGGATCTCTGGCTTGCTCCTTGCAAAGCCTTTGTTATCCCTATTCACCTCAAGGCTGAAGCCATTAACGAGCAAGGTTTTACTTTCAGTTCTCTTGTGGGCTCCATCCTCTGTCGTTCTGTCTGTTATGAGTTTGGGATTAAATTCCAAAGGCGGATTCGTAAATCCGCGTGTGCGAGGTGGAAGATGAACCCAGCACGAACTGGGAGGCTTCTCCCTGCCCCGGCTCAGAAAGAGTTTTTGGCAGTAGCTGTAGGATGCTAATTTGGAGCCTGTAGTTGTGTCGGGCTTTTTATAAGCGTGGATTTGCTAACTTGCAGCATGCTGCTTCAGGGATGTTTTTTCTGTGCGTTTTTTAAAAAGTATTAGTTGTGTTCGGCAGCTCCTTGAAATTTAGTGTGGCAAAATATAGCTGTTCAGATGGATGGTGGGGACGGGGGTCAGTGGTGTGAGCATTTAATGCAAAACGAAATCCTGTCTCCTGGTCTTTTTTTGTAGAAAGGAAATTCACTTGCCACTTCCTATTTATTTTTCCCTTTTATAAAAATACCTGCTTTCCCTCCTCCTCCCGCAGGTCCTATTTCCTTAACGAAAAACAGTGCTCTGAGTCTCCCCTGCCAAAAGGATGGATTAATTGGAGTGGTCATAAACCCCAACGAAGTGTTTTGTTCGGTTCCGGGAAGGCTTTCCCTTCTGAGCTCCACATCGAAATACAAAGTGACAGTAGCAGAGGTGCAGAGACGGCTCTCGCCCCCTGAGTGTCTCAATGCCTCTTTGCTCGGAGGAGTACTCCGAAGGTAGGCTGCTGCTCCCCTTACAGCCACCCCCATCGTGTCTATTGTTTGTGATTTTTCTTGTGCTTTTGTGTGTGTGTGTGTGTGTGAGCAGCCAGATTAGCATAACGAGGAGCTAAGAAAGCCTTTTAGCAAATTTCTGATTTTTAAGAAGCCCAACAACACTGAATCCTAATAGGCTTTGGAAACAAAACTTTGCACTTCTGCTACTTTTCGAGAAGTGCTATTAACAGCTCTGGCAGCAGTTCCCATTCTCCGTTGAAAGTTTTATCTCAAAAATGGCTTATGGAGCTTTCTTATTCCTGTGATAAACTATTTCCCCACGGAATAATTTTTGAATTAAATCTGTTCTTGATTAATCATTACAAGGGCACTTTATATGTCCTTTTTTGCATGCACTTTAATTCAGCTTCTGATTATTATACAGCTGTTGGTTTCGATGGTGCAGTTTGAAACGTTCTGTTTTTGACCTCTGCTGTGCTTCATCCTGGCTGGTTTGTAGTAGAGCATTTAAAAAGTAGGTCACTTGAAAAGAGCCTGTTTTTTATCTCCCCCCCCCCCCCCAACCCCAACTAGAACCCTATTGAATGTCAGCGACTGGAATTTCTCATCTTTAAAAAGAAGTGTTCCCTGAAGATAAATAAGGCCATTTTTTTTTTCTTTCTTTAATTACAGAGCCAAATCTAAAAATGGTGGCAGATCATTAAGGGAAAAACTGGATAAAATTGGCTTGAATCTTCCTGCTGGTAGAAGGAAAGCTGCAAATGTGACACTATTGACATCTTTGGTGGAAGGTCAGTCTTGTATGTGTCTTAAAAAGAAACTTTTCCCCCCTTCTATACAGCTTTTACCCTCTAGGCAAAGCATGGAAATACTAGAAAGTCCATCAACATAATAGTTTTTTGTTTATTTTAAAGTGAGCATGATGAGGACATTGCAGCAACTAATAGCTGTGTGGCCTCTGAGGTGCTCCTCTCCCCCATATTCTCCCTCCAAATCTGGTTGCTAAGTCCCTGGCCTCAGAGTCCTACCCGCACAAACCCAGCTAATACTCCTTTTCCTCACGGCTGCATCGCATGGATGCTGGCAGAGGTGCAGTAGTTCCTACATGCCAAGATGCTCAAAATGCATGTTTGTCCAGTCTGTGTTTCTTGAGGGTGGTGGTGGTGTGTAGGTTGCTTTGGGTTTTGTAAGTGTGTGTGCAGGACAGGCAGGGAAGGCAAAAGGGGTGAAACTCATCACATTAGTGGGTTTGGTCCCTTATTAGGAAACTTTAAAATCTGGGGCAGCTGACTCCAGTGCCTGGCCCTACCTCAGTGGTATCCTCAGAAGCTTTTCTAATAAACAAGCATATAAAGTGAGATTTATAGCTTTTGACTTCCTGATAGGAAACTGGAGCCCCTTTAATCTGTAACATGTTACGTGGACCCTCTATCAGTTGAGCTGACTTGAAGGGTGTGTGTATATATATCTGTATGTGTGTGGTTATGTTTTGTGTTTCTGTTTAAAGCAGCTCCTGGTAGTAGTACAGTTTAATAGGCATAGAAGTAGCAATTGAAAAGTGAAAAATGATCTAACGATACCTTACTGCTATTTCAATTCTATATCAGCTCAAATAATACAGCAACTTCCATTTAAAACCTTCCTTTGGAATATGGGTTTAAGAGAGCTTACGTGTGTGCACATGCATGCATGCATGTATGTTACAGGTAACACACTGATCATGCCAATCCATGTTTTTAAAGCCTGATCAAATTGCCTTTATGAAAAAAAGTGTACCTTGCAATTTTATTTTCTATATGAAAATGCTTATTAGAAAGCAATTTGAAAATATACTAAACTGATAAACACTTTATTGTGTAAGTGGAATTTAGTTGCCAGCTTTTTTTTAAATCTTCAGTGGACAGTTTATCTAGACTGAAGTCTGTGCTGCACAGTTCATCTAGATAGAGACAGGAGTTTTTCTTCCTAGTTTAAAGCCAAGATAATACTTTTTATTTGTAGCAGTCACTAGGTAGGTCTTTTTTTTTTTTCTTGATGCAAACTTGCAAAGAAACCCTGATTTATCAATTAGAACATGGTAATGAGTGGTATAGTGGTAACATAGCAGTGTCCCTTTCTGAAACAGCAATACACTTCAAAAATTCAGAACTCTTTCCTTCGTTTCCCTGATCTCCTTACAACAAATTGGTATTACTACATTTAATAAGCATTCCCTTTTACCCGCGCCAGGTGAAGCTGTGCATCTTGCTCGTGACTTTGGCTATGTATGTGAGACAGAGTTTCCTTCCAAAGCAGTGGCCGAATATTTAACTAGACCACATATGGGCCGCAATGAAATGGCAAACAGGAAGAACATGCTTCTTGCTGCAAAGTAAGTTTTGGGTTTGGATTTTTTTTTTTCCTTCTTTTTTCTGACCATGAGTATCTGGCTGGGGACAGTTTGGTACATTTTCATGTATAACTTTAATCAGAGAGACGAAGCAATTCTTTTTATTTGGTTTTGGTTCAAATTCCAAATATGACAGCAGTTATTTTAGTCTGAACCAATAATAATAATATCAACAACCCTGTATGATAGCTCTAAAGCAGTTTAGACTTGTTCTGTTTTTTATACCGTAGTAAAAAACTCAGAAAAAAGTCCTATACTGGGACAGCTATATCTCTAAGAAAAAGATGTCTCTAGGTCTGATGGGGCTGAAGACCCGGAGAGCAGGTGTGGCCTGGGAATGTGAATGTGAACCAGTGCCAGGACTCTGAGCAGGAGATAATTCATCTACCCCTGTGTACATGCAGAGGGGCCATCTCCAAAAAGAGCTGCTGGTGGGCATGTTGAGTGCAAGGGAAGCTCAGCCACTATGTCCTTGTAACTGCTTTTGGCAATAGCAGCACACAGGTTTCCCCCGTGGAACACTAGGAGTCAAGAATTGTGGGTAGTTCGTTTTCACTATTATGGGTGAAGATTTTAATATTTCAGTGAAAGCCAACCTTTGGCAGATGTGAAAAGTCCCTGTACTTGACTCAATTCCTATTACAAACCTTGATAAGAAAGGAAGGGTAAAGAAGAGAAGCTTTGTTAATGGGTGTTCTGCAGACCTGTACTTGTACCTGTAAATGAACAACGTACCGAACAGGCCTTTGGTAGGATATACCTGTGTTGAGTCACACTTAACTGGTGGCTGGAGTGCTTGCTGTCCCCTTTGCCCTGCCCTGCCCTTCCCAGGCTGAGATTTAACAAAGCCTCACGATCTGTTCTGGTCTGAGGTGTTTTCTGGTTTGGGATCGAGGTAATTCCTTGCTTTTGAAAGCACCCTCAGTCTGCAGAAGATCTGACAAAATCCTGTTTAAACTGCTGAGAAGGGTTGCCCTGACTTTGGGCTCAGATCAGTTATGCAAAACTTACTCCTTACTTACTTGTTAATCCAGCCTTTCTGAGAGAGACCTCCTTTTACAAGTATATATCTTCTAGAAATATAGTGTCTCTCTTTCCTTTAACTGGAACCTTACGCTTTTTACTGAGCACTGCTCTGCCCCTCTTCAGTGTTTTCACTATTGGTATTGTTAGGGGCACTAAGAACAATAATCTTTTTGGAAGATGTGTGTGATCGAGAAATTCTGATAAATTGATTCTGTTAAGATATCCTCAGCTCCCGTGAAATCCCATCAATGGGACAGATTTACAAGCAGCAAACAACATATGTTTGAGCATTATTAACCACTCATGTTTTGCTAGGCATATGTGTTAGTTTGCAGGATCAGGGCCTGAATCTCTCTTAAAGAGGGCATATACATATAATATGCACAACTAAACTGAATCGTCTATTCAGCTGCTTTAGTCTTTCTAAATCACTTAACTGCAGCTGTGGAAGTTCTCATAGAAACTAGCTCAAAATTCCCACTCTCCCCTTAAAATGCAGAGCAAATGATGCAGAGCCAGCCAGACACCAGAGGTGGAGAGGTCATTTTGCAGAATGTGTATGAGTTTTTGTGACATAGATATTAACAGAAAGTTAATCGGAAACTGGTGCTAATAAATAGGCTTTAATTTTAGATGCTGCTGCTGGAGTAATAGATTTCTGAAAACTCTAATTCCCACATAACTGCTAAATATTTGATACGGACTTTTAATGTTATTTTTATTTATTTATTTGCTTTTGCATAAATTCCCACCATGGTGTAAAGTGTGATCCACTTTGTGTCTTGCAGACAGATTTGTAAGGAATTCACAGACCTCCTCACTCAGGACAGAACTCCTCTTGGAAACACGAGACCTAGTCCCATCTTGGACCCTGGCATCCAGGGCTGTTTGACTCATTTTAGCCTGATCACACATGGCTTTGGGAGTGCTGCCATCTGTGCTGCCATGACATCCGTCCAGAACTACCTAAATGAAGCATTAAAAATAGCAGACAAGACATACATGAACGCTGGCGACCAGAGCCCTGCAGAAACCAACAAAACCATTGATAAAATGGATAAGCACAGGAAGTAAAAGGAGAGAAACCAGACTTTAAACTCTTCCTCCTAAACACAGACTGGGATCTTCTTGCTGGGGGGAACATAGAAATTTGTTTTTTTTTTGTTTGGGGTGGGTTTTTTTTGTTTGTTTGTTACTGTTTTGGGGTTTGGTTTTTTTTTTTTCCTTTAAAGAAAGGAGGGGGAAAAAGGATTAAAAAAATCATCTTATTCGGGATCTTCACTCCTCCTGGATCCATGAGACAAGTCTCTCTAAAAGCTGCAGTATCCCTTATCTGTGGAAGCAAATACCAGAAGATAAGTACTTGTACAAGTGTACTGAAATACTTTGTTGTGAAAGTGGTGCTACAAAGGGGTTTTGATGGAAATACACAGAGATACAGATTTCTTTTCCATATCTAAGTATCTAGTGGTGACCAGCTTAATGTATAGTTTTTAAGATACAGATTTTAGATGGAAGCCTATTTGTTTTCTGGTACAGTTTCAGGGTTTTATTCTCTCTAAATGCAACAGTAACAATAAAGCAGTATTAAACAATGATTTATAGATTTATATACATTAAAATTTTTTTATAAACACCTCAAAATAGTAAGATTATTGTGTGGGTTGTTTTTTGTGTTCTCCCCGCCCCCCCCCCCCCCCCCCCTCAGATTACCATAAGAGAGTACTAGAACCTTATCTGATGGTATTTGACATGCTTATTTTTATGGAAATGTTCAGGCTTTCACAAACTGCAGTAATGTTGGCTACAGTAAATATTACCTTGAATTTTTTTTTTTTAAACAAGGGATAGTTCAAAATGGAATTGCTTTTAGAAAATTCACTTTTCTGTGTCTAAGGATATTGCAGCTTTGTTCACATATTTATATTGTCTTTTTTTTTAAATTGGGGGGAAACTTGAAAGAATAGGCACATAATTTTTTTTTTTTTTTTTTGGCCTATTAAGGCCAAAAAATATTTCCAGGGAGGCTTTATGTGTATTAAGGGAAGCAGTCTGTTGAATGTAAATATTTATTTATGTGTAATTTAATCGGACTTGTAAATAATGGTGAACTTTTTAATACTTTTTTTTTTATAAATGGGTTTCAAATTTTAATTTTGGTAAGTATGTCAAAGGTAATGGGTAATCTAAACATATCTTTAGGTTTATGCACAGGTATGTTATACAGGGTATTTAAGACTTGGTTTGTTTTTGTTTTGTTTTAAATATCTCAATTCTTGCCACTGAAGATTAGATTTAATCTGAGGTGTATGTTCACAAAGCAATAATTTTGTGCATCATTCACCTGATAACTGACTAGACATGCAAAATGAGTGTGTGAGTTAGTGTGTATGTGAATAATGGAGGTTCTGAACTATCTTTACATATTTGTAAATGTTCCCAATATAATGCTGATGTATATGATAACCATATAATAAAAGTATTCTGGATAGAAGCATGGAATATTTTATTAACTGAAAATAGTTTTGTTTTCTTTCTATACTTCGGGAATGTGGGGCGAGTAGCACTAGAGGACACTATGTATTGAGTCATAATTGCAGCACTTTGTTCGGATTAACAGAACAGAAATATGAAGCTGTTTGCCAGTAAAACTAATGGTTTCAATTAAACACGTTACGTATCTCCAAGAATCTTTTTTTTTTTTTTTCTTCCTAAGATGTCATTATCATAGGCAGCTTAAACACAAAGCGCCAGTCTTCCTCAAAATAAAAATCAATCCCCCCAGCTTTGCCTTCTAGTGAATCTGACCTTATCAGAATAATCTGTCTCTAATGACAAATATTTGCAAAATCCTTGTGTGTGAAATTTGATAGGTCTCACATCTGGCTTCAGCCCAGTTTTACTTATTTGAGGAAGTTTACAGCATTTTCCAGGAAGTCCCCAATGTATTCTGTGTGGTAGGGGTGAGGCAGGATCTCAGGCTTTCAGTAGCATTCAGTGTCTTGGGTGCCACAAACAGCCAAACAAACCTTCCTGAAGAGAAACTCCACCCCACCCCACCCTTTCCCAATGCTTAATGATAAAAGGAATAATATGCACCTGGGTTTTAGTCTGTCCTTGGCTTTTCAACACCTGATCAGTCAGCCATGTGGCCGGAGCAAACGTGAGCAGTGACACCGGCCAATAACCTCAAGTAAGAATTTGGTTCACATCGTGGCAATCTGTTTCTTTCACAGATGTGCAGAAGAGGCAATATGTATGATTTTGGAATACTTTGTTTTTAGTTTATTTTTATGTTCTTATTTTTCCTTTAAAGGATAAAGGCAAACTACTGAAGGTTGCAGGGAGAAGAAAGGGAAGCTCAAAGAAATGGATGTATCAGTGGTGAGCTGGGAGAAAGCTGGTTTTTGTGTTGCAATCTAGTTCCCCTCTCTCCTAAAGAGGTGTGAAATTCCACCCTTTGCATTTGTTAGAGCATTTGAGAAATAAGCATTTTGGACCATCTGTAGACACAGTGCAGCCAGCACACGTGATGACTAACAGAACTTCTAAAATAGAAAAACAATATACCATTCTGATAATATTTTTACTGATTTTTTATATATACAAACATAAACTTGCTAGGTGCGGTCACAACTTGTTTAGAGAATGCAGTCCTAGGGTTCTGGGGATATTTTTTTTTCCTGTTTCTGCTGCTGGACTGCTTATACAGCATATATAGTAAGATATTTTAGCTACCAGACAATGGAATCTTGCTTTTTATTAATGCACAAAACCAGGCTCTGAAATAATTGCCCCTTGGGATAGGAAATAAGGATGTTTCCATTTATTCCTGCATGCATTCAAGCAAAGCCAGTCAATTGTTTAATGTACTGACTCGGGTTCTATTTATATGTTTGGAACATGAGAAATGTTGAGTTTCCATTACCTTAATGCTTTTTCTCTACTGTGTATTTTAGATGTTGCATTATTCTAAGGCTCAACTACCTTATAAGTTGTGTCAGTAATACGCAACAAGAACAATGTCTTCTGCTCCATTCACTGAAGAGAACGGTTAAACTCTGACCTGAACTTGTCTGTCATCCAAAATTATTAATCTTAAGGTAGATGTCAATAGGCTAGTAACTTCTTGGGAAATCTAAAAAGCACAAAGTTATCTGAACACGCAGGAAAGTATTTAATTGTTTTTTCTGATCCTCAATGTTTCATGCTTTTTGCTGCTTTTACATACTATATTTCCAGGCTGGCTAGAAGAAAATAAAAGTTCTAATGTAAAACTCTTCCGAAGTTTCATTTGTCATGTCCTTTGAAAATGGATGTTCAAATGACTCTGTCCAATCTTGTCCCTTGTCATTCTCCCAGAAAAATAATGGGTTTGGTCTTTTTATAATGGGAAATTACTTAAAACTATTAGGATCTGAAAGTAAAAACTCTGAAGCTGAAATGGACAGGTTTAAGTATTGCCCTTCTGCAAAAATGTTTTTTGACACATACCCACAAAATAGTTGAATTCATGTCACTCAATATAAAAATAGCTTGTGGAAAAAGGAAAAATCTCAACCATCTTTCACTTGGCCATCAGCAGCAGCTGGGCATTGGAGGATGCTGGGATCTTTCCCAGCAGTGTTAGAGCCACGGCAGGCATCAACACTGCTGCTTTCACCTGCAGCAGCTGAGAGCATGACCTTTGCAACGCTACTACCTGACAGGCAACCTGATTGTTACAGATTGTTAATTGCAAACCTGATGATTATTCAAGACCCTTGCTCAGGAAATAATCTGACTTCATTCATGGCTGTGTTGTTTTCAGTTTAAAGATTTTTTTTTTTCTAGTGTTCACAGCTTCAGAGTGAAAAGCTAGTAATTTATAAGAAAATAAGGAAAAAGAATTAGCTTCTGTCTTAATTTAGTAACTGGTTACAGTTAACTTCATTTTTTAACTTAGTTTTTACTTTTCACTTGTTTCACTGTTATTTACAAATGGTTTGTCCCACCTTGTCACTTTTGGCTGCAGCCTTACTACTGTCTATCCCTCTGCTCCCTCAGACTTTTGCAATACGCATAAACCCAGTGTTGGATCTTGAAATGGGTCTAACTTATGGTGACAGCCTGCTGTGCTTATTTGCTGTAGCCCTTTCTTCTCTGTTTTGCCCCACGTGATGTTTATGTACATCTTTGTAGCTATTTTGTCCTATTGGTGTGCAGCCATGGTCCTGGCAGTGGGCTTGGGCTGCCTTCTGGGACACGTTCTGCAATAAGAGCTTGATTATTTTCTAAATTTTAAATTTTTTTAATGAAAAAAATAGAGTGCTGTTAAGGTTTTGTCCCAGAACCGTTACTCCACTAAAAGAACATTATAAGGCTGGGGACAAAGATGCTTCCCTCTCACTAAAATAAATCTCCAAACTATAATGTTTCTGTTTATTGATATTTGCAGGTTTTTGTACAGGAAACCTGAGGCCAGTTTTGCTGAGTGCTCTGGGGTCCTGTTGGGGTTGTGACCCGAGGCTTGGTGGTGAGCCACAGGAAATGCAGATGGAACCATGCAAATGAGAATTTGTTCCTAAACCCTGGCCACAGCCAGAGATACCATGTCTTTGCAAAATCTGTGTGTTGTCCAAACCAGTTGTGGTCTGTTGTAACATTTCTATGGTGCCTGGCTATTGCTGCTGCCTGTTGCCTAATGACACATTATCCATGTAGCTGCATGGATGACCATCTCTGTCAAAATTACATGGGGTCTATGCTGGGACCATATTTTTAACAAATTGTTAAATTCTGTTCTGTATCATTTGTGGCCTTCTCCCTCTTTCATTTTCACTTTCATAGGGTGATATAAAATAAGCTTTCTCCCAGTTTCAGATGCCATTTCACACTCATTGGGTGCTCTTGCATGTCTTACAAGTATGTTCCAGCTGGATTCCGTGTGTCCTTGTTGTGTAAGGGCTGGCCACAAATATTCCATTTTTCCTCTCTTTTGGCTAAACAGCCCTTTTTAACCGGTTCTTGTGAAGGCCTTGCTCACAGGCTACTACTATTCCGTGACATGTTCCCTGAATGTGATCTACAGTTTTACTCACAATTTAAAATTAAACCCACATAAACATACAGACACTCTCTGCCACAAAACTTAAAACACTTGTTTGTGAATATAGAAGTTCAGAGATCTACAATAAACAAAATAACAGAAATCCTGTTTTAGGTGAGTTTTAGAGCTTATATTTCCAGGTCATTCAGCATAAAACTGAGGGGAAAGTATCAGTTTAAACTAGGAGGATCTGAAAGGTAGTGTTCTTCAGCTGATCACTGCAATAAAAAATGATTTCTAGTTAATTGAAAGAGTTCTTCACTAACAACAGAAAATGGATTCAAATGATTCCAGCTCATTTGTTATAGACAGGGATGCTAAAGCAGAGATAAGGGAAAATGTTTGATTGCAACCCTCTGGCAGGTGGAAATCACTTCTGTCAGGTCCTCCTCCTGTCCTTCCTCCTTTACATCACATCAATTCCACAGAGAAAGAAAAAACCAAAAACACAAAACCCAACCAAAACCAGAGCCCAAACCACATGAACAGTGCAGGTTTTAAGTTGTATTTAGTGAAACATTATTTTGTCTCTGTAAGGTAGTAAGATGCTCTTTATGTTGTGTCAGGCTGTTGTACCCTCTGCTTGTTGCTGGAAGACCACAGACCTGAAAAAGCCACAAGGAGCGAAGGAAAAGACCTGCAGCCATGAGCCCTGCTGCCAGGGCTGCAGGTGTAGGGTCATCCTCCACCATGCCTGCTGGAGGACAGGGGCAGATGCAAAGCACAGCCTGTGCCTTGGTGTAGCCTGGCACTGGATGATGCTTGAGCTGAGCTGGGTGCTGGACTGTGAGCTGGAGCAGCTAGGATAGAGGCACATGTGTTTTTGGCTGTACAAGAGAAACAGTAATTAACCTCCAGCAGAAGGGTAGGGCAGGTACCTGGGATTGGTAATTTTCTCCAGCTCTTGCAGCAAAATTTACCTGAGCTCATTTGTCAAGCTTTGACTCCTTAAATCTATAACTCTAATTAATTAAGAATCTCCAATTACCCCAAACTGATGCTCTATATTTAAGGTTAAGGTGTGGTGAAATCCAGAGAAAACATGAGAAGCTGGAGAATGTTCAGAGCTGGAGATGCCAGGAAACTGGGTTTTCAGAGATCAAGGTGCACAAATGTGCAAAGGAAGCCAGATGGCTCAATGTGTCAGTGAGACCTGGGGCAGGTCCTAAATTGCCAGAAACCACTGTCCAGTATTTGGACATCTGTCCTTGTGTCCTTAAGAAAGAAATGACCACCAAACCTCTCAGCAGGTGGTTCTTACCTCAGAGACCCAAAGCCAAGTAACCTTTGGCATTTAAGCCCAAGTCTGGGTCTTTTCTATACCAGAAGCATATTGGATGAGGCTCTGGTTCTTTACAACCTTGAACAAGAAACCCCAGTGTGGATAGTACTGAAAACATCAGTGCAGATGGGTTCTGGCCCTGCAATCATAAGAGGGAAAAGGCCTTTTACAGTTGAGGTCTTATTATATTAAGTTAAAAATGTATAGCTTTTAACTAGGCTGTAACCAGTTAATGTGATGCAGACAAAGAGGTAACGTGGACAGAGGCATTACTTAGGGCTACCATTTTTGCCTTACTACAGAGGTTCCTGTTTTCCAGACCTCACACACAAGTTCCTAAAAGCCCAGACTAAAGCACGTTTGGGAATTAGGCTATGAGGTCGCCTGATTAAGTGAGGGGAATCAGCTGGGGTTTGGGCTGAGTGACTTCAGCTGTGCAGCAGATATCAGAAACACTTCTCTTCCAGCACTGCTGGGCTGCAGCTTCTTCCTTAGAACTTGCCAGCACCATCGCTTCAGCAAAGGTAAGGCTTCTTTGTCTGCTGAGTGTCTGGTAACAGTGCGTACAGTGGCTGTAGGCAGGGAACATCTGCATGTGTATGAGGTCGTTGTGAAGACGTTAAAAGGAGGAGAAAAAGTATGCATGCTTCTATGTAAACAGTAGGGTCTCCCCTTCAGAGCCTCAAGTACTGTTTTCTAGCTCCAATAGTAGGAAATCTTTGTATTGTCTGGCAAATAAACGTCTTGTACTTAGTGGCTTTGTCTGGTGGAAGATAAAAGTTGATAAGATCCTGGTAATGCTGTTGTGAGGTACTCGTGTTAACTTCCCTGCAGAGAGTATTTCCAGGGACTGACTCCAGAAAACCTGTTAGACTGGGGGAAGGATTCAGAGTGGTCAGTGTTCTTTGTTAACGGCCTAAGTCAAACCGATTTCTGTCTGGTATTCTTCAGGACTTGTGTGATTGTGATGTTAACAAGTAACATAAGCATAGCTAAAATCAATTCTTTTTTTTCATATTTGCTGGCAAAGCACGGTGTAGCGAATTGCATCAGAAAGGTAAAGATGAGAATGAGTCGTTGGGTGCCAGTTAAAAAGGTGAGAGAAACGTGTTAAATCAATTGCGGGATTTCCTTTCCATTCATTTTTTTCGGGTAGTTAAAGGCATGGTGGGGGTGGGGGAAGCATGATCAGCTGCCTTCCGGATTGCTTCAAACACTACTCACTGTCTATCTGGGTTGGTCGGGACCCCGTAAGTGTTCTCCCTTGCCGCTTTCTCGAAAACCTGGAGGTTTTCCCCTGGAAAGCGCTTTGCGCTTTGAGCTGTGTGTGCAGGCTGTGCTGGGCGCGGGGATGCTCCAAAGCTTCGCGTGGGGACCCGGGCCGTGCCTCGGCCACTGCGTGCGTAGCCCGGGTGGGTGGTGCTGAGCACCCGTGGGCGCTGACTCACAGCGGCGGGGCCACCTACTGAACCGCCGCCCGGGCCGCGGCAGCACCTGGCTTGCTCCGGAGGTCTCGCAGCCAACGCCGAGCAGGCCCCAGCCTGCTCGGGCTGGGAGATCTAACGAGATCACAGCCGGGGCCAGGGGTGATATGGCCACAGGCCATCATCTTACATAAACCCCATACATTTGCATAATATGTTTTACAAGATTAAAACTGAGAAATTTTGTTTCCTTTTTGCATAAAAGGGAAGAAAATAGGTGAAAGAGCTTTACAAAAATGGGCTGTCGGAAACCTGTGGTTTCCAAAATGACAGTGTCAGTAACTGGGCTTGAAATTATTTCAGGGGTGACTGTCTATTTTGGAAATCTGTCATACTGTACATGGGGAAAACAACAACCCAGAGGTAGGGCCATAAACAGAGTGAATATTGGACCAGTGATGGGGAAACTCATCCCTTCTGAAGGAGCTGTTTCTCCAAATGTGTTGGCTGCCACACGTAGGAGAAACCCCTCCTTCTGCAGCAAGGCTGTGGTGTGGAGAGGGTTGCCAAAGCTTGTCGAGTCACAAAACCAAGGCGTTCTTACTTTGCTTAATTGCGGTAGGTGACTCTGATGCTAATGCAGAGGTCAGTATGTGGCCTATGATCTCCAGAAATGCACCTTACTTACAGCCTTGGCCAGTACTGGCTCACTGAGAGTGAGTGGGTTTCATGCAAATGGCACTGTGTGGATCAGGCTGCCAATGACTTGTTGCTCAGCTGTACATGCCTCCTGTGCGGGGCTTACTGCTTCCCGTAGGGGCTAATCCTGCACAAGTTCCTTAGTGGAAAAATATGTGGAGGTGAGGGGAAAATATCTTGGGAAATTGTGAAGTTTGGACATTGTGTCTGCTGTGTGATGCATTAGGAAATGCTGGCTCGTGCTTGTGAAAGTCTGATGAACATCCCAAAGCGTAGCTATGGCCATGAACCTCTGTAGCTACAGCTGCTGCATCCAAAAAAGAGTGGAGAAATCTGCTGCTTTGGGGATAGAAGAAAGTGGAAAATGTCCTGCCCGGCTGGATGCTAATGTGGGCTTGAAATTCATTCATCTGTGCTCCTAGAAGAGTGTGGAACTTGGGGGCACGTGGGGCTCCCAGACTGTGGTAGGACAGATGCCCAGTTCCCTCTCGGGGAATGGGATGGCTAGGCTGAGCAGCAGAGCTGGCTGGAAGTTATTTTCAGCTGTTGCTTAAGGAACTGGCTACAATTTTAATAGTTGGTTTAACTGAACCAACCAAACTGCTTCCAGCACAGCCCTGTACTTGTAGGTGATGAAGAGACTTGAATGAGAGGCAGTATTGGATTTCCTGAGAGGCTTTGTTTTAGCAGGGTTTGGTTTACTAATCCCTCGCTCAACCACTCCCTGCAGGACTCCCAAAGTTGTGGTCTTCAGCTTTTCCCCAGGACTTGGCAATGGTGTCCATGGCTATGCCCGTGTACATGGGTGCATTCATCTGTTTGTGCAGAGGGAAAGGCAGTGGCAGCTGCTTGCTCTGGATGCAGGCAATATAAACTTGCGTCTTGTTTCTGTGAGCTACATCTGAAGTATCTCTGATCAGATCAGGCACATATTTAAGGCCCCTTACTGTTACTGAAATAAACAGCAGTGAAATAAGCTCTTTGCAGATCAAGAAGACACGTCTAAAAAGGCAAATAGCTGCTTGTCATAGGAGAGTTGTGAGGGGTGTGGATGGGCCTGCACTGTGGTCCTGAGGTGAAAAGTGCCATTGGACAGGCAATCTATACTGTCAGCATGGCCAATATGAAGTGATTGTACAAGGAAATGGACTTGTGTCTGGTGAAAAACTGTAACTTTTAAAACTTTTTACTGTATTTTTTCTCCTCCCCCTCCCCTTTCACATCTCTGATGAAATAAGCCTCATAAAATTACTAGCCAGGGAGAGGGGGAAATTTCCTGCCTTGTACCAGGGTGCAAATTTAAAACCAGGAAAAAAAGGAAATAAACATATTGAAAGAAAGGGTTGCACAGAGAAATAGCTCCGTATCTGTGCTAATATGGCTTATTTAACTTGCAACATCCTGCATCTCTGGAAGTTTTTCTGCTTCTTTCCTCCCATTCTTCCCTTCTTCCCTAGGGTTTATAAGTGCATCCCTGCACAGATCCAGGTTGACACAAGAAAAGCTAATTCTTCTCATGGTTCCTACACACATTTCCCCTGAACCCTAAATATGACCTGGATCAGTGTTTTGGGGTGTCAACATACCTTCCACTTAGAAAGGTGGAAACGGTTATTATGTGATGCGCTGGATCTGGGATCTTGTGGAATATCCTCTCCTGAGAATTTAATGAGCCACATTACAATAACAAGTCAAGCAAACCAGTTCGTGCTGCTGGGTGTGAGAGCTGATTCTTGGAGCTGGTAATTTGATGTCTGGCTGCTGAAAATCTCTTTAGTGGACTCTTGTGTCCTGTACTTATTTCAGAGGGCTTGAAAGACTGTCATATGCAGGCAACTTTGGGGCTGTGTCCCAAGTACTTCATACACAACAAAAGTTGTGGTTCCTAGCTTATCCAAAAGAGCAGTTTGAAGGAAAGAAGGTTCTTGTGTCTGAGGAAGAAATCTGAAAACTTGTGAAGTCCAAAGTGGGCATATAATGGCAAGAACTAAACTTTTTTTGTTTTGTTTTGAATCACTGTGAATGGAGACTGTTCCCTCTGGCGTGTGTCAGCTGACCCTTATGATACAAGGGAAAAGCATTAAAGAATGTATATATTTCTCAAAAATATGTACCTAAAAAAACTCCTGGGGCCCAAACTCTTCCGTCAGGGCTAAAATCCATAGCCACCAGACAGGTAGGAAATTGCATCCCTGGAGAGGGAAGAAGGTGAGGGTAAAAGGCACGACTCTTCCAGGCTGTGCTGACTGCAGCCTGGCCACGGTGGGGCTGTTGCAGGACTTGCCAAGGGGAGACTTCCACAGTGTTTTCCAGCACAAGGAGCATGAGAGCATTTATGGTGAGTCACTGCTGGGCTAAAACACTGTCTAGCAGTACTGCTGGGTTGAACCATTTTGTAAGCCTTTGTAATATAGAGGTTATTCTTCCTGTTACTTCTTTTGGCAGCGCTAACTTGTTGTGACAGTGATGTTGCTAGCTGCTGCTATTAATCCAGCCTCCTTGGAGATGCAAAAATCATGCTGTATCTGGAGTGAGATGCACAGTCAGACTAATCCCTGCTCTGTAGTTAGCTGTTCTGAGTCACGTCAAAATACGATAGCCCTCGTGTGCAAGGGTTACAAACTGGGGAGGGATGTGACTGGGTGCCCCTTTTCCATGGCATTCCAGTGCAGGACCACATCACCTTTTTATACAAGAGGGTCACTTGTCTCAGTACACCTCCGATTTTTCCATACGGTCATACATTTCTGATCCATGCTTCAACTTCCTGCCTCATCAATGCAGCCCTTATCCAACCCTTAGCATCTCTGAAGATTTACCAAAACACAGCTTCATCCTTGGAGATGTGTGCTGGGTAAAATGCTGCCTTTTTGGGGTGCTTTCTATTAAGGGGTAGAAGGAACCAGCCAGAAGCTTGTGCCTTGTTCTTGCTGTCTCACTAATAGCAGAACCAGGGCACTGTGCTCTCTGAACTACACCGCTCCATGTTCTGTCCTCGCCTGAATTTATTTGTTGGGGGGGAAAGTGGCCATATGTGCAGCAGGCAGGTGTCCTGCCTTCTCTCCTTGAAGCACCGGTGGAGTTTCTCATGTGCCACGACAGGGAGCTCGTTAACTACAGCCCTGCATGAGGCCTGTGGGTGAGGGGAGCAGGCTGCCTCACACAGATTGCTCTGCATATCGTTATTTCCACACCTTCCCCATCAAAACAGCTGCTTTTTCCACATGAGCTCCTTTTCCAGCTCCCTCTGCACCCACCCCGATGGCACTGGGACTCTCCTGCTGCAAATCTGCAGGTATTGTAGGTGCAGCCTGGCCCTCAGAGCAGAGTGGGGAGGCAGTTTTGACAGGTTTCAGCTGTAATTTTGTTTCTAGTTTGAGAGATTCTCTCATTGGAGACCCGGGAGGCTTCCTTTATGGCTTCTCAAAAATTTTTTTTGTGTGTTTTTTTGCTTGCTGTATGGGTGTCCGTGCCCAGGCTCTGGTGGTGGGGCTGCAGGGGCCTCTGTGAGGAGAGGTGAGGTGCTGCCCTGTGCCAGCTCCAGCCGGTTCTGGCTGGTTCCAGCTGGTTCCTCAGCGGCCCCCTGCAGCCACAGCTGAGCCTGTCAGTGACGCTGGGGCCATCCCTGGGCACACAGGTGTAAGAAAGGGCAAAATGCTGCCCAAGAGTGAGGGGGAAAAAGTGTGTGGAACAGCCCTGCTGTCCCCGAGGGGCTGAGAGTGCTGGAGCAGAGGCCTCCCATGGCGGAGCCGGGCTGGAGCAGGAGGGGATGTGAGGGGAGGCAGCTGCAGGGTGGGATGCCTGTTCCCCATGCCCTCCCTGCCGCCCGTGGCGGTGGGTATGAGGTAGAGGAGTTGGGAATGAAGGAGTAAGGTTAAGCTTGGGAAGAAGTAGGGAATGAAGCAGTGTTTTAATGTTGTCTTTGTTTCTCACTATCCATATCTATTTGAATTGGATATAAATTAAATTAGTTTTCCTCAGATCAAGCCTGTTTTTCTCATGACAGTACTTGGTATGGGATCTCACTGTTTTTTGTGGTGTGTTTTTTTTTTTTTTTCTTGGCCCATGAATATTTTCATCTTGCCTTCTCTCTTGTTGAGGAAGGGGGTTGAGAGAGCGGCTGGGTGGGTGGCTGCCTGGCTGCAGTCCAAGGTCAACCCACCATACTTGCACACTTTTTTTTCACCCAGTGCTTATGCTGTATCCTTGATCCTTTCTATCATAAACTTTCCTCCCTTCTCCATCGTAAACCTGATCTGCACAGACCTCTAATTCAGCAGGAACCCACCAGATGAATTCTTTGGTCAGTCGGTGGGGAGTATCACAGCTGAAATGGGACAGGTTTCAGGCTCTGGATTCCCTAGGCTATGAAGATTTACAGAGGCTTGTTGTAATCTCCTGCAGCCTAACTACAGATTTTCCTTAAAATTGTGAGCAAGATGCTTACATTTTAGCAACAGCTAAAATTCTGTTCTTGATATTAATGTTAACTAGGACTTGTGTGTGCGCTTATGGTGGCTCTGCATGCAACTGAAAAAACCTGTGTACAGCGAATGCATGCTGCACTCCCAGCTCTGCATACACCGGTCTGAATGCTTGGATTTGTTCTTAAGATGTGCATAAAACTCCTTCCCCTTTGCTTGGTTTTACTGTAACTGACAAAGCTGCCTGACTCAAACAGTTCTGAGAAGCATTTCAGAAATCTAATGCTTAAGATTTCACTGTGGATTTTTGGCTTCAAAGTGATTTTGTTGTGTCCCCAGAGCCTGGTTAAATCCTTAGTTATAATGATTGCACACTGAAGGGTGCTGTTACATAGAAATGCTGTCCCATAATGGCTTCGTTGCTGTGGAAAATCCGATGTTATTTGGTCATTCGCTATGAGTTCCCTAAGCCATCAAGACATTTGCCTCAAGGCTACAAACACAAAGCTACAGGCAAAACCCTCTGGACATAATGAGTGGGCATTTATGCAGAACTAAAAACTGGAACAGCTGAGCAGTAGATCTATGAATAGCAAGCATGCCTCTAAGCACAAAAGACATCATTCTGGAATAAAGGGGTTTATAATGGTTCTGACATCTTGTATGTCAAGATCATGCCACGTTGTTGTAACTTTTTTTTTTATGTTTGTTTGTTTGAACCACGTTCCTTAAGTAAGGTTTGAGTAATTAAAGGGCGTGAAGGAAACCCTATAGCTTTGGTAAGAAAAAAATTGGGCAACTGACACTTTTGGCAAGATCCATCATTTTGATCATGCTGGCTAGGGAGCAAGCTTATTGCTCCTGTGCTGTTAGTACCCCTGGTTCCACCCTTCAGGACTTCTTAGGGGTTTCTCTTGTATCAGCAGCTCTAAAAGGCTTGAATCTAATGTTAGCTGAGAAGTGTCTTCTGATGGGAATGCAAAGGTTGGACTAACCATAAAGTACAGGGTCAGGGAGTCAGGCAATACAGAGAAGGGTAATAAAATTCAGAGTGATTTGGATCAACAGGGAGCTGGAGGAGCTTAATGTTGAGAAATGTACTGCAGCAAGGTCGCAAGCCTTTAGGAATCATCTATAGTTACTTCTAACTACGTGGCAAGAACAAGATGGAAAGGGATGTGTGTCTCTTATACCAGGAGCATAATGAAAACCCAGAGTAGAAATTAGAGGCAGAGTTAGAATATAGAAATAGCCTAGAGGAAAAAGTGACAGGGGAAAGGGAATGTAAGAATACATGAGGATGATAAATTCATGTTCTGTGTGTCTGCATCCACACGTATCTGATCAGTTCTTGAGACACTGTTGATCTCCAAGATGGTGTGGGGTTTGGGGCAGGCAGGAGGATTGGCTTATTTTCCAGCCCTTGTGCCAGCTTGCTGTGGGACTTGGGGAGGGGCGGAGCAACCCGTTGTGACTGGGAAAATGTACAAGTTCAAACATGTTTTGCAATCCTTGCAAAGTAGTTTGGGCCTTGCAAAACTGTTGGGGCTGTAGAGATGAGTAAAGCTTTAGTACTGTGAAGGTCCTACAGGGAAACATGGCAAAGAAATTAGGTGCTAATCTGTGACCTGAGCAGGTGTGATGAACGTCTACACTGCGGACTAATGCAGCACAGAGATACCTGAGCTGGTTGTAACTAGCTTATTTGGCAGAATAACCTAGCTCTGCGCTTTGAGGCATGGGAAGCAAATTTCTCTTCCACCAGCAGAATAAGTTAACTCATGCAGAGATCAATGTTAGAGAGTCCAGAAGGTATCTTGGTAGAAAACTGTAGCCTACAATACAGGCGGTGCACCTTATTGCCTCATGTCCAATTGTCTTGCATGGCCACAAGCAAATTATTTCTCATCTTGGCATGTAGCCTTAGCATTGAAAACAAGGTATCGTGCCTATTTTGCATGCTTACCCTGAAGAGAGGTAGACTGAACTGCAAGATGCTCAGATATGGGAGGATATTGCTTAGGTTGCTTAGAGAGGCAAAGGGATTAATTTCCTTATCCCTCCATCTTCTTCCTCACAGCTATTATTGACAGCTTTTCCTGCCTGGGAACAGACTCCTGAGGCCATGTCGGGAGAATGACAGCTCTGCTCTGCTGGTAAGTGATGGCTCTGTAGCCACTCTTGAGAGACTGATAGAGCTGCACGGAAGAACAGGGACAGAACTGTTCCTTTATAAAATGCTAAACTAAAACCAAGGATTACTCCTTCATCAGAGTGGTGTTGGCCGCAGTTGTACAAAGGCGGAACTGTGTTGGAAACACGTTCCTGGTATGTATTGCTGTGAATGGTCTTGCCACACCAAGTATGGTAGTCTGGTCATGGAGTCAGATTCTATTTTGCCAGTTGTGTGTGCCAATTATTTCAGGCAAAGATTTTCATTTTTTTCCCCTGGAAAACAACTTCTACTGTTGCATATTGTAGTAGCATATCTCTCTCTGTCTGTGGCTGTTTGGCAGAGATGGGAGACTGAAATCTATTTCAGTTGTTTGAATGTCCAATCTTTTGTTTGTTTGACTGGAGATGTGTGTTTTTGGCTGTTAAACATGTATCCAGTTATAAAGTGAAAATAGGGCATTATAGCAAAATTAGGAAGAATGAGACATGCATGCCAGAGGTCCTTCTTCCTCCGCTTTCAGTTTCTCAGCACACTGAAGGGAGACAGAAAGGCTTGTAGTCAATTCTTGCTGTGGGTGTATACTGTCTATCACTAGAGGCCCCTCAAAGCAACTGAAGAAAATGCATGAACAAGAGTAATCCCTTCAGGTCAGTGAACAGAGGAGACTGCAGTCTGGTCTTTGATCCCACATCTCTACCAGGTTTCTCTCTACTTCCTGAGACCTGACTCTGCTTTTACCCCTTCAAGCCAGTTCATGTGTAATTGCCCCTAGAAGCTGCTATGTCTATCGCTTGGAAGGGTGCAAGAGTTACTCTATTCTCAGGTAATGAAACTCTTCCAAGTAATTGAAGAATTCTGTTCCCAAAACATCTCCCTTATCAAGTCTCATGTACAAACTGCATAATAACAATGTAGCTTGAACAGCACTACAAGCTTATTTGCTTTGTGATTTGTGGTTGGATCATTGCATTTCAGCATTTACCGATGAAAGGAAATTACTAACAAGACACTGGTATTTACATTAATTGTGGCTTTGGGGAGATAGTCCAAAGAAAATTATGTTAAAGCCAGTTATTATGTGTCTCCCTAAAAATTTGAATGAAACCCAAAGTTTATAAAACAAAAGCTGATCTCAAACAGATTTTAGCTGCTACTTGATATTTTCCCTTTCCAGAGGCTGTGAGGAGCCTCTTTTCCCCCTCCTTCTTCTTCCCCCTTTCTTTCATTTTTTTTCTAAATCTTTCTTTCATGTTTCTAAAAACAGTGTAAAGAACATGGCTTGAAAGATAACATGTATGCTAGTGGAACAGAAATTCCTTATTTACACTGAGCAGGATCTCGGCTTCCAAGAAGGCCTAGTGGAGTGGGTCCATTGTCACACATGACACATACTAAACAGCAGGGTTTCCTCAGTTAAAGCCATTATCTTCCTTGTTTTTGTTTCACCTCAATGCAGTCTTGTGCAGCTCTGTAGGTTAAGGAGAGGTTTGGCTCCAAAATCTTTGAGGTACTCCAAGCACCTTCCATGTGCGTCCTAGATAGTCTTGTGAGTGTCCTAAGACCATACTTCTATTTCAGTTTGAACTATTTCTGGACACTAATTCAATGGTTTTTATAATGTTAGTTGTATGATGAAAAGTAATTTAAAGTTTCTTAGCATGACTCACTTACCGGCATAGTAGATCCAAGAAACAAACACAGATGGGAGATTTAAATTCTCTGTTGGCATAAAACACTGCCAGGACTCTTCATGTTATAAACCACAAACTATGCCCGGTGCAGACTAGTAACTATTCCTTTTTTAGCTTCAACTAATCGGGTAGCTTCTGACTTCACAGGTGAGCAGGGATTCATACACCTTGTTCTTTCACTAGATGTCGGTGGTGTTTATACATCCCCGCTAAAGGCTGGATTTGTATCGTCAAACTCTAGATGTCCAACCGAGCTTCTTGTGGAAGCTCCATTCATTGTGAAGAAATACAGGTGCTTCTGAAGTATGATTCATCTGACTTGCTGTCAATGTCTATTTTAGGGACATGCCTAAAGGTGAAATCAAGTCCTTTCCCAAAAATTCTTCTGTAAGAAGGGGGATTTCGGATGCTGTGGGGAGGCAGTTTGGGCTCCCTTTCCTTGGATGACCCCATTACCAGACTTTACCCTTACATCACTCCGCAAGTTCTCAGCAGATTCAGGCACAGGAATGTGTATCCTGGCACACGCCCGCACAGGGCAGGTATATAGACACGTTTGTACTGACCTTGCTTTGGGGTTATTCTACTCGCCCATCCACTCACTATAGAGTCTAAGTGGACAGCACTGTTTGATATGTGTCTGGCCACCAAAAGGCTGCAGACTAAGAGTGTAACTGGTTTTAATTATTAAAGCATAATTTAGGTCTTCACGTTTATAGGATAATTGCTTCTTTTTAATATAATTTAAACTTTGCAATACAAGAAACAGGCCTGAACCTGTGGATGGAGTGCTGGAAACTGTCTAAGAAGATTAAGGTCTCTTAATTGATTTCACGTAAACAGGTGTGACTGAATTCATCAGAAGAAGGTTAAGACTAAATGCATTCTGCTAATTAGGCAAAAATTGCCACAGTGCGTGCGCAGTTGAGCAATTGCCTTCTCTTTGCATGTGGGATCATTCCTCAACTGTATGTCAAACGGGAAAATTGACATTTCCTAAGCAAGTGAACCAACTTGTCATATGCTATGTTTTATGTTGAAAATTTTTTTGCTTGTAAATATGTTGGTAGTGGTGGGTTTGGCAACAGGACATGGGAATGTCCCTTGTGTGCTGTAGTGTGGGAGGACAGGTGTCAAAGCAGGGCTGTGTCATTTTCTAAACTTCAGAAATCTGCATCGATAAAAATTCCTGTTTTGGAGAACTGAAGGAGTAACTGTTTAAAACACTTGCTACTTGCTGTTAATGTTTATGTGACATCGTAAGTCAATTTTTTCTTGTTTAAACTGAACTCTATGTTTTGGAGGAGCATAACATGGACTATGCAACACTGCACAGGACACCCTTTGTCCTGGGTTTCAAAACAGTAAGTGGAGCATAGAACTCCTCATGCAGCTGACAAACATGCTTATTTCTTCTGCTTACTCTTCATTCTTTACCATCAGCCTTCCTAATCTTACATCTTGAGTGAATGAGACAGAATTGACAGTGTTGACTGTGGTTGTAGAAAGGACAAAAGTTCTGCTTTTGAGATGTCCATCTTGCAGATCACCTAGGTGTGATAGTAAATAAATTGCATGGCAATATCCAAGTATCATGGTACAGCATTATGAAGGCTCAGCAGTTACTCAGTGGTGCTTCTAACAAAACCATTTGCTGATGAAATAGTTCCAAGTCTCCAAATTGAAGGATGACTAGTACTTAAGGTGTGCTTTCAGAGGTAAATTTGCACATAGATGACAATCTAAATTTAGTTGCTTAAATCACTGTTTTGTAATAGCAAAGATATTATTTTTAACATTGCAAATTAATCTAGAAAATCGTATCCCGCTTGTATTACTGTTTTGTGTATTTGAAGTGTGTGGCGTTGTTTATTAAGTTTGAGACCTCAGTGCAGACTTAAATCAACCAGCAGTGACTGATGATTTAGCAGCACACTGACCACGTGTTTTACTCAAAGTGCAACTACCAGGTAATATGGAACAAAATGTTAATAGTTATGGGCTATATTTAAAACAAACCAACCCTCTCAACTGCATCTCTACAGAACACTTGGAAACCATCTTCTAGGTGTGGATGCATAGTTTTATGTTCATTTGTAAAGATATTCTTTATCCATTCAGACTTTTCAGCTTAGTTTTTGGAGACAAGGCTTTCTGAAGTACAGATCTTATTCTTGGGGGATCCCAGCAGGAAAACCTGTGTCTGTGTTTTGAAAGACAGATGCAATGGCTATACCTGTACCTGCTGAACATGAATTGATGTTATGCTGTTACCAAAAGAAAAAAGTAAAACATTATACATGGACTAAACCATGCAGAAGAGATCAAAGATAATCTTCCACTCTTGGTGCTAGTAAAGCATTAGTAGGAAGAACTATACCCAGATTTAGGTGCTGCACTTTGGGAAAGTTATGGACCAGATGAAAAGTGTCTAGAGATGAGGGGAAAAAATACATTTTGGGAAAGGGTTTACAAAAAAAGCTTGATCTTGGGGTTGCTTTGCTTGCAGGCAAGGCCAGGAAGGCATTACAAACCTTCCAAAAGGAGGAAGACAATTTGTTCTCGGCATCCATTCATCCACAAGACGCAATTTCTTGAATATAAAGTTAGACATCAGAAAAACATTTTTAGTAGTAAGAGGATATTTGTAATGGGTTGTGAGTTTCTGCTGAAGAAAAAATTAGGCAAACATCAGTCTGGAATGCAAAAGAAAATAGCTGGAAGATTGCTTGAGATCCCTTTCAGCCCCGTTCTTCTGATTTTTATGGTTATATTTTTTTAGTAACTGCTCTAAGCACTCTTGCACCATGAGTTAGAATAAGTAGTTTTAAAAGGTTGTAACTTCAGTTACTGAAAAATTATTCCTTATTTCAAGCAAGCCTGTCAGCTTAATTTTTCTGTCTTGGATTGCAAGCTTTTCTTCTACAGAAGCGTCTTCCTTTAAACAAAATATGGTCAAGAAATTCTTTGGCAGTTCCCTGGCAACTTCTCCAGAAAAACTACTGGTAAATAGAAAAAACTTTCAACAGAACACACTGTCCTGAAGGAGGGAAGAAAAAATATTAGATCTTGAATTATGCAGATATGGAAAAGAATTGTGTCTCTCAGTCACTCTTATTGAACCTTGAGTTTATTTTGCAAACAGAAAACCTTTTTCTGACTGTCTGTTTTGAACATCTCGTTCAGGCTGACTTTTGGCTGTTCTTCATAGAAACTCTTTTCTACACGTCCAGGCTTCATTTGATTTCTGAAAAATATGAATCCCCCAATTCCTTTGCTGCTTTGAAAACCCAAGCTGTATGTTAACCAAGACAGAGAAAAGCTGGCTGAAAAGTCATTGGAATTAGTAGGGTTTAAGCACATGCCCCAAAATACTTAGATAAATTGGGCACTTCATATTTATCTGCTGCCTAACATGGAACTAATTAGATTTTATCAAAACAAGATCATTTATGGTCCCACCTCCTTGCTTTTGTGTTGACAATTAATTAAACTCTAAAATTAGAAACTACTACATGATAGTTTTAAGCAGGAAAGCAGTTGTATGATGGCAATTTGGAGTGGTAGGTACCTTTTGTCAAATCGAAGCATGCTGCTGCATGGTAGTGTATGCAAACAAGATACATGCTTACTCATTTGAATGCAAACCAGTTGTAGGCAAAACATCTTCAGGGCATGGCTAGAAAGGGGGAAATGATTGATTGAAATAGGTTTCCAAGTGATTTATCTAATCCAAAGTTATTTTCCACATCCTCTTCAACTGATGAAAAAACCCAACACAATACACTGAAACCATTTTGCTCTCCAAGGTGTGAGGTTATACAAGAATTACTGGTACTTTTCAGTGGTTGGAAGCACTTAGCTCTTGGCCCCCTGCCTCATAATACAGCCCAGGCTGGTACAAGCAGTTCTGCAAAACATATAATTTTATTTCACTTGTTTTAATGATTAGGAAACATATACTTTTAAACTGATCTCTACTGTGCAATTACATGTGTTTTGATGGAAATACTTCTTTTTTTAATTAGTTTCATTCCCATAATGATGCTAGCTAGACTGTTCTATTAGTAGGCAAAAAAAAGCATTGCATTTTTCGTCAGGCTGCTTAGCTTTCAAAATCCATTTTCATGTGTATTAAGAAACTGAATTAGAACTGATCCTTTTAAAAAGGACAAAAAAGGAAGTTCCTCAATTTTGGAGAAATTGGATCTATAACCAAGCTCTGTTTTCAGGTCAGTTACAATTGGATTGATAAATGTATTCAAATGTTTCTGTTTAAAACAAAAAGATGTCTGAATTCTGTGTCTGTGGCTTCCTATTTATTTTCTTGTGCTGGTGTGGTAATGGCAAATGGAACAAAAATCCCTTCTCCATGTGTGTGGTAGACAAGACAAAATAATAAGTAGGTGAGACAGGATATTTATGCTACTTAATAAAATTTGATTTCTTTCAATTTGCTTGTGAAACAATAGGATAAATCAGGCTGGGTTTTGAAACTTTTGGGTCATAAATACTATCACGGACTCTTTTGCCCTTTGAAAGGAACGTGAAAACTATTGAGGTCTTGAGGGGGAGCTGGTTGTAAAATTGCAGGAATTTAGAGGTGGGGTACATGTGTGTCGTTCTGCGGGAATGTTGCTGGCTGTCCCTGGGACTGCAGATTGAGATATTATTGTGTAAATGAAACATCAGGTATTCATTTTCCACCTAGGAGATTCAGTAATTACTGCACTCACACAGTAGATGACAGCTGTTATCATTCTGATGAAAAAAGCCCTAAATTAAAACCCTGTTGCTTTGCATACATCCCTGTCAGAAACAAATGTTAATTTCCTTTGTTGGTCAGCCTCCTTCCTCAAGTCCTCAGACAGGTACAAGTAAGGACCAGATCTATGCTTCTCCTTTCTGTAGTGTTCCCTGGCATGTGGATAGTTTTGCAGCTGACAGAATAAATCCATGCTTAAATCTTGCTAGATTTGTGCATGTACCTGGTGTTTATACTTCAGCTAATATTGGGGTGTCTTGCATGGGTGTAAAGGCTAAAAACTACCTAGACTTTTTTGTTTGCTTTGTAAAACGTGGTGCACTTGTAGGAAAAGAAAAAGGTTAAGTGAACAGGATACACTTTTAGCACAGATGTCTGCACAGATAGATAAAGCAGGGTCTGTCTGAGAAGCAGACAACTTTACCTGGCTTTCTGGCTGCAGAACAAAGTGGCTCAGGTGGATTAACTTGGTGACATCTGTTTGGCTAATATGCATTCAAGATGAGGAGGTGCTATTTGTACACCTCTGTTTTCTTTGGAAACCATTCCCAATTATAGGAGATTAAAACCTTTAATATGTCATTATTTAAGGCTGGATGTCAACTGCCAAGTACCACTGCACTCTTCAGATAACAAATCAAAAAAAGGAGCTCATTGAAAACGTGTGTTTGACACACAGAATAACTGCTGCTGATTAGCTCCTTATGCGAGAGGGTTGTAAGATATGTGGGAAAGCCCTGATGTGCCCATGCTGCAAAGGCACGTGGGGGCTGAGTGAGTGGCAAAGCTAAGGGCTTCTCTGTGCTGGTTTAACCACCAATATACGAACATCCCACAACCGTTAGAGACCTAAAAATGCCACATTGTACAGTAAATATATCTAATGGTACCTAGCAGTCAGTCTTGATTTCTGCTACAATTAATAACCCAGTGGTATGACTTACAGCAGAAGTTTGTCTCCGTTACATTTACTTGAAATGACTTCTGGTTTACATGAACAAAAACCAGGCATCCAAGAACACTATTTTCTGTCTTTATTTTTTTTACAAAAATACAGTTTATTGTAGTTGCTGCTGATTTCCTTCCAAAGGTGCAGATAAAAAGAACTTGAATGGGGCAGGATAGGTGCAGGGTTAAAACCCTGGATTACATGTGAGTTTTGAGGACCCTTGTTCTGTGCAAACTAAGTAGTATGCAGCTTGAAGGGCAGAAGAGAGACTTGAAACACTTTAAGGTCCTGGGGCTTTTTGGGGAAAACTTGGATTGGCTTTGGGTTCCTAACTTCGTTCCCATACTGGAAATTGTCCATAAAGCAAATAAAAATCACTGAATTGTCCCCCAGAAACAAAGCAATTGGATCAATTTAAGATTCTTTTTTTTTTTGTGAAAGCAATGATAAATCATCTCTTCAGAAAAGTACAGTGCATGTCCCAAAGCAGAAGAGCAACAATAAAAGCTCTTTTGAGCAAATATTGCAAAAGAAACTTTAAATGTAGTCAAACCCTCTATCTTTTGTAAATGTTTTGCTGCAAACTCTTAACTTTTCTGCAATGTTAGAGTGGCCCAGTAGTAAATGAACCAGACTTCTTTTTTTCTGAGGCAGAGAAACATCTCCCTGGGATTTTATAAATGAGAATATTTTGGCCCTTAACGGCCTTACAATTTTCTTGTTTTGTTTTTTTCCTTCTGTCTAAAGCTGCAAGGATGGCGTCAATATTGCCTGTGGATGTTATTTCAGTGCCTGTATTATCTGCATGCACAAAGTCTTTGGAGTTTCCACGTTGTATAGATTCTCTTTGACTACCTGGCTGAGAAAGGAAATGTGAGTTTAATAGTTGTGGGGTTTTTTTGGTTTTGTTTGTTTTTTAACTGTTAAAAGCTGGCTGGGCTGGGCTGGAGATAAATGTCTTTGCTCTGAGGACTTGCAGCTTGGGAGAATCTCATGTATCCCTGCTGAGGCATGATGGCATGTTGGTGCCTTTTAATTCAAATGCAGGTCTGAAGCTAACTTGGGTTTCTAAGATTGAAAATTGCCAGAAACCTTCCCCCCCTCCCTTTCTGTTGTTGTTGTTGTTGTTCTCCTTTGGGTGTATGAAACAAGTTAGGTCTTTCTCTAAATAGACATGCATGCAACTTTTCTTAATCAGGCAGCTGTCTTTATTTAGTTTCTCTTCATGGCTGAGTAGTTTGCATGCTTTTTGAGATGAGTGGTGGGAAGTGAGGAAGGCCTGTGCTTGCTCAAGGAATCACTGTTCTTATTGCTGGCCTGGCTGTGATGGGGAGATCTTGTGGAGAAGCAGGACACGCTGCGTTGCTGCTTCTCGTTGTGCTCTGCCTTGAGTCCTTGCGCAAACAATTACAATTTTGGTTTTTTGTGAATTTTCTAACTTCACAGTATCCTGAATACTTCTTCCAATTTATTTATTCCTGCCTTTTATTTATATTAATAGCAGTGCATGCAGACACAGAACTGAGGCTTAAAAAAAGTTCAAGCCAATACTTGCAGTTTTTTTCCCGAGATATTTTCACAGCTCTAATATTCAAACACTGCTTTTACTAATTAAATTTTCTTAATTATATGATTTGCAAGATTAAAAGGCCACTGCCAATAGAAACCACATATTGCCTCTAAACTGTTAGATTATTAAACTGAATTTTTAAATTAATTTTTACTTGCCATGATTTGTATTCTGTTTGTTCTGTGCTATTTTAAGCTTGGATAATAAATATCATGTCGGTCTCATATTCATTTGTGGACAATTCCAAGTTTTCAGTGCTACAGGGTAAAGGTTTGAAAGGCAACAGCACAATTTTTTATTTTGTTTTAAGGAACTGTTTTCTTAATTCTATTCATCTTACGCTTTACGGAAGACTTTTATTTTTAAACAAAATAGAAAACTGGGCTAAACATAAGTTGACAGCATCTCTTGAAATGATAGTCTTGTTTATGACAGTGTAGAGGAGAGGCACAAAAAGTCAGAGGTCATTTTTTATATGCAGTAGATTCTCATATGCAAGACTGTCTGGATGTGTAAAGTGTCTGTACGAGACTGAGTCATCTCTTCTTCTCTGATGGAATTTCTCAGGGCTACTGCTGTAAAAACTGCTTGTGATAAGAACATCTTCCTGGTAATGTGTTTTACAACCCTGGCATGTCCTATTTGAATCACCTAGCTCCCTGGCGGTGGCCACAGCGCATCACAGACTACAGGTGGGTGACTGGACATAGCTCCTGCTTTTGCCTGATGATCTTACTAAGCCACCACCATGGGTTGCAGGGGAGCTGTGTGCAGGCCAAGCTCATACTGATTAGGCAGAAGTGGCAGAATTGTACTAGCATAGGAATAGAACCTATGTGGCTTAGCCTGCTGCTGGTGAGCTACTGCACTGGGCAGAGACTGCTGCACTCAACGGAGGGCATGTGCAGATGGAATTGGTGGGAGCAGTGGGATTATAGTCACACCAGGAAAGTCTGACAGAGAATAAGGCAGTTTGGTAGTTCTGGTTCATTGGGCTGACACTTGAGTCACTTGTGCCTGTTCCTACTGGAAATAAACCCCTCGTTCCAGTGAAAGAGCTTGAAACAGCTTGTGGAACCATTTTTTGGGGGGTAATCAGCTCTATAGGCAGAATGCCAGTGTGGTTTGAGAATGTCTGGGGATTTGGCCCTGGCTGCCCCTATCGCAGTAATACAGGAAGCAGTTGCGCAGGGTCAGGGTGAAGGCAGATCCTGCTGGGAGGCACCATGGCCCGGACCTGGCCATCTCCACTCTGAACTGAGTTAAAGCGCTCGGTGGGTGTGGTGTGGAAGTGAAAGCCACAGAGACACATGGGGGTAAACTGAAGCATTATCTTCAGATGTACAGCAGTTTCACAGATGATACAAAATCCTTGTTGAATCAGTGGTGATCAGTACAGGGAGCTCAGCCTTCAGGTCAAGAGCACAATGTATTAATAGAATTTCACTCTTGGCTTCTGCATGCTTGCTATCTTAGGCAAACTGAAAGCAGTGCATGCTTCATGGTGAGCAGAAACTTGCATAACAGCTAATTGTTAGTTTGTTGTGTAATGGAAGAAGAGTGAAACTCTTTGGCAAAGTTGCTTTCACGCCCCCCCCCCCCCCCCCCCCCCCCAACTTCAAATACTGTGGGCCAACACTGTGAGGTGCTATAAAGTGCTACACCAGATTATCCAGGGTTTCAACTGATATAATAAACTCTGCTACTCTTACACTACAGAATTCTCTTCCTGCCAGCAAGGCAGACAAGAAAATATTGTTTGCATTATCTATTAAATAGCTTATGTGATAATTAATTGCATAAACTTTTCTGATCTGTAAAATGTAGACCTTGTCCTGCATCCAGGTAAGAACAGGCAGCCCTTAACACTCACTGGCTTTGGTAGATAGTCATCCAGGTGCAAAGGACTTGCACAAGTAAATAGTAGAACTAAGGCCTATCTATGTGGGTTCCTTGTTTGAAATGCAGATGCCTTTTGAGGAGAGAGGAAAGCTGAAGTCTGTTTAAACAGCAACAGTAGTGCTGAAGAAGTAAAAATGTGGAACATGTAAAGTAACTCCTAATGCCAATGGATTTTTTTTTTCCTTTTGGCAGGGGTGGTTAAGCATGTAAGTATCTTTAACTCGGAATTCATGGGGGGGGAAACTAAGACTCTTAAATTTTGCTGTTGTGAATGGATTTTTAAGACAATACATGGTTCTTGATTATTTGTCTCCTATATAAACTAAAACGGAATGTTTCAAACAAAATGTTTTTAGCATATGCACGTAGTCTTAGATATTTGGGAAGGAAGATTTTTCCTTGAAAGGAAACGGTCAATATTTTTGGCATTTGACAAAACCAAGATGTGTTTAACAAAGTTTGAAATGGTAGGACTGGGGGCATGGAGAGAAGCTTTTTTTCAGTTCATGACTTCCTGAGATTCACACTGAAAAAACCATACCGTGTGTGAGCACATGCAGAGGGATGACGGTGCAGACATGCCATTGGCTTTAGACACTGTCTTGATAAGGACCTCTCAGAGCCAAGACCGAGTCCCTTTCAGAAAGCTGCCACTGTTATGCTGCTGTCCCAGTTTATGACTTTTTTTTTTTTTCCACTGCAAAACATCTTGGATTGAGGGATTGTCCTGATGATCTGTTCAGTGTTCCAAAGGGGCTGATTAATCTGAAAAACCCAACAAGACAGCTGAAGCCGCTGCCAAAAACTGTCGTCCGTTCTGCTTTCTCAACTGCCAGCTTTCTGTGCTTTTGCTGCAGAGACAGGTCCATTCTTAAAGATGTAGCTTGACATTTCCTAATGCAGCAGCAACAGGGTAAATGATGAGGGAGTGATTTAGGGGTCTATGAGTTTTCCTTTTATTCTGTCACTTCCAAGTAGTGTTGTTTATCTCCTGAGGTAGCACAAAGCTCAGAACTGCTATTAATTCTTGTCCGTTGAATGTAATTAATCCAGTGGCAGAGATCATGGAGATCTTCTGGAGGGGAAGTTGGCCTTGAAGGTCAGTGTGGTGGAGTTTGGCTTGGTGTCTGTGCATCTCAGCATTGCTAGTTCATGGCAGTAAGAAAGGTGAATTACTCCTGAACTGGATTTCCTATACACTCATTTAAAGCAATTAATAATCATGTTTTATTTCTGCTGTGCATGGGAGTGTGAATGCTGATGCTAAGCAAGAAAAAAGGAGGCTCCTTGGTCTTTGAAGGGAGAGATTTTGGAAGGAGGAGGGTGGCCTGGCTGTCCCTTGCTTGACCCACATAGTGTGTTTCTGTAAGGCAGGGCAAGCCTCTGTGCCCCTCTTGTGGCTCGTGGACCAGGATCAAAGGCAGGAGGGCAGATGGCAGGAGGCCTCGAGCCCCACAGTGAAGTTGTGATACCTCCACACCAAGGTCCTGGGCTTAGGGCTTTTCAGACACCAGACCTGGGTGCCTTGGATACTCTAAGGATACTCTTCAGCTGTGGAAGCATAACACAAAAGGAAAGAAACAATTTAAAAGAAAACTGGATAAATGCAATCGAAAGCTTGAGGGAGTGTTTAATGGGACCATTAATAAATGACTCAGGCAGCCAATGGGACATAGCCTTTGCTCTCATGCCTTGCAATACTCCAGAGGCACACTGTAATGAACCCATAAAACGTGCCCCATCAAGCCTTAATGCTTTAGCACAAAACACTTGAATTTAACGTATGGTGGATGGCCAAGTGGTGCCTCTAGTAAACATCTAGGTTAGCTGGTGCTGAAAGAACCTTATTAGGGGATGGATTTTTTTTTTAATAAACTTCAACTACTTTCAGAATTTTTAAGAATACTGAAGTGTTCTGGGTAAAGAAGAGGAAAAACCTTCTGAACTTCAACTTGTCAGCAAACCTCTGTGTTAACCCCTACTATGTATGCAAATGGTGAAAGGTGTAAATGTCTCTAAGAATGTTTTGCTGTGTTAGCAATATGTTTTGACCCTGGAACAGCTACGGAAAGCATTGCATCGTAATAGCAATCATCACTGTTCTAGATCCTCAGATAGTATAGTGCAGGGTGCTACAGAAGCCCCTAACTAAAGATTAAATTTGATTAAATACACTCCCCGCAAACTAGCTACTTGTGCCAATTAACTTGGAAATGCAGCAGGTTTTTATTGCTTTAGAAATGAATGGTACTTATTGGCTTCTTATATAACAGTTTGACTTCCTCATCCAGTCAAGAAAATTGAGCAGCTGTCAGACCATCAACCCATAAATGTCTTCATTAGATCTGATAAACAGACCATGGCAAGCCAGAAAGTTGGAAGGTACCACCCTTCTGCCTGGGGGGCTGGACTCACTTAACAGGCTTAAAACAAGGGAGCTATGTAAAACAGGGAGAAACACTCTGGGTGAGTGATACAGCAGAGCTGCTCTGAGACGTGCCCAGGTGCAGCACTGAAATAACCTCTCTTGGGGCCATAAGGGACTCTTCCCTATCCCTGTTACCAAATAAACAAAACCTTGGCAAGTAACTGGTTCAGGAAGCTGTCCCCAGACAAATTGTTGGGTGTGATCCCAATATAGTTGGGCTTGAGCCTACTGACAGCTGAGATCCCTCTGGAAAGCACAGGTTGTCACTGATTTGAAGGAGCTTTGTGGCTCAAAGACTGGGTTTTGTACCAGACCGGGTGGTGTTTGCTGGAGGCTGTCTTGCTGAGCCCTCCTGTTGTCTTGCCTCCAAATATTCTGCTCCTGCTTTTCTAGTCCTGCACAAAGAATCTCACAGTAAGCCAGGAGCATCATAACACAAAATGTTGCTTCTCCTGATGAAGTTTTGAGACTATCAGAGCAGCCCTCACCTCAGGTGGTTGTACAGCCGTTCCACCTGACCACACACAGTACAATAACGCCTGTGCCATTGGCAACAGAGGTGTTGACAATATTACGGCAGAAGATGGAAGTCCTTAATCACACAGGGGTGCATGGATGTTTTATTATTTTCACTAAAAGCACTAACAAGAATGGAGAAGATGCAGGGAGATGAGCTTTTAAACATTGTACCACTGAGTCTTCCTTCAAAGAAAGAAGTTTTATTTTCTACAAGATCCTACCATACTCTGTGCTCTGATAAATCTTTCCCTTTAAATAAAGCTCCTGCTGTTACACAACCTTTGGTCTTGCAAAATGCAAAGCCATCTGTTACAACCTCAATTATAGGTTAGAGGAGACAGAAACTTATTTGATGGACTGCAACAGCAGGACTTACCTTCTATGTATGTCTAAGTGAAAAGAGCCAACCTTTATGAGAGACATCAGGTCAAGAACAAGGGGTTTTGTCTATCAAAGTAAACCAAAGAGCGGAAAACCCCCGAAAGGCAGATTTTTAGTTCATACCGAATTTCTAAATGAAGTCAACTGATACACACAGATACATCTAACTATATGTATAGTGGTATGTACGAGCCTTTTTTTCCCCCCAAAGTTTGCAAATATTACCTAAGTGCTACTCTGCATTTTGAGAATCCATACCTTGTGAAAGAAAACTCAAAGCAGATAGCTACTGGAATTGCTACATAGATGTTGGTATTGAGACAAAATAATTTGGGTTCTGTTGAGTTTATACTTTGCAAACTCAACCTAAGCAAAATAAATGGTGCCATATGAGGTAAAATCAATAGTCTGTCAACTTGTTTGTTGTTTTTTTTTTAACTTGGAGACTGATATTTTGTAGATTTTTCATCTTTGTAAAGCTGTAATCTAATGATTATCTAAAAAACGTTTTGAATTCAAAAGAGTTTATAAACGTTGTAGTTGCAGGGAAAAACCAGACCAAGTATATGGAAAAAGCCTATAAGAAACCCTAAAATGTAGCTTAAAAATATATTCTTTTTGTTTTCATTTCCCTATGGGTAATTCTTGGGATCCTTAGGATGCACAACCAATATTTATTTTTGATGCTTGATGCCATCATTAATGAAGCAGTTACCCTGCCAGTTGAACCAAAGCTGTTTGTTTAACAGCTGATTTTTTTTTTTTTTTTTCTTTCCCCACTGCAATTCCCTTGGGAACAAGAAGCCCAGGTGCCTGTACTGGCTGTTCCTTGGGCGAGTACTTGGCTCCAAGGCCTTTTGCTCACAGGGAGCATGTTGGCTAGGCTCTTTCACACCTGGGAAACCTTGGACAGTATGTCCTAACCCGAGTAATGCAGACATGGTTGGGATTCTCCTCTTCAAAGCGAGATGAAAACCAAAGCCCAGGTAATCAGTGAAGTTCCCTTCCCCCATCCTGTCCAGCAGACTCACATGTTTGATTTATCTCTGTGCAAGTCTGTTAGAGCAGAGGGAGGTTATTGCTTTGTATGGGGAAAGAATCTGTGACAAACCTGAATGTGCTCAGTTAAAAAAAAACAAACAAACAAAAAACCCCCAAAAAACCCTAGGTGAAAGCAGTAAATATGGTAACTATGCCAGTCTTTCCTAGTTTGCTTTTCTGTTACATTCTTGTTATACAATAGTAAGAGCTATTGCAGTGAGCACTGTTGAAAGATGGGGGATTTAAGAGAGAGCGGTGATGGTTGAGTTGGATTGCTGCCTATATTTGGACTGTATTTATTATTCTACTTCTATTAAGGTGCTTAAGTTATTCAGAGTTGGGTTTAGACAAGAAAAATTTACCTGAGCAGCTGTGACTACATGTCTGTTAGTGATTAGTCATCACTGCAACTTTTTAAGAGTTGGATTTACCAGCAAATTGTTAAAATTCCCACAAATGGAGGACAGCATAGTGAAAAAAATTGAGGTTTATGTTGTTGTATTTAGCTGGAAATTTAACCTGAAGCTATCAAACAGGCTAAAAGAAGAGAGATCCTGAGCTGGCGTATGAGAATGAGCTATTTAGGATTTTCTTCCCTCTCAGGTGCTATTTTCTGTGGCTCACCTGCCAGGATCCAAGGGGAAAATGCACAGAGAGCAAGAAAGGATGTATCAATGGTACTTGCTAGTGAGAGCAAAGATAATTGCTAAAGTCTTGGGAAGGGGGAACCTGATTCCACCTGCACTGCAGTGACTAGAGTCTCAAAGCGTTCAGCATGTCTTGCATTTGGCTGTCTATTTGGAGCGGCAAGCAAGGACTGAACACTGTCTGATTCAACCTCAGGTACTACAAGGAAGACTTCTGCATGTACTGATTTATTTCTCTGAAAATATAAAGAGAAAGGATCTCAGTATATTCTGTGTTTCTGACATGCAATATATCCCAGTGCAACTGCAGTTTCTGTAATTCTCCTTAGTCTTGTTGTTTGTTTGTTTTTTGTTCGTTTTTTTTTAAAGCATAAAACATCATCATTTTCTCCCTCTTCTGAAACTGAAGGAAGGATACTCACAGTTACAGTAGAAACAAATGCCAGCTGTTATTTTTATTTTAAAAAAAATTTCAGTGGAAAGCAAAAAGAGAACTTTTTAGCATCTGTTCTTGACTCTTGTTGAAGAAAAGGGGAAGATTATTTTTTGGCTCAAACAAAACCTGCAGCAAGTTTTTGGTTTAGTTCAGGAGAGCATTGCTCACTGGGTGGGGGGAGGAGGGAAGAAAACACTTCAGCAAACTATGGTTCTTCAAATCTATCCCCGCTCAGCAAGTGAAAGCGTTTCCTGCAGTTTGGTGAGGGAAGGCCCATCCCGCAAGGAAGATGCTAATTGGGAGTGTGAGGAAATTGGGATTTGGTTTCCTGCCCTGCCCCATACAAGCTAGGTAACCTGCAGCATTTTGCTTGTGGGTGGAGCTGTTCATGTCATGTCCCTTAGGTATCTAGGTTAAGTGCTAAAAATACATTACTGAGAAGCCACTCTGCACCAACTGTTGCTCTGATGTCGCTGAAGTTAGATGCCTGGAGCTGTTGATGGGAATAGCTCTTCCTCTTCCCCTTTCTCCTTAACCTTGCTCATGCAGGGGTGTTTATGTCACATATACAATGCAAACAGGGATGATATAATTCCATAAATCTGATATGGGCCACATACAGAAGTTTGTGTGACTGGCATTCAGTGCCCAGTTAGAAGAATGCTTATTTGAGAGAATCTGTCCTCGTTAGAAATGCAGGTCCTCTTAGCCTAGAGGATTAGTAATTGGGGCTGCAGATAACAGGTGCTGGGAATAGTAAATTCTCATGTCATGGGAAATAAAGCTTTGACTGAATCCTGTTGTCTGCCATCACTAATGAACCAGATAGATGAAAACTTATTATTTTTGCATGGTTCTGTATATCATGAAAATCATCCAGGTATTATTCTTCAGTGCTCAGAGCACTGCAGCCAGATGGGATGAAAGGGTGCTAAGTTTTGTGCCATTGTCTAGCACAACCTCATTTGATCCTGAAATAGGTAAACTCAGTCATCTCTTCAGATACCGAAAGGTCCTATGGAGAAGCTTACATAACAGTGGTTGACACCTTTGTAATTTTTGGAGGGGATGGTGCTACAAATGATTTAGACTGTTTAATTTTAAGAATAATTTTGACTTCAGAGTTTTATTTTCAGCCTAGTTTCATCACCCACCAGAACTTGCCAAATGGATGTGGTATGAAAGGTTATGGTGTCTGGTCAGTGCAAATGATAAAGCACATACTTTATTAATAGATAAATTTGTGGTTCCTTGTTTGTCTATAGGAATGTTTTTAAGAGATATGTTTCTTAGCCCAGTTAATCTGTTTCTGGCGAAAAAGTCCATGGCTTGTAAATTTGGCAGGCTTGAACCATTGGGATGAACTCACCATACCAGGTATCTGCCCTTGTTTAACTCAGAAGTGTTTCTGACTGCCTTATCTGAAGTGTTGGCTTCTCGTTTGGGAATTACTGTGTAGCCAAGACTCTGATTGAAGCCTGGGGAATTACTCATTGGACATATTACATGTCATAAAAATACTGGGTGCTCTTTTAAGTAAACTAGATTTTGGGGGTTTCCAGCAGGGTAACCATAAGTACCTGATCCTTGAGAATTTTATTCTTTTTCTTTGTATTCTGGCTACTATAGAAAAAAATCACCAAAACCATCCCAGAACAAAAAAACCCAAACAAAACCAAAACAGACCCAAAAAGTAGCTTAGCTTATCAAGGTGTAGTAAAAGATAAATTTGTTGGAGTCTGTTTTGCCAATTTTTTTTTTTAATGATGGGTAGTAAATAAGGCTTGGGGCATCCCAGGTATGGATAGAATTTCTGTTCCACAAGCACTGTCTGCCCCATATGCTGAGCAGTGAGGTCCCAAGGGGACAAAATAACAGTATTTCTAGAAACATAGACTTGTTTAGGTTGGAAAAGACCTTTAAGATCATTAAGTCCAACTGTTAGAAGTCCAACTCATTTTTCTGTCCTTCCCCTTCTTTTATCCATAGGTGATAGAAGTGTGTTCACAAGTGTTTTATGTTCTACTAGTTTTACTGATGCTTTTAAAGATATTTAAGTGGTGTTGGGCTGACTTTCTTCACTCAGGCTTCTTAAAATTCAAAAATATGTTAATTCAAGCATCCCTAAGCTTCTGGAGTCCTGATTATGCAACTGTAGAATGTGATTTTTTTTTTTTTTTCCTCCTCAGATAAAAAAATACAAAGCAAGGTGTAGTTCCTGCCCTGACTTGTAGGTGTTTTTCTGATTAAGTCCTTTGCTAATGATAAGACTTCAATTTCTGTTTTCATTTTTTTTGTTCTTTTGATCCCTTTTAATAGAATATACTATAGTTAAAAAAAGAAAAAGTATATGTGAACCTTTGCAACAAACTGTTTTGATGGCCCAGGGAAAGGAACCCCCAGTTTTGCCTGTACCCTGAGTGGTACCAGACAGAGACACAGGTGAATGGACTGGATCAGCAGCACTTCAGCCTGGCCTTTCTGCAGGGAAAAATGTGGACTGTATTTGAACTGGTTTGTCAGTATGTAGTACTGTGCTAATATGTCTCAAGTGATTGACTTCTCCAAAGTCTGAAAATGCTACCGGTCTGAAATACCATCTGCTAAATACCCTGTGATTCCTTAGGAATTGCTCCATCAGTCAAAACACTCTCCTCCAACCTGGATAATGGGATGTTCCTTGTTGATTTTTTTCCTTTACTGCCACACTGGAAGCTAGGTGAGTGCAGTTGTGAATGGGGTGTGGATAAATGCCCAACCCCATGATATCACTTGCAGTTTAGCAGATACCAGCAAGGCAGTGCCACATGTAGCTTGTCCTGAGTCTTGAGTTCTCCCAAACTAAGCCACATAGCACCTTAAACTTGTGCAATCCTTCTCCTAATCCATGATGTGAAGACATCCTTGGTGTTCACATAACATTTACTATGCAGCAAACATGGAACAGGCATGGTTTACTTCACACTGTCATACAGAGGATTCACCTTTGACTGACAGCTTGCTAGATGTGTATTTTGGTTCCAGCAGAGAAAACTCAATACAGATCTCCATTGTCTATTTCCTCTCCAAGGCTCCGTTCTCCCTCCTCTACCCCAACCTAAACTGAATTTTATAGGAAAAACATGAGAAAAGGGCATATGGGGTGAAACATGCTTCTTTCAACTTTGAAGACCTAAGAACAAGTTGAGAATTCAGCTAACTCTTCTTCACTGTGAATCTTTCCATTGACCCTTGCAGGGAGCTGAAATGAGGTCTGACTATTGTTATGTTGCCTTGATTTTTGTTTTCATCTCGCCTGTCAAGATTCATAGTATCTGCACCTTCCTATTGAAGTCTGGGAGTAAATAATGGGGTTACAGAAGTCTAAAGGTGACTTTGTTGAAACTGAAATTCTGATCTTTCTTTTAACAATATACTCAGGATCCTTTTGTAACTAATAGAAAATAACACAGAAGAAGGGGAGAGTGGTGCTGTTGAATTAATTTTCTTTAGATTACCCTTTATATAAAATTAATTATAACTAAACAAATATTAAAAGTTACAATGCAATTGGTTGGGTTACCATGGGTTCAAATACAGCGTAGAGCAGTTTTTGAGACTGCGATATGGGAAAAAAAGTACTGAGCTTTCAAGTGCACAGCATTTAATGTTTATCTTCTTTCATTTGTTTTGGTAGAAAAAGATCTTTCTTGCTTCTCTGAAGAAAGGTTTGCTCTACGGTATGACATGATGGCTGGAAAAATGCTTAGAAATTCAACACCTATCAAACCATTGAAGTTGAACCCTCAGTGAGGACAGGGAAGTGTATCCCAGCACTATGGGTATGATGGGAACTGTAAACATAGAGGTAGTCCAAGGAAGGAACTTAATCTCCATTGAACTATATTTGTTCTTTTACTACTGTACTTGGCTTATTGCTTTTTCTAGTAAGGATATGGGTTTTGGTTGTTGTTTTGTGGTTTTTTTGTGTGTGGTTTTTTTTTTTATCATTCTGCATTTTAATGCCTGTACAGATTCTTGGATCTGAAGTGCCACATTCCATGTTTTCATTGAGTTAGATAATTCTCTGACTATTTTAAAACTCTTTTGCTTAAAACTGTTGAAATAGCTTCCTGACAACATGGTACAAAATTGAATAAACAGGGAAGTGCTCATTGACAAGATGTTCCAATACATGTGTATCATTTCTGTCTTTGTCATAAAATGAACAAAACAGAAACTAACAATCTGACATAGAAAATTTTAGCAAGTTCATCAGCAATTTGGGCATGTAGAAGTTTCTGGTTTTGCAGATATTTACTATAGGAAACAACCTTTGGGTTTGCCTTACTGGATTCACAAGATTGCTGAAGTCAGTAGTGACGGCAGGAGCTGGCTCTGCTAAATGCACATGAAACAAGCCTTTTGAGATCATAAATAAAACTTTTTTGCAAGCCAGAGTTTTGCCAATATGCTTTAATCCTTATCTCTGCAATGGCCCTCTGAATAATGTAAGCATTCAGTTTTGTTACATTAAAAATTATCTTTCCTTAATTGATGAGAGTGATTTCTGCTTCCCCCCCCGCCCCTTGTGGAGAAGTGATTCTATACCAAGTACTGCCAGGTGTCTTTCTGCGTGTAGCCAGAGTTAAGCTGCATTGGCGTCAGGGTGCAGGACTGTTGCGATCATCAACTGAACTGGTCTGGCAGCTCTTGTATTGGCTAAACTTGGAGGCAAATTTGCTGAACATTGCAAAGGGAGAATTCAAAATCTGACTTTTTTTTTTTTTTAAAGTATTTCAATTTTTTTTTCTACCCTAGTCTTGCTCTTTAAATGCGGAATTTGGCAGCGCATGAGCAATTTTTGCCCTAGATCTGGTGATTTAAAAAAAAATTATTTTATTTTTTAATCCTCAATTTAAGAGAGCTTCCTCTTTTATAAGTCTAGCAAGCAAAAATATTTTTGCGGCATCCTCTACAAAAGAACTGAACTTTTATAAGACTGTGACTTTAGGCTATGCAGAAGGTATATGTACAACCCTGAGAAAGGGATTTGTGAAGGTTGTGAGTGGATGAAAAGCCTGGTAGACATTTGGCATCATGTAGGATTGTGGCAAAGCAATGGCAGGGTGGTTGGGTTTGACAACTAACAACATTGTAAAGCTTTGACAGAATAAGAACTTACACGTGGTGTCAATCATTCTCCACATGTCACTTCCAATTTGTCTTGCTATAAGAGGACATCCATCCCCATTGGCATCTGAAATACAGCTGTCAGTGTCACTGTGCCAAGGACAGAGAGCACTGATGGAGCAGAGTGGTGGTGGTGCAGGCAGTTGTTTTGGTGTTACCTATGGAAAGTACAAGGCTAAAATGGGGCAGAGATGGCTCTGACAAGTGCCCTCTGAAGGATAATCTTCAAAAAAGTGGACTAAGGGGAGATCAGTAGGTGGGAGGGTGGCTGAAGCTGTGTCTTGGTTTTTCTTTAAAGTGAGTAAAGAACAGGAGTTTGCAGCACTGAGAGTAGGACACTTGGAATGGGCTTGAGTTCATATTAGTGTTGCACAACTGCTGATTGGGCTCTTATATACTGCTTCTAGCTTGACTGTAAGAGGTTGCATATTTCCTCCTCTTAATTAAATTTTCACTGTCTTAAGAAAAGGATAAATATTTTTACTATGTTTTTTTAAGCTGTAGAGGGTGCGGCATGCAGGTTCAGTATTTTCCTGCTTTAATCTTCATATGTTTTCCTGTAAATCAATCCTGGAGCTAGATAAAACTTTGTTTTGTGTTGTTAAAAACAAGTATCTCCATGCCACTAATAAAGCTTGGCTCTACGGGGGTCCTGTGGCTGATGAGCTTTGATGTTAGAGAAAGTGAAAGGTCTAGCTGATGCTGTCTTGTGGCTGAACATTTATCAGGTGTCCCTCTGTGTTGATTTTATGATGCCTTCTAAAGTGTGACATCGCACCTTGTTTTTCTCTCCGAGTTAGTTTAACTTGGTCAACAGATTTAACCAATGTTGAGGCAGCAACGAGAGCTCACACATACACTCAGTTTATTCACAAACCTGGTTTCTATGTGAAATCAGACTAAAAGCAAGCCAGACATACCGTTCAGAGGTGGGCTGGCTGATGCACTCTCTTCTTGTCCTGCCCTCACCCACACAGACATGGGAAAGAAGAGTCTTGATGAGGAGCAATGTTTTCAGTATTTCATTTGACAAAATTTTCAGTAATAAAAACATAGAGAAGAAATGCATTTTTGTTTTCGAAGTAACAAGGCAAATTCCCATTTCCATTTGTTTTTAAGCTTCTTAAGCCTTCTAGTGACAGAAAATGGCATAATTTTAAAAAACTTTCCACTGTTTTCCTTTTATTTTTTTAAAGTTTTTTGTCTCTTTTTCTTAAAAGAAACAAAGCAAGCAGGAGGATTATATTTTTCCCCTTCAAAAAAACCTAAACAACACTATTCCAAAAGCAAACTTCTTGGAAAATGTCAGATTAGGAAGTTAAAGAACACCAATCAACACTTTGACCAAAACTGAAGTATATATGATTTGTCAACCAACCAGCCTATCCTGCATGCTTGAAATGAGAAAAGTTTGAAACAGAAAGATGCTGAGAGATATGTAAAGAAAGGAAGGAATTTGCTTGAACAAATTTTTCTTGTCTATATGTGCTACTTAAGTCCGGGAGGGCTTCTTCCATCAGCTGACCACACTGCAGCACAAATGCACTCCTGCTGCAATCTCCTCAGAGAAAAGTGAGGATATCTTGGTTTGGTTCCTTCCCACATTGGAAAGTTACAGCAAACTCTAAAAAAGGCTTAAGGATGTATTTTGAAGCAGAAATCATTTGAAAGGTGATGCAATGACCAAAACTCTTGCCTGACTTATCTTCACAATAGCTGCTAAACAGAAATTCCAAATGAGCTTTTTAAAGCACTGTGGTCCCTGATTTATTTTTTTTTGAGTTATGCTAGACCAACAAATTGTGAGCAAGTTAGTAGTTTGGAATACACTGGAGCTGGGAGAGAGCATTGTTGGTCTGCTCTGACACCCACAATGCCACTGACAGTGGGAGGAAGCAGTGTTGCCAAACCTGCTTGAGATGCCAGCAAAACTAAAGATCTAAACTCCTCAGGTCTGAGACTGTTGTGACTGTATTCCCTCCAGCTGCAGTGACTTGATGCCCTCATTTGTTTGCACAACTGTCTTCAGTGCATGCAAAGTCCTATCTTGCAAAGCTAACTGCATATGGTAGCTATAGTAATGGAGTTTGTGAGTTAGGTGCCTATGCCGTCTGCACGTACGTGCTCTTAGTAAAGTTTTGATTATAAAGTTGTACGTGGTAGGGAAGGAAGGCTATTTTTGCAAGTCTGCCTATACTATACTTGTATTTTGTCTCAGTTCTAATCTTCTGAGAAGCATATATACCAATAACTGAATACCAGTGCAGTCCAGACTAGTTCTCCATCCTCTTGCTCCACCCACTGTTATGGGTGTTGTATTCTGTGTCTGCTCTGGCTGTGTCTGTTAAAGTAAGATAGTTACAGTGTGCCCTGGGGCAGCGTCTGAGTGTGTGTGGTAGTGACAACTGTTAGTGGAAAGAATGACTGTGCATGTGCATATGGGACCAGCATGCCAGGACTCAGGAGGCTGTGCTTCTGCATGACTCTCAAAACCACAGCTGGTGACTGGAGAAATGGGAAGGAATTTACAGGTCAGAATTGTAAATCAATTCCCCATAGTTTTGGACTGATGTGAGAAAGAAGCCTTGATATCCATCGATGCTCTTCCACCTCTTTTAAAATGTTCTGTTATGAATATACTGTTTATTTATGATCCTGGTGAGAGAAACAGATAAGATTAAGGCCACCTAGGGCTGCCAGCACATATAAAACTGTGGCTTTATATGACGTGATCTTAATGTACTTGAGAGGAAGGTGGGTGTAACAGTGTGAGACTAGTCCAAAATGCGTGTCTCCCGTGCATCCTCATAGCTGCCTACTTGTCACTTTAGCCTGTTACACTAACAGCAGTAGTAAACACGTGCAAGCTGTGTCATTTTTGTGTGTGTGTATAAGCACAACTGCAAATTTGTAGCTATGAAAATTTGCTATTTTGATTCTTTTTTGCTTTGTTTTGAAAACTTAGTGATGCGACTAGAACACTATTGTTGTTATTTGGAGCTTTGCCTGTGCAATCGGCTTGCCTCCTATTTTTATTTGGAGTTTTACAAACTGTAATAAAAGAGCACCCAGACAATGCTCTGAGCACTGCGGATGATTTTATTTAAAAAAATACACCCATAAACAAATGGCTTCATCAATCACCTCAGACCAGATCAACTAAAACTTGCTATACTTATGCTGTTGCTAAGTTAAGAGCCATCTGTTGCTATCTAGTAGCAGACTATTTACATATATATAGATCCAAAATACTCTGGTAACAGGAATTGTCTTTTCTGTCAGAATCCTACGATGTTTAGCAGCTCTCTCCACCTCCCAGATCTTCATAGTGAAAGGTGAAATGAGGCTCTTGTGGTGAGCAGGACTAAATCCCTGGTTTGCATTGACTTGGTGGGTAGATATTACAGAGGCTGGGAGTTCTAAGGGCGTTTGTTATGAGAATATGGTTACCAGGGAGAGAACCATGTGCTGTGCTGGAACAGACTGTTAAATCCTGAATCTGACAAATTGCTTTTTTGTGTTGTTTATGGAACAATAGAGCAAAAAGATGTATGAATTCGGGTAAGAATAGGCACAAGAGCTGTATTTGTTCTTCTAAGACTGCTGAAGAAACTAAGGCTGCCTAAGAAACAGCGTTGAACCAAAAAATGTTTAACCTGATCATCCAGAAACGCAAAGCTCTCCTATGTGCAGGACATGCTTGTGACTATTGCCTTTCCCTGAATACTGCCTGCTGTACTGCTACTGATACACTTCTGTATCTTACACAGATTTTTCTGGAAGGCTTTTGAGTTTTTCTGTCTAGGAAATGCTAGAATAAAATAGAATACAGTAAAAGAGAAGTCAGAAGTGACATGCAGTCCATGTCTGTTATGTGCACTGCTAACATTTGTTAGACATCCATTTTTTTGCAGTGGTTTAATAATGCTGGGGAAATTAAATATATTTAAAAGTTAAATCATGAAGCAAAAGCTGTATCTGTAGAATGATCACATACCAGGTCTGGAGAAAAATTTTGTAAATCAGTGGTAAGGGTGATCTGCCTTTTGATCTGGTCCCTTCTTTTACATCATTCATTTCTAAGCAGCTAGTTTAGTATTTCATTCAAGTGGATGAGATCTTGTACATCCAAGCTTCAGTATCAAAAATTATGGTCGATTTCAAATAGGGAAAATAATAACAATAAATAGACTCTTAAACTGAGCTCTGGACAGGCATGGAGACTTCCAAGGAACAGCTTGTCTACCACAGAGTATGTGGTGATCTTTGGACCAAGGTTTCCATCCAGTTGGCTGACTGGGGAGTACTAACTTCTCAGTAAGTTGCTGGAGAGTTCTTGGGACTGTTTGGCTAGGAAGATCATTGCAGACTTTTGCTTATGCAGGAAAAGCTGGTATTGGAAAATCAGCTAATGCTGGTTCCATTTCTGAAAGTGACCTTGTCCCTGCAGGTTTTCCCTTGCACTGGTGCGTGCTTGGGTGCAGACCTTGGGCCCCTCTCTGCCCACGCAGTGTGCCCTGATGCTCCTGCAGTGCTGAGGGCCAGGGAGAGCTGCAAGCAGTGTGCAAAGTGCTGGCCTCCCTGCCTCCGACTGCTAGTTTGGGCAGAGTCCCTCTGCCTGGCGAGAGCTAGTCTGCACACGCACATGTGCACCAACGTAGCAGAAGTTGTGAATGAAAACCATTGGAGTCAGCTTAAGTTTTCATAAGGGTGGTTTCATCCTGGAGTCAAAATGGTTGAAATTGCTTTCAGCTAAGCATAGGAACTGCTTTGGGTGGCCAAGGAAGTCGCATTTGTTTGAGTTCCTGGTTCCAGCAGAAGGGGACACTGGGTAAAGCATTCTAGGGTGGACAGAGGCAGTCATACAGACACATAGGCCCCTGGCAGCAGGTGCTATGGGCTGGGAGCTCCTTGAGCTGCCCAGCAGCCTAAGGGTTTCGGTAGCTGTCATTGCTCTTTTACTTTTTTTCTAAAGTGTTTGCAAAATGTAGAAAAATGCAGCAGGTCCAGAAAAACTGGAACTGTTTGGTGCAATTATTCAGAGCAACAGCTTAGCATAGACAAACCTACTATATTAAACTTATGCCTAGAAAGTGCTGCAAATGCAACAACTGAAAGTAGGAAAAAGTAATTTTTTTAATAACTGTAATCCTCCTTTAAGAGAAGCCAGAGCCCAGGTATAAGCTGGATTTAAGGTAAGCATGTATGCAATTTCTTTATGAAAACTGTAGGGACACATAGATAACACAGTTCCATTGAATACTGGGAAAGCAGAGGAGATGAACTAAGCGAGATGCTCCTCCAGCATCACATGTTGTCTGGAAAGTTTATAATCATGCCCTGTAGAGCAGAGTTAGTTGTTTGTGTTATTATAGCACATTACACAGCAATGTAGTACAAGTGTATGGCAACAGCTATAGGAACACCAACAGTTCAATCTCACTATTCTAAAATTTCCTGAAATACTTGAGTAGCATTTTCCAGCTTTTCAGTTGCTTTAGTTGGTGACTCTTCTCCATACTTTCTATCCCTAAAGCATCAGGTCTGATATTCAAAACATTGGTCAGGCAATGGCACGTACAGCAGCAAAATACACAAAGTTACTACTGCTTTTGTGTAAAAGAGTCCTTAGGCCACATGAAAATATGATATTTGCATGTGTAGATGATCATCAGTGCCTCCTGCATTTGAAAGATGACCAGTTGGCAGTACAGTGCACCACCTGGGAGACACTTTGACTTCCTGCAAACTGAAGATTTCTTGTCTCTTCCACAACAGGACACAAACTGCCTCCTATATCCTCTTCACATCAATCTCATGTGCAGTGTTGAGGGAACCAGTTATAATCCACTAGTTTATTCTAGAAAATTGTGTGCGTGTGTGTGCGTATTCTATTAACAATCATAACATCTTCCAAGGTTCTTTTTAGCAAGGGCAACTGCCGCTGGCATTTTGGCTTTCCTTCAAACCAGTCTTGTCAGCAAGAAAAACCATATGAACTTGGAGATTGAAATCAGTTGCCCCGGGGTACCAGGTCCGGTTTCATTTTAACAATAAAAGAATCTGATGCCTTTTAGCAGGCAGGTAGTTATTGCCTAGATGAAGGAAGAGTTGTAATAGTAAATCTAGAATAGCATTCAGATGTGACATCAGCTGATATATAAATACTGTATGTTTTGCCATATCCACCCACTCTTTCTATATGCAGGGAAATCTGAACCAAGGGAAAAGTCAGATGTTAGGCTGGCTCCCCCAACTGCACAATTATGTGCTAGTAATCCTGAACTTACTCTACATTTGCAGGTAGCTAGAGAGGCCTGAATCCTAATGCTGTGCTCAATTTCATACAGCTTACATTCAGCTAAAAAAGCTTGAGCCTGTCTGCATTTCCAGTCACAGAAGACTAGAGGACAAAATAAATGTTTGAAAGTTCCTGGGAAATTACAGTCATGGAAAGGCTCTCCTTTGTAGCCTGTGTTGTAGTTGTTATGCTGTGATCTCCTGTGGTCAAGGTGTTCACTGGAGCTAAACATTCAGTTGACTGATTCTTACTAAAATTGGAAATGGGAGGCTTAAATCAATGGGTGCACATCACCTCCTCACTATGACATATGCAGAGTAAGCCAACTTTGCCCTAGCAAAGGAATGAATCATGGAATATTTAGTATCTGAACATCTTATCGTCATGTCAGGTATACTATAACGCATGTAATGACTTTCCAGAGTTTTATCCAGATAGTTCCTTAAAGTTGTCATCACTACTAAACGTTAGAGAGCTACCAGTGGGGACACATGAAGGCAAAGATGGTATCTTGTCCTTAAAGAAATTCCCAAGCAATTCTTTGCCAGGTACACCATTGTTTTGGCTTGCTGCAACTTATCTTTGTGACTATGAAAATCAACCTGGCCAGTGCCTTTTTCTGAGCTCAAGTCATAGTTTGTTGATCTGGAAGAGAGCCATTAGCAGTGTGCTAATTGCAATCTGACAGCTGTGTTTCAGAGCCCCAGCAGGATGGTGGCTTCTCAATGGTACAGGAGCAGCTGTTGACTGTGGCTCTAATTGCTGCCCTGTACTCTTGACAAAGTGGAGTAAGGGGGGGGGGGGGGAAGCCCTGCTGGGCTACAGCTTAGCAGTTCCCCTTATGAATAATTTTCCTGAAGGTGCCACTCATTCTTCTAGTCAAGCATGGTGGAATTATTCTCACCCATGCAGCTTAATCAGCAAGAAGTGAGTTTGGTGTGTTGTTAGGAGGGAAACTACTCTCTGCCATTGAGCACTAGCTGGGGCATAGCTGCCAAGATAAATAAACAGTCAGGTTTGTAGAACTAGATGTCTCCTTGGGTTGCTGTCTGTATCCATAATTTAGTATCAGAAAGAATTGGAATTTTTGCTTTTCAGTTGTTTCCCACCTCAAAAATGTAGAGTGTCTCATTTTTTCAACTAAGTGAGCTGAAAACTTGGGGCACAGATTCATACAGTTGCTGATATGGTGCACCACAACCTATGGGAAAGCTTTCTGCTTTCCTGTTAGGCTCTTCAGAGGTGTACATTGCTCTCTTCTGTGGCCACAGAGGTAAAATAGCAATGCTTATGCCTGCCTGCAATGTCTATGCATTAGTGGAAGACTGTGGAGGACAATTACATTAGGTGGAGGTTCTGTTTTGTGTGTGTGGTGGTGGTTTTTTTTTTCCTCAGTTGGGGAAAAGTGGAAAATGTGAAATGTTATTAGTTAAAAGCAAAACCCCTGAAAGCAGTTATTTTGACATAATTAAAATGCTTTAAGATATCGTTTCAAACTCAATTTTAAAAACTTCAGAAAAAGGTCTGTTACAAAAAGAAAAATCTGTAAAGTTTAGGTCTGAAATTACAAAGGATACATTTTATTCTGGAAATTATTTGACTGGGAAAAAAAAAAAGTTGTTAAAATTCACTAAGAGATATAACGTTATAGGCAGCTTTCCACTTTGATGAAATACTTCTATCGATGTATCTTAAAACAGTTTCACCATCTATCTCTTATCTATATGGGTTAATTTTTCTTGATGAAATTGCTTTGTCTTTCTTGTGTCTTCAAATTGATAGCAGGCTGATCCTTTACTCAATCTTCTCCCTTTTGATCTGATGCTACATTTGTCTCAGTCATAGAAAATGTTGCTCAACAGGATATCAGTCCCTTTGACCTTTTCCTGGGATACACAGTCCCATGTGATGCAGTACCACACGTGCCTTAAAGTAGGAGTTTGCAATCTTGCAGATTGAGCAAGGTAGAACTGGGGTGCTTTAATCTTTGTACAGCTTTAAGCAATCCAGAGATGACATTACTTCAGTACTGGGTTGCATGTGTTTGCTTCACTGTGGTTGGTAGGATCTGCTAAAAAATGGTAAGTATGTGTGCAGTGGAAAGTCTTCAAAAAGAAAAATAAATTACAAAAACCCAAACACTGTTCTTTTCTCCAATGACATAAGAAACCTCATTTTGCATCCAATTAAATAAGTAAATCAATCATCTGGCATTTTTCAATAGAAAAACAGGTAGAAGGAAGGGGAGGGAGTGGGAAGGACAATTCTGTTATTTTGTTTACTTTTCTATTCTGACATAAACATCTATTTTGACTGGTTACGTAGCTAATTTTCTTTGGCTTTGGGAGCTCTTGAAAAAAGAGTACATAAAAGCTTTGTTTTATTTGCTGGAGGAATCGGGAAAATGCCCAGCCAGAAGTTTGCTGAGGGATGGACCCACTAGATCTTTCTGATATTTGTCTAAGGCTCATGGAAAGAAACAGACCCCAGAAGCCTGTAGAAGACAGTTTGTCCACCTCTTCATTTGCCAGTAATTTCATGTGATCAAAACTTCTAATTTCTGTGATCACCAAACATTCAGCAATGGATATTATACTGTCTCCACCTTTATCATGCTGTTTAAATAAAACTATTGTCCCTTTAATTGACATGAAAGTGTTTTGATAAAGAAGATCTTCCACTGTGACCAATAGTGTACTTAAGTCTGGATTCATGACGTATTATATCCGGCGGGTGACACTGGCCTCAGCAGTTTTGAAGGCGTATTTTCAGAGATACTTCAAATTTCCCCCTCTTACTACAGTTTCAGCTGGCTACAGGAAGTAATTTAGTATGGGATAGGTAAAAGTGCAGGCTGAGAATGCAATTTAATATACCTGACAGTGTTTTTTTTCTTTTTTCACTTACTCATTTATCAACCTAAAAGCTAAAGCAAATAGGGATGCAACTTGTAAAGTTGTTGAATAATTTTAGTGAACTTAACCACATGTTTTGCCTGAGGAAGAAATAGTTAATTTTATATCTAAATTTTTTTTTCATCCAAAGCAAAGGACCCTCCTTTTTCCTGAAGGCAATTTCAAGCTGTTATTCAAGAATGAAAATTGATAATTGTTATAGCTGTACTCGGTTGATCTTAATTTTAGTGAAGCTCCAGGCTAATAAATATGAAAATATCATCTTCCTGGCTGATAAACTGGTTAAATGCATTGGTGCAGGATTTTGATGATGTAGCAATAGTTAATATTTGTTGCTTAGCAAAGAGCAGTTATAATCCTGTCTTTGGAGCTAATCCAAATAGGGAGAGAGAAAAAAAGTCATTCAGCAGCAGTATGAAGTGGTTTTTTTATATGTGCAGGCACACACAAACATTGTTAGACAGCATAAAATGCTCTCGTAGCAAACTGTTTGCTCTCCTTACTGATGAGGCGAACACAAGGAGGTTCCAGTGCCTGCTCCCATACCTTGTCTAATTCAAACATTGGATGATAAACTTTTCCACTAAATGACTTCTGAACCCATGTCAATATAATACTTACAGAAATTTGAGTACAAAATACCTTTATCTTGCCTGTACTAAGGACAAGAAGCTGTATAGAAAAGCTCTTAAAGGTGAGTGAGCAGACCTATGCTTGAAACACAAACAGGGACCCGGAGCTTTGAGGTCTGTGCCAGCTCCAGTACAGGTCATGAACAAAAGGCCCATCTGTAAAACAAGGGTCATGATACCTACCTGCACACCAGGGTTTTACAAATCACTGGTAAAAGATAGTATATTCTATTCACTGGATATAGTTGCACAAATGCAGGGTTGTGGTACCAGTGTGGGCAGCTGTAAGTCCTCTTAACCCATGTATTAAAACTTAGTTTGTAATTGTGGGTGTCTCATTTTCAGAAAGGTCTCTTGCATTCTCCCTCCCATACTTTCCATGGCCAGAAATGTGTTCTCTGGGATACCTCGGGAAATACTGGTTTTAGATCATCTGAAGGCAGTTTTGATAAGCACTTGAGCTTTAGGCATCAAAAAGTAACTTTCCTGCTTTTCATTAATTGTCATTTCTGGTATTTACTGCTATCTGTGCTCCACTACACAGTGTAAATAGGAGAACAAGGAGTTAGGCATTACTGGGAAGTCAGAGACTGATGCAGGAGACTTAGGTTCAGGTGAGGAAAGAGAATTTGGTTATATCTTCATATTTCTGATAATATGGTTCTTTAGCTCTAACCTATACTTTCCTGTGGTGTCAGGACTTGCTGATTTAGAGTTAGAGTAATTGGTAATAAGACTATCTGTTTTGTCAGATCTGCACATTGAACAGGAGGGGCAACACAGACCACTGTGTTCAGTTCTCTGATCTGGAAGGCAGCATACCATGTGGGTTTTCCTTAGAAAATGTAATTTAATTGGGCCTCTTTTTTTTTTTTTTTTCTTCTTCTTTTTTTTTTTTTTCCTTCCAAATGACCCTTCAATACTCCCATCAGAAACACTGCAGATAGTTGAAATTCTGCTTCATCACAGGATTAGGAGTATTGGCCAAATGGTTGCTGTGAAGTTAGAGAAATAGTTCCTGGAATTTGATTGAGCAGAGTACTGGACCCTTTGAAGGAAGATTTAACCTTGAAAGTTATTTCTCCAGCGTATCTGCTCAGGAGGCAACATAACTCTCCTGTGTACACAACACTAATTCATAGAGATAGCTTCTTTCATTAAAATGGAAATCTTTGTAATGTTATTTGTATTGGGATTTTAGATCATCTTAAAGCAGACTGGTTGAAGTCTTCTTCCATTCCACAGTCAACTTCTTTTGGGTGTATACTAGTACTTGTGTTTTTATTATATGAGGGGAAAAAAGTAAGCAACTGACTATTTTGGCAACTTGAATACTGTGATGAAAGAAACTGGATATTATGGATTCATTCTAGGTCATGAAAATACTTATGAAGTATGAATTTATTAAAGGTCTTAAGTACAGTACTTAAAACATCTGCTGTGCATCTTATGGCTACACATGCAAGTTTTATTTGAATATGTATAATACTATTGCTAACAAAGATCGCAATAAGAAATGAACCTTGAAATGCAGCACAAAGTTCTCTAGCATAACAACATTCAGATAGTAAGTAGAGGTATACTCATATAAAACACATGGAGTCCACACTCCCAACTCAGCCTGTAGGAAGTAAAAGCAGAAAATTAGGGACATGTTAAGATAATATAGTGATAACTGGATAGAGAGGCAAAGGTGCCAGTTGAGCAGTGTGTCACACTTTGATTGCGATTTATGCATGGTTATGTAAGCTCATGAGACTAGAAGTCATACTCATAGAAGAAGAGCAGGTGAGAAGATAAAATAAGGCCCTTAGAGGCAAAACAATATAGGCTTCTTTCAATGACTTTGTGATAAATGAGCGATGTCAAATGCTAGGAGCAAGAGTTGAGACTTGACTCATTAAATGTCAATCCCATAATTCCATTCCTCACTTTTCTTTCTTCTAAACTGTAACCCAAAGATGCTTTTACTACAGTCAGTGCTGGTCTCTAACTTCCACAAACTCATTATTTTATCTATGAGTTTTCCTTAAAAGTGTTAAGGAAACAGAGACAGAAAAGATAAGTAACTTGCCAAAGGCCAAAAAAAGCACCTGAGGTGGAGTCAGGCACAGAACCCGGTTCTCCAAGCTCATTTGTTTAACTGGTTTTCCTATTTTCCACCTCTTTTCTGTTCCCTGTCAGTCCCTCTATTCTTGTTTGAAGTATAAGGGACTTTATAACCCTGTATTTCTTACAACTGTTTGAAAGCTCTACAAGAGCGCAATACTCCTGATTGTTTTTGTTCAAAGATGGGGGCGTTTCTAGACATGTCACATCTGAAAAGTGAATGACTTTTGGCATATAGTCCTTCATTTTCAGACACAAGGGAAGCATGCAAGGAATATCAAATATATGGCTGAAGCCAGACCACGCGTCTCTAACCATACAATGTTTTATTGTATACTGAAGCCCTAAAATAGGAATTTTCTCTGCCTACCTAGACAGGGGAGAGCCTCCTTTTAGGTATTATCTGCTATACAAATATTGGCCTGCTCCTTAAAGCTAGTTTCATAGAAAGTTGAAGGCAGTCTAAGGAGGAGAACATATCCTTTTATATATGTTGGATAAGGTAAATGATATAAAATAAAATGAAGGATTAAAGCATGCTTGAGCTTGAAGTAATAGATATAAAAAGGACAGGAATTATTGTTTACTTACATTTTTCAGCTGGGTGTGTGCAATCAGTTTTGCTGGGGATTTATGTATCACATCACTTAATTTACAGCCTGTGCCAACTCCCATAGCATGTACCACACCAGCAGCCTGAGTTATGAGCTGCCCAGCAGACACGTGCATTTGTCTGGACCCCTGGCCACTGTTTTCTGCCTTCTCTCTTTACACTTTTCTCTTCACACTCCTCCTCTTCCCCTGGTGCACACTTCCCTTTTCTCATGATTTCCCTGATTTTTCAACCTGCACCGAGGAAAGACCCTTGGAGGTCAGCTTGCTGCTACCCAAAAAGCTGCCAAGCACGCCACAAAGTCCAGGTTATTCCAGGCATGGATCATCAGCAGGTTTGTAGTTAGGATAGTTTTCTTCTTGTTTCCTCTTTTTTTTCCTGCCCCCCCCCCCCCGCCCTTCCCCCCAGTAGTCCGTGCCTTTTTCTCTGAAGAGGGCAAGAGCCAGACAACTTATCCACGAACAGTATCTTTTGCCTTTTCTGAAGTATGGATCTTGACATGGCTTTCTGACTTTAAAATGTGTATGATCTCAACATGATTCTGCTTTCCAAGATATGTTGTCCATTTCAAAAACATCTGGCAAGTGTATTTAGGTGTAGTAGTCTTTGTGATCTTAAGCACATTTCACTAAAACTGAGGTACTCTTAGAAAGCACAAAACAAAAAGCTGGGGATGGGAGCTCTCTGGATGTTTTTGTCATTGCTGCTACTTCATGAAATTGAAATCTAAGCTCTTTTATGAGGGTGGTCTTTCACACCAAGTAAAGATAATGACTGAATGCTGTGCTTTACTACTTTTTTTAAAAAAAAATATTGTTGAGAGTTAGAAGCTTTGTTTCCTGTTTTATCATAATGTTTCAAAGCATAATAGTGCTAAGATCTGTCCTAGAAATCATGTAGAAAGATCTGACTCTTGCCCCTTCAATGAAAGCTAAAATAAACGTTGCAGTGATTTATGATCCACACAACACATTTTATACTCCACACTGCTTATGAGCATGATGACAGGCTTGAAACCAGTCTCAGTAATGTAACAATAAAATGCATAAAAGAAAGAATTCAGAGAGGTCTTGAGAAAAATTCATATAATTATACTTCATGTAAAAAAAATCAAAAGTTGTGCTTAAAGGTCACCCAAAACATTAGAAGAGTGATGGAAAAGAGATAGCAACACAGTTGGAAGTGCATATGTATTTAGAACTGTTTAACCACAACTATTTGAAACCATGTAAGAATTTCTATAAAGAGTTTAAACAAAAGATTTCAGTATATACTATGCTATGAAGCAAGCTGGCTCAACAATAGAATTGCTCACCTGTGATAAATCAAACCCTTACAAAGTAATTCACGTCCATAGTTTTATTTCTAATGGTCAATAAGTAGAAATAACTCTACCAGGTCAAATTTCCCTCTTTCATCAATGAAACCGGTAGCTGGGTTTGGCTCTTCAAGTGTTTTGTATGTGGTAGTTGGAAACTTTAGGTAAATTGCTGACATAACAGGGATTACATTCACGTTTCCATAGAGCATTCAGACCTCAGTGCTTTGTTTTTCAGAGGCCTTTTGAATTCCTGCAGCAAAGCAGAGGTTGGGCTGGGGGTGGGATTAAGGTATGGCTGCGGTATGGGCAAGGAAGGGTCCAGATGAACCAGGCCATAGAGTGATGACCTCTGGGAACACTTGTCTAGTCTCAGTCTGGATTTGCTTGCCTGTAGCTAAAAACAGTAGTATGGCACTCTGAGTGCACAGAGGCTAACGAGCAATTATTAAGACTAGAACTGAGACTTTCAGAGACATCATAATGCTAAATGAAACATCCAAAAAATCATCTCTCCCCCTAGTTTCTGCTTTGAATGTGAAAATAAGGTTTTGTGTTAGAAATGTTTTTTCTGGGTTTCCCAGTGTATTAGCTGGCCAATTGGAAGATCTGCATCTCCTCCCCAGCCTTGCTGCATTTGTATCCTCTTGCCACCAAGGCTGCAACAGTGGCCATCAGCCTCAGGGAGCATTTTTCTCTAGCTTAAAACAGGGAGAAGGACAGGTCTCTCGGCTTCCTGGAGGAGGGAAGCAGATAGGGCAGAGCTGTGGCCAAACACCAGGCCCATTAGGCTGCGTTGTACCGACAACAGTGGTGTTAGGAGGCTTGCAGGGCAGGGATAGCACTGGTAAAGAAGGGCCACAGGGCTCCTTTTTGTCCCATAGTTCTCTTTAGGGATGTAATTACAATTGATGTAGTTGGCCTTGCCTTGTATTGGTCTTTCTAAAAAAGCAAGCCCAACTACTGGCAGCCCGAAAGTACATGTAGATGAACTAATGGGATTCATACGAATTTTTCTTAATAATCTTTCTATTTGCCCATGCAAGTAGCTGGTTTAGTCCTCCTGTCCTGCACTAAGAGCATGTAGGGCGGGTGAAGGATAAGTAGGTGCCCCTGGAGTGCTTGGTGGTAGGAGCTTGGCGAGGAGCAGCAACATGAAGTCCAGAAGTGAAGGCACACTTGGAGCATTTATTTGACTTTGTTTCGCACCCACCTCCCCTCCTCTTAATCAGCTCAAACTTCAGCAAGCATTATGCAGAGGGCTGATACACAGAAAAATTCTTTTGGAATAAAAAGTCTGTTTGCTGGTGGGAAAAGGGTAACGTAGCAACTGTTGTGTACTTTGGTAAAAAAGCAATGCATAAAAGTTGACTCTCTTCATGTTTCTCTGGGTGATTCAGGCTGGCTGGGTGTGGCAGCTGGGGAAATTTGATCCACTAACTATTTACATAAACCAAAAAGTGTTTGTCTAAGCACCAGGAGACAAGGGGCCTAGCTGGATAAAGTGCTGTAAAGAATTCTTTTGGCGGAACGATCCCTATTTGCCATCCAAAGAGGCAGGCAGATGCTTATATAGTAATATATACATTTTTGAGGACTACTTAAAATCCTTTCTCTTATAGCACAGTCAGCCTTTCTGCCCTCTACCCCCTAGAGAACTGAGTGCCTGACTGGAGAGAGAATGGTGGAAGATTGCCTCCCATCCTCCCAAAATTACCTCTTTAGGCCTTCCGAAAATAGAGAATACAAATATGCTACAAAGTAAAAAAAAAAACTAGTTGTAAAAATTACTTCCATTTTGTAGAATGTTTACCAGTGGAACTGCAGAAATTTCATAATTACATAATTAACTATTCTGCCTGTCAAGTGGGTCTAGTTTCAACTAATACTAGCCATGTAAACTCTAATATGTAAATGAACTGGCAGAAAGGAGTTTGGAATTTAACATTAGGTGCTGATTTCAGCACTGATAAATTGCTTTGATCCATTGAGTCATGCCTTGTTGTCCTTCCAAATGAATGCAAGCACCTTCTCCTGGAAATGAGTCACCCCCAAGATGGGGGCCAGCCTGGCCTAGCTATTGTCCACATATAGTATGTACAGGCACATGCATAACTGCTGTACTCAAGTGTTTTATAACCTGTGATGTATTTATCCTCATGATATTACTGTGAGGTAGAGAAATGGTCTTCATTCCATTTTATGGCAATGGAGCTGAGGCATGAAATTTTCAATGTGTTGAAGCAGCTAAGCCTTGGAATTAGTGGGAGCTGAGACACCTGGTGTAGAATCCCAGCTCACACAGTTTTCTATGGGAGCTAGATGATTTGCCCAAGGTAATTCAGCAAGACTGGAGCAGAGAGCAGACTTAATCCAGATATGTGTCCTAGGTAGCAAACTTTCTTCCTTTTGATGGAATTGAGTTTTCAGTTATCATTTATTATCTTAAAGCAGCTTCAGAATCTAATGAGAATGTATTCATACTATGGAGTTTATGCTTTCTGCACATGAATTTAGTGCATTTGCAAGCAGTTCACTGTAAAAGTCAGTGTTTCTGCTATAGGGAAAAAACCTTGAAGCAGAGTAATGTAAACTTTTAATATTCTCCTTGCATATGAAAATGAGCTGCTGCTTGGTACTTGCCTGCCTTGCTGTCTTTGACTTGTGCTCCTATGGGTCAGCTGGAACAAGATGACGGATGATTATTCGCACAGCAAGGACAGGGTTATTTTTAGCAAGGGAAAATCCACTTCTGTAAATGTAGTGATATATGTACTTCAGGACTTCTCTGTGATTGTAATCGTGGATCTTAGGCTGTGATATCTCATGAAACAGTATGTGTCTCAGTTTGTGCTTGCCCTCCAGAACAGAAATGGATTTGGCAAAGCCAAATCTAAAAGTACAGCTTTCCATTGAGAGGCTTCTGCTACCATTAATGTTTTATTATGTTCGAATGCATAAAAGAAATACTTTAAAGGCACAGACATTTGACAGAGCAGAGGTCCATTTGAAAGGTCTGTGTGTTCAATGTAGCTGTACACGTCTTCCCACAGGTGAGTCTGGGAAAGGATTGAGCACGTTTTCCCCAGGACAGCTCCATGCATTTTCTATTCCTGATCAAGATCTATTCATTGGGCAAGTGCTGTTTAATCAAGCAGCAGGAAAAGGGTGTGTGCTGTCTTCAGAAGTACAAAGAAATCTCATTCAAAGACAGTCCCGTTCTTAAAAGGCTGGTGTTTAAATTAGACCTGCCCAGACAGGTCTGGCGTGTTTAGTGTGACCCCCTTTCACTGTGGATGTTCCGGTTATAACTATCTTACTGCTTCCATTTAAAATAAAAACACAACTGCCATAGAAAACATAGATCAAACCAAGCTCCAAACAACTGTCAGCCCCTGTTGTGAGCAATGTTTCATGGTAAACCACTGCTACCGAAAAGTAGCTACAAGCAAAACTTTTAGAAAAGTACATAAAAGATCAAAATGAGCAAACTTAAGAGATGGTGTGCTACTTAACAAGGGCAGCATGGGAGAAATGACACGTCTTTTTGTTTTATTCTGGTATTTGGGCTTCATTGGTTTTGATGCCATTCAGACCTAAATATATCAAAACTCTGTGATTGTCTTGGGTTCTAGAAACCAAGCAGAGTGTGTCCTTTTCAACTGCATTAACAGGAGAAGCTGCATACCATATTTGGTAGTCAGAACACTGGTATTCTTGACTTCTCAAATGTTTTTCCTCTTCTTGGTCCTTTATGCAGTTCTACTTCACTCTTCCAATATTAGATCTGAGGAAAATGAGTCTTAGAGGTCACTGAGGCTTATTTTATTCTTGTTGGCATCATATGCAATAGCTTTGCAGGTTATAAACAAATGAGATTGTTCTGAGATGTGCAGCACTTCATTTCTGGTATAAGGGCAGACCACCCTGGTAGCTGCTAGAGTCCATATGTTCAGCTTTTTCCCTGGAAGGCCTCTTGGTGGGTTACAGTCTCCCTCTGTCTACCTCAGTCTACTGGCAGAGGTAGCAGATGCTCCGCATAGGTCTTGCAGTGAGTCATGTATGGAGAATGAATGATCCATCTGCACATGGTGATGCATGCCGGGAGAGGCGTATTCGTGCTAAGGCTCACTAGGAGCCACTCCCAGGCTGTGCTGCTTATGAGGATGAGTACAAGTCCAGCACTCCCTAATTTCACCAGGTGTTCGCTGTTCCTCTTCAGCTCTGCAAGGTCGAGGCCTCTGCACAGAGGAGAGAAGTGTTTGTGGCATGGGTGGTAACTGCTGGTGTTGGAGTACCCCTTGAGGCGGCTTTGCAGAGCTTAGGACTCCCTTTCTTCTCCTAGTTTGGTTGATGAAGTCGAGGAAGCTCTATTATACACAGTAGCACCTTACCTCTGTTTACAAAGCATGGGGGTGAAGAGGAATTCTTTTGATTGATATGAGATGGGATAGGACAGAAATACAGTTATCATGCTTTCCAGTGAAACTTCACCTTAAACTGTGCTTGCCTTCTTGAGTTATCACAAGCATCTGGAGCCACTTACTAGGATTCATTACAAATAATTTTAGATCTGAACCTCAACGGACAACAAGAAGATAAGTTGTTGCAGGAGAAATCAGGAACTGCTCCAAAATAGCAATCTCTCACAGGCAGGAAAGAGCAGATACTGCTTTATTGATCAAGAAAGTAGGGAGCTTTTGCCCTGTTGAAGAGGGGAATGAACCTTGGTGATATAAATAATGACTAGGATGATAAGAGATCATTCATCACACTTTTCTATAGATAGAAAAAGAAACACAGACCTGTGCATATGAGGTACTGCAGGGTGTAAGTGAAATCCCATATTTATAAAAGGGAGTCTGACATCACATCTAGAAATTTCAGTACAGATCCACTGCAAAGGGGAGAGGTCAAAGATTTGTCTTTCCTTATGTACATGAACTTGGTGTTGAAATCTTGCAAAGTGTAGGAATTGCTGCCTTGTGGTTAGATTTTCCAGATTGCTGCACTGCATTTGCATCTGGGCCCTGTGTGTGTATCTGAGGGACATCTCATTGTTGGGGAATACCTTTGTCACCATCTTTCCTTTGTGAGGGTTCCTGCCAGCTTTGAGAGGAAGAAAGGAGGTGGGAGGTCTGCAGGATACCGGATAGCTGAAGCTCTCTGGAGTCTTGTTTCTTTCAGCAGAAAGACCCAAAGGAAGCCATTTAGGAAAAAATGCTTAGTTTATAGTAACTTGAAGGTTTGCCACTCTTAACTCCTGTCGCAGCACTCTCCAAACTATCAAGCTGCAATGAGGTCTTTTACGCATCACATACCAACATACTCCTAGTGCTAGTCCCTTCTCATCCAGGGCCCACTCTCTTTCTCTCTCTCTGTGTCTTCCTCCTCTCTCTTCATTGACTCTCAACCACTTACCAGAACCAGCCACAGCTGCACCTTGTCTACATCAGCCCACCCACCACCCCTGAAGCCAGCCCACAGCTGTATATTATCAATATTAATTAACCCAGCTTCATTCTTCTACAATCTCCTTCCATATAATCCTCTTTAAAAGATATATTTGAACTAGATCAGGTCCAAGACAAGGCAGTTTCTGTGACTGTCGTAGCTTTCTTACTGTTAAAAGTGCATGTAGTACTTTGGTAAGCATAAAAATGTCATGTAAAATCACCACCTTCTGTTTGACATCCTCAGCTAGCAAAAGCTTCTGTGTAAACATGAACTGAGACACAGGAGTGTGCTGGTTTAAAAAAAAAAAAAAATTAATGGATTTTGGCAAAATCTGGTGCACAGTATTTCTTCACCCAAGCTGTAGCTCGTAAGCTGTGATCAGAGTAGAGGTCCTACAGTAATTTCTCCATCAGATCAAATTCTTTTGAAGGCAACAGTGATACTGCTCAGGGATCAAACCTGAGGCTAGGAACTAGGATATGCCTTGGTACAATTCCTTTATTCTTGCCTTGCCTGGTTTTTTAATGTTAATTTTTTTAGTTGGTCCATCTTTTGTAATTTGTAAAAGATGTAAAAAATTGCAGTTTTTCCATACCACAGCTGAGGTGGGGGGGAGTTTGCTAAGCAGATGTCCCAGGTGCTAAATGCTGGAATACCTATTTCTTGTTCCAACATCTGAAGCACTTGCATGTCTCTTTCCACTGCTGTACTGCTGTCAGCAGCACAGTTTATGGGGCTTCCAAGGAAAAGCTTGTCAGAGTGGGAAAAGACCTAATTGTACCTGTGTGAGGAATCTAAGAAATCGCATAAATAATCCAAATGTTATTTAAGACTGTGAGCTTTTGCAAAGTACAAATTACTTAATACCATGGAATGGCTAGCTGGTTTTGTTTTGCCTAAAAATGTGTTAGGTATATTTCTGATGCTAAGACTTGTTCATTTCTTAGGGAGCTGTAAAACAGATACATTTACAAGTATGAGTAATGGGAAACAGAAAATTTCTGCACAATGCAGACAATCCTTTCATGTTACATCATTCAAAGCAGTGCATTCACATGGGGATATATTCAGGCAAAACTCCACAGCCAGAAGACCAGGCTCCTCTGCTTGGCTGTGCTTTTAATGTAGGAAGCTTTTGGTTAAGTTTTGTGGGTATCTTTCACACAATGCATCAAAGGGCTGAAAAGTTGAGGATAATCATTCCCACACATGAATCTACGTGGGCTAAAGTACAAGCCCTTCTGAGCTTACTGCAGTTTAAGCATTATCGTTTACATTTGCTCCTGAAGATCCCCTAACAGTGTAGACAATTCAACAGAGACGCTTCTGAGGTTATTGAGCTATCAAGCCACTGAATGTGGTACAGAAATGTGTAAAGAACTACATTTATTTCCTATAGATAAATTTCTTCGTATCTCAGAAGTCAAATTCAAGCTTTTATAACAAATGGACTTCAAAACTAGAGGAACCAATGTGAATAAGCTAGCTTTGCTGTCTGCATGTTGGAGTGAATCACAGTAATTGATAATTGAACTATAACATGTCATGAAGAGGAGTAATTCAGACTTTATATTATGATAAAAGGTTGAAGATGGAGGGAAGAAAAAATGCAATTTCAAGACTTTTTTTTTTTCAATCATGTGCTGTTTTCAATAAAATATCTTGTTCTGAAATGTTAATGAGTCTCTTTGGTTTTAACAGTGGGGTCCCACATACCTTACAGTCAGGAAGTGCAGTTTTTAGAAAACATGTAGCACCATGTGAATATACAAAAAACTGGAAGCATAAATGAATGCTTAAATGTACATCAGGTTTATAGTTAGCCATGCAAACACCTAGCTGTAGACCCAGCTTGTGTATGATGTGTAGGCAGAGGTAAACGTGACTGGAAATGTAGCCCTGTGCCTGTCTCTGCCCAGACTGCTAGCAAGGTGTCTCCATCCTGTCATGCAACAATCTTTGCATTCCTGTCCAACCTGAAGCCAGAGTGAATCTAATTAGGAAAACTTCATGCTAAACTGTCCTGCCTTGACACATGCATGCTCAGAGTGAGCTGTAGCTGTGCTATGCAGAGCATATAAAGATTATGGAAAGTATGTTTAGAGAAAAATCCTGTCTTTGCCCTGTTTCCCTTTGAAAATGAAAGGGTTAGTAATGAGAAAAGATTTTTGGTAGTTGTTTAGAGAGATGGACTGACCCACCAGACCTGCAGCAGCTCAGCAGAGTGCTGGCCAGGCCCAGAGTCAGGACCAACCCCCCGCCCCCCGCCTTGAGTGCTGAACAAGGAGCCAGCAATGCAACCAGATGCCACTGCTGGCAACACTGATGATAACTGGCAACACTGATGATAAAAAGCATCCAGACTTTTGGCATTTGGGTCTTGCATCTGCTAAGATTTTCCCCCACAAATGGCCCCATGTACCACTCCAGATAAGGGAGCATGCCGAGAGGAAGGGGACAAGGGGAATGAGCTCCATGCAGCCAGGGTGAGGAGGCTGTGTGATGTGCCCAAAGCTACCCTTGCTCACAGGGTTTCTTCTCCCTACTAAGGGTTCAGGAGTTCCTGGTTTTACACTCCTGTTGGTTTAATTTTTAAAAGCATATTTGTTTGGAGAAATTAAGCGTTTCAGTGATATGATTTTGATTTGCTCACTGCTTTGCTGACATCTGGGTCCTGTCTTGTTTAAATGCTGCCAGCCATCTGGGGCAGTCAGTCCTTACTTGCCAATACTGACTGATAGGGCTGCCCATCCTGTTACAGGAACTATGAATTGTGCCAATCTAGCCGACAATCAATTTCTTAGCAAACAATTGACATTTACTTATTTTTTAGAGGTGCTGATCATTTCCAGGGTGAGAGAAGGTGTGTGTGGCTGATTTTTTTTCTCTGAGAGTTAATCAGCATACATTTAATCCCAATAACAGTAAACAAATTGCCAGCATTCAATTTCATGCATTTAGTTATGAACAAATGCTCCTTTGCAACATCATGAATTAGTAGATTACCTGAATTTTGAGCACTTAATGCAGACTATGAAGAAGTTGTGTGTTTTAATTTGCATTTTCTGTGTTGTTCCAGCAAAGCAGTATCACAATATTGTCTTTGTCCAGCTGGGATTGACATCTGTACTGAACATTTAAAGTAACAGTTGCTTGCCCAGGTCTTTAGGGATAAGTACTGGTGCATAGGTGGTATATATCTGACACTTCCCTTTTACTTTGATCTATCTTTACCATGCTTACTTTGGTGTGCTTTAAACTTGAGGAACTGCCGCTGTAAGTTGCAAGTGACCTGTGGAGGAGAGGTTGCCGGTAACACCAAGCTGGGTGGTGTGGTTGACATGCTGGAGGGGAGGGATGCCACCCAGAGGGATCTTGATATCCCTGAGAGGTTGGCCCATGCAAATCTCGTGAAGTTCAGCAAGGCCAAGTGCAAGGTCCTGCACATGGGTTGGGGTAATCCAAAGCGCAAATATGGACTGGGTGGAGAATGGATTGAGAGCAGCCCTGAGGAAAAGGACTTGGGGGTGCTGGCTGATGAGAAGCTCAACGTGACCTGGTAATGTGTGCTTGCAGCCCAGAAACCAACTCACTGTATTTTAGGCCCCACCAAAAGTGTGAGCGGCAGGTTGAAGGATGTGATTCTCTCCCTCTACTCTGCTCTTACAAGACCCCATCTGGAGCAACTTCACCCAGCTCTGGGGCCCCCAGCATAAGAAGGATATGGATCTGTTGGAGTGAGAACAGAGGAGGGCCATGAAGATGACTAGAGGGCTGGAGCACCTCTTCTATGAGGACAGGCTGAGGGAGTTGGGGTTGTTCAGCCTGGAGAACAGAAGGCTCTGGGGAGACCTTACAGCACCTGCCAGGACCTAAAGGTGTCTACAAGAAAACTGGAGAGGGACTTTTTACAAGGGCATGTAGCGATAGGACAAGGGTGAATGGCTTTAAACTGAAAGAGGGTAGATTTAGATTAGACACAAAGAATAAATTCTTCACTAAGAGGGTGGTGAGGCACTGAGCAGGTTGCTCAGGGAGGTTATGGATGCCCCATCCCTGGAAGTGCTCAAGGCCAGGCTGGATGTGGATTTGAGCAACCTGGTCTAGTGGAAGGTGTCCCTGCCCATAGCTGGGGGTTGGAACTAGATAACCTTTAAAGTCCTTTCCAACCCAAACCAGTCTACGATACGGACCTATAAAGATACTGCAGGGCATTGTGAATTGCTTCTCTTACCCCTTCTTGGCAAAAGCTTTATGATTAAAAATACATGGAAGAGTAGGTCTGTTTTTGCTGAAAACTTGTTGGAAGAATCTAATTGAGGAAATGGGATGCCAAAACTTTAACAAACTTCCCCCCCTCCCCGTATCTGTTTAATCAGGTGTCTTGGTACAGAAGACGTTTTAACAAAAGGTTGTGCAGATGATAGGAAAAACATTTGACTATTTGACTAAAAATTATTTCCTCTCTTAAAGAGGTAGCACTTTCACAGATCTCATTAGTTCAACTATTATAATTTCCAGGAGGTGCCACAGGATACAAAATGCCTGGATTCAGTGGCAAAAATTTATAAGCAAGAAAAAATGAGTGAATGGCTAAATGGCTTTAGTTTTGGTGTACGCATCCAAAGGAACTACATGCTCCTCATTTTCTCTATAGAAATTATGTATTCCTTTATTTGCCACACCATAAATACTTCATTGTTGTTTTGCCACCTCTGCTGTATAAGCTAAGTGTTAATTGTAACCGTTGTAGCAATTCAGGGAGCAAGTGCCGATTCACAGGGCTCTGAACTGCTGCTGGGTAAGGGCTGTTCTCGTTGCCTCCTAGTTTTGCTGCAGTGGGGTTAGCTCTGTGATGGCAGCTGCGTGCTCTATAAGCAAAAAGATAGTCTTAGTCTTGAAGATCCTGCATTCTCAGACAGCCTGTGTGTCTTGCTCCAAACTGTAACGTCTGTCTGATTTTGCTGAATGAGTCACACAGTTTTGTTTTGCCATATTCAGATGACACCTCCTCCTCTTAGTGAAAACATGCTGGAATAGCCTCACAGCATAACCAAAAAACAAAAGAATACTGCTGATGGCTGACAGCACTGACAGGTGCATTTTAAAATGGATTCAGTTTTGTCATTGTGCATATAAAGGAGCATTGATGGTGGAAAATAGGTAGATCTTTTACATGTAATTATGTAACTTTGCCAAATGGCTTCATTAAGAACTCTAAACATTGCCACCTTCCAAGAGGGGTGATTCAAATGCAGATTTTTTTTTTTATTTTATTTTATTTTTGTGTGTGTGAGGGCTCTTAAATATTTAATTCTTTAGCAGAATTTGCAGAGAATTTGATGTGGCCGTTGGGGGAAGATTTGCCTGTTCTGTTTTGAGGCGAGAGGGATGGCTCTGGGGTTCTTCAGTGCTCCAAGCATGCTTCTGTTCTGCCCCTGTAATTTCTCACCACAAATTGCCTTGACTAGTTCAATGATTTTTGTCACTGTGCAGGTCACTAACATTCAGTCGTAATCCAAAGCAGAATACTTGTGTTAGCCTTTTTCAGACTTTTGGGCATCAAGTTTGTACTTTGGAAGGAAAACAGGAACCCAAGGCCCTGTTAAAAGCAAATGCCTTGTACGCCAGTTGTTTTATTTCTTTCCATTTGCCAAAGCCTCTCTGTACAAAGGCTTCAGAGTAAGCACGGGTTATCACATGAGAGAAATTCAGGAATTCTGAAGGATTTGGGTGGTCTTTTTGTTTTCCAGAATCTATTTTCAGCACTCTGGAAAGATTTGTTTTATGAGGAAAACTCACAGGAACTTTAGGATCGGTTGATTGACTGAGACACAGATGAGCCATCGAAAGACCATTTTTAAACATACATGTGGGAAAACACAGATGGAAGAAGACTGATTTAGCGTGTTTTATCTGGCATAATTCTGAGGGATTGGGTAAATTTAGAACAAACACTGACTATGGGAGGGTCTATCTCTTGAATTCCTTACATACTGAGAAAACGTTAAAATATATTTGGTAGAAAAAGTATCATGTTAGTTTGAAAATGGTTTGATAGATTGATATCTTCAATTCCTCCCACAATCAGACAGGTATATTCTAGGATCCATAAACTGACTGGGTCTCCAAAAGACCCTACATTTTCTGATGCTGATAGCTTTCAATTCAGATTGTAAATTAGGAGCGTTAGCACCAGTATGAAGCTTTGTTTGTCATTTCAGTGTGATCTTTTCAAGCATGCTCTCCTCTTCCTTGGAAGTTATAGCCCTCTTTTTCCTGGTGTGGAATAGTAGAATTTTATATATATAAATTTTTATTTTCCCACCCTAAGTGTGAATATCTTCTGTGCATGCAAACTAGTTAGTTAAATGCTTAAGGTAGGGACCATAGCATTTTTGTTTGGAAAATTACATCTAGTTCTTTATAACATTGGCTTCATGTTTAAAGAAGTCTCTGTGTATATTTTTACATGCACAATTCACATCTGCAGACAGGCCTAACTAGCGTTTGGACTTGACTTTCTTCTTGAAAAAAATCTGACTCTCAAATGCATTCTTTGCTTGTGAGGCTTAGGAATATTGATTTAATTTTATTTTTTTAAAATGACTTACATGTCAGACCACCCTTCATTTCTAGTACTGAAATGATGTGACAGTCTGTAGATGGCTGTGGAGTAAGTGATGTCTTGGTAACAGCCCAACACAGATTTCAGGCGCAGCACTTCTGCTTCCCTTGCCAGCCTCTGAGGCTAAAAGTCTGCCCCTGTCCCAGTATCTCATCTGCTTTCTCACTTGGACTCAAAAAAAAAGGTCAAGCCTTGACTTTACAGGTCAGTGATATGAGTGGCAACAAACTAAAGACTGTTTGGGGAAGTGTCAGAGGAAAAAAGCCTTTAAATTTCTGTGTCCTGGTCAAAACCCAGACAGGACACGGTTCGATGTTTGCCCTTTGTGCTCTCAGTACAGGGTCTGTTTCCCTCCCTGGTCTCCATGCTGCGAGGTGCCGGGTGCCTTTCACTCCCAAGTACTTAAGCAGAGCCAGTTTCAACCAACTTGTCCAACCGTCCATTGCCTGAAAACCTCCACTACGGAGCAGCAGTGTCCTGTATGGCAAGGGCCTGCAGAAGAGATATTTGAAAGAAAGAGAACTTTATTGTAGAACGAGGCATGATATTTTAAGACCTAGACATCAGTTTTACAGCTTGCTTTATGAAAGCTACGTGTCATTGTTTTGCATTTACTTCCATTTGCTTAAAATTCTCCTACTCAGAGCTCCGGACACATCTATGTATGTGTACTTATTAAAAAAATATTATACATACCATGTCAGCATGCAATTCTGATTTCTGTGTTTTTAAACTGTGCCAAAAAAAGCAGCTTAAAACTGGACACAGACAAATACTTCATTTGAGCCCAGAAGTGACTGCAGACTGTGATTACACCTTTCATTCTGCTTGTTAGAGCTCAGTAAAATGAGGCACAGCTTGGCTAAATACATGCTGAAGGTCCCAAAGCAAATCTGGTAGTGCTGAAAATCCCATGTAAGAGTTTTGCTTCTCAGTACATTTGTGTGACAAACTGTTGTCTGTGGTGCTTTGAACTCAGGAAGATCTTTACAAACAAACACACAAAAACCACTAAGGGAACAAACACAGAATTCTAAAGTATGTTATGCCAAGTGTATCACTAAAGAGTTGTATCTGAGAAAGGGTACAGTGTTTCTGGTATTTCTCTGGGGAGTAATTCAGGAGCCTTAGTATTTCCGTCAAACATTTTACAGGTTTATCATCTGATTAGCATGGAAATGAACAGAGAAAAATGTCAAATAAGTGGAGCAAAAAAGATCAAATGTGATCTGAGATGTGAGGAAATGGCTAAGATGGTAGAGCATTGCCATATTCTTCTAACTTGAATATTATTACTCCCAAAAATAAAAGGAGAGGGAAGCAGGTGTGAAAAGCAGCATGTGATGATTGTCCTATCCTGTCAAGCAACTAATGGAGTTTTCTCTGAGCTGTTTGCTGTTATCCAGCCTTGGGATTAAAGAAAAGCATGTCTGGAATTTAGCATAAGCAGAGAAGGACAAGTTCCCATACTCTGGTACAGGTGTGCAGTTTATTGCTCTGGGATGTTACCTGCAAGTAGGGAGTGGGGCAGGCAGTCCCTGTCCTGTCCCTTTGGGAAAGCACCATGGGAGCAGTGCTTGGGTACAGCCCTGGGGACCACAGCAGGGGATGCAAGTTACTGCCTAAAATGCTAGAGGAAAAAGCCCCAGACATTAGTCCTCTATATTTATTTTTCTGCTGGCTGTGCACCTGTGTTCTTGACACAGTTTTACGCTGGGACACTGTTCCAATGAGATCTTTGTCATTAAGACTGGGGAGAACCCATTGAAATTGTTTGGCAGCCCAGGAAGCTGTACTGTTTTCTAAATTCTAGCTGTGCACACTCCTTTAGGGAGGGTGTATTGGAAGGTGCTTTCACAACAAAGGTAAAATAGGATTGTGTTGCCTATTATAGAAGAAAAATGAGCACAGTCCTTTTTTTAGCATGCAAGGTTAATTCTAGAATAGAATGAGTTTAGTGGGAAAATGAGTTACAAGAGGATTTTCCCTACAATTTACGAAGAACTTGAAGAAGGGAAATTCACCTCACGTGTCAAGGAAGGTGGGAGGCCAGGGAAGAGAAGGGTACGAGGGGTTTTTTGTCATGTTATGGTTGAGCCAATTGCAATCATGTCATGGCCAGATACCTGAAACCTGCACTGCCTTAACTTCCCAGGAGTTAATTCATGTTTTGGTGGAGTTCAAGGAGGACTTGTAGGACTAGCAAAGCAGCTCTTTATTAAGCTTATGAAAACTAAGACTTGTGATGTATTTTGTAACATCCGTATACTGGATCCAAATCTCAGATATCCCATTAATTATAAATTCTTGCAATGAAGGCAGGCTGCAGTGACCGACCTACTAGAGACTAGCACAGGGGCAAGATGTTTCAGTAATTATTTAGCCACAGATGAGGCTTTGGAAAAGGAATTAAATGCATAACCAAACCTACCCACCCCCCACCCCCTACCCCCAGTAATGTGTCTAAATACTGAAATTTAAAAGGAATAAAAAATTTGCATGAATTAGTATAGGTTTGGCAGATAATTTCCGCTCCAAAATAAAGGAAGGAGTTGATGAATACCCAAGTGTTTTATTTTTTAAATTAAAGTTTTTTATTTTCATTTCAGAGTGACAATTTTCTTTGTTAAATAACTGGCATATTTTTGGCATTTCCTTTTGAGTAAAACAGAATGTTTCTGTTTGAATCAATTATACAACTGTGTATGTGTACAAATTTTTCTTTCACTAACCCAAAACTGCAATAATTAGAGAGCTTTTTCAAGAGATTGTTGGTTCATATATAACACGTCTGGAAAGAAAAGTAACAATGTTTTCACTTTTTACATATGTTTATTCTTGCTATTTAGAACCTAGTAACAGGGGAAAATAATTTTTTTGGAAAAAAGGGGAAATTGCTTAGGAGAAAGTAATGGAGATATTTTTTTTCCCCTTCTCTAAATCATTGTCCATTTGGCAGAAAGACATCTTAGGCAAATATGCAGTTTTCTTCTAGCTCTTTTTTGTTTGCTTTGTTTCCCCAAATATCTACAGAATGAGTAAACTGTAGGATTCTTTTCTCCTCCTGTGCAAATTACATGTGAGCTCATAATTACCTGTTACAGTAATTACTTTTCTACACAGAGGTAGCAACTATATGCAAATCAAGCACACAAATACCTGAATATTTTGTTATTTGTGTTTCATGTGCATGAAAATATGTGTCACAATTTCTATGTAAAGGTAACTGATGATCATCTTATTTCTAGTGAAATGCAACAAGTTCTGAATGGCTATCTCAAGATCTAAATTCAATTAGACTCGTGTAATGATCTGTCGAGAGGGTATTACATGCAAAGTTTAATAGATATCAAAACCTTTATATCTTGTATCAAACTCTTGAACAAAATAGTTGTGAATTAGGAGTATTAAATAAAGTCTGCCTTGGCATCGTGAGATTTCCTCTCAAGGATGCTCCCACAGTTATTACAAAAGAACAGAGTATTTAGCATCCTAGCAATGACTCCCACTAATGACTAGATAAGGACAGGTTTAAAATTCACCCTCAGCAAGAGTCCATGCTTGAATGGGGTTCTCTCTGATCTGTTTAAGTTGTTTGTATTGAAAGTGTGCCTCTTGCTGTATTTTTAGAAAAGCCTCCCTAAAACTTCTCACCTTTTGTACCCCAGACAGTGAAGAATGTCACCGTGTTTCTGAAGCTCTGCAAGTTTTGATATTCTTCATGCCACTTGGTCTAGCTTAAATAAGACAAAGACACCTCAACCGTAATTGGTGTTGCTGGAAGTGGTTAGGATTATTTCTTTCCCTGAAAAAGCTGAAGTCTCCCCAGAATGAAGACATGACACCAGTATGGAGGGATTATGCATGTCTGATTCAGTCTAGATTGTTTATCTTTTAAACACCATTAAGTACAATTTAGCTAGCTTTTCTGTGGCCATAAATTAATAGACTCCATTAGTGAGTAGTCAATTACAGGGTGATTATTTGTCCCTTCCACCTTGCGTGCTTGGCTATTTGCAACTACAGTGGTTTTTCTGTCCATGAGGCAGAGCAGAAGGCGATGCAGCCAGCACTGATCCCATGTGGGACTGACTCTGACCACAGCTCACACCCCTTCCCAGATACTAGTGTGTGCGTAACCTCACCTGTCCTCACTTCTCTGATGCTTTTGATATAATCAGCCAGGTCCCTCTTCATGAAGTTGTTGGATTTTTGCTTTCCATGACTTCACTCTTGTAACTGTTGCATTGCTCACCCTGTATGTGTTTCTTTGTAGATGTGTCTGTAGTTCTACCCTCTTTTAGTCACCAGCTCTGTGGTAAAGGCATGGTTTGTCTCTGTTCGGATCCCTGGAGATCAGAGACTGTGACAAAATTGACTAACTCCTGCATGGCAGATCTTTCACAGATCTACCTACCTATGTCTTGTCCAGGCTCCAAGTTCATTGTATTGTGAATCCCCTTAGGTAAAGGAACTGTGGCTCATATATAACTGAGGTTCAGAAGTCTGTTGAGAACTCTTGTCCCCAGCACGTTGTTCTGACAGCTGCAGTTCTCAGTAGACATCCCTCCACTGCCTCCCCATGCTGCATCTGTTAGAACCTGTCTGTACCTTACATTCATCCTTGCCGTGCATCAATTTTTTTTCTTACATTTTATGTATTTTAGAGGAAAGGGTCTATTTCTTTACCCCTGTGTTTATATATAATCATCTAGTCCAGTGGAACGTAGATTAACTAGTAGTCCTAAATGCTCTTTAGAAGTACAAATAATAATATATGGAAATAAATTCATTCTGGATTTACAAATTAAGGATTTCTTCTCCACATATAGAACATTAAATTTATCAGCACAAAATTAATGTGTAATTAGATACAGAGAATATTTTGTTCATTATGAAGCATCCTAGGCAGGAACAGGAAATATTAGTTCATTCCTCTAAACCAAAGTTTTTCCAGTTCTTTAATCCCTCTTTAATGATTTCCTAAATTAAGTTCTTAAAAGCTATAGGAAAAAAAGAATAATGGCATTGATCTTATTCTTTCATTTTTTTATTCTTTGGAAGTTCTGTTATTGAACATGTAAATGAAAAGATAGTAAAAAACCCTTTTGTTTTGATGAAAGAAAAGATAATAGTTTTTTGATATAGTAAGTTCTGTGCTTTCAGTCATTCATTTCAGTCGTTTAGGCATTGCTTGATAACTGAGTTATGTTAAGCTGGCCAAACGCATCCTGGGAATGTAAGGGAGTGATGCAGAACTGGGGGCGATGCAGTTGAAGGAGGAGTTTCTTGCAGCTCCCAGTCTTACTCCCCAGTGTGAACTGGTCCAACGGGAGGAATGGATGCTTTTAAAACACCTTATTTCTGGAAGGACTAGTCCCCTAAAGCACCTGCTTTTAGCAGTGCCTTTGAAGAATACTTGGCAATCTTTGAGCACAATCTTATTCCTGTTCAAACTGCAGATTAGACTGAGGAATGAGACCGGTTGTTTGGTGGCAGTCTTTAAAAGAAATTATTTATAAAAACAAACTGTAACTAAATTTTGAAGAGAACTGGATCTCCAGACATCAATGGCATGATTAGAAACACCGTAGGGAGTACATGCATAAAGCTTCTTTTAATTCTCGGCTTTTCAAGCATTTAATAGCTTGACAGCAACATTTTAATAACAGCCGACTAGGCCCAGTTTTGGCATGCACCGCATACGGAAACAGCTTCTGGAACCTGTCCATGGAACAGTGAATTCCGTTTCTGCAGGCTAGAGCTCGTGCGGAGATAGAGCGCTGAGATAGAGCACTTTGAATTCAAGACACTTTTCCATTGCTTGGTGCTTGGGAACTTTACATGTTCTACGTACCAATGCATTACCACCCCTCAGCAGGGGGTTGCACTGAATTAATTTTTCAACACACATTTTCTTTCTAAACTGACTTCACTGAGTAGTGCTGAAGAAAGCTGTCTTTTAGCAATGAAGTTTCAGTTCTGGAATTTTATGGTGTGCTCTGAGCCTCCATCAGTGACAAGGCAGAATGGGTACCACGTCTGGAGACCCTTTGAATAGGACTCCTGAATACTAGAGCTCCTGTCTTTAAAAAAAAGAAAAGATTTGACCCTTCTGAACCTTTGTTTTAACCTTTAGAAGGGAAAGTGCTTAAAAAAACCCCAAAAAGCATTTTAAATTCAATTGAGTTTTAAAGGACTCAGAAAATTGTATTTCCTGATAATAACTTATCTTTGATTCTCTCATGTTGCATTTTGTACAGTCCCTTATCCTCTGAAAGAAAAATGTAAATGTGCTTATGGTTATGCAAAGTGATGCTGATTGCTACAGGAACAGTATGTACTAATAAATAGTTTATTCAAGGAAATTGAAAGTTAGGGATATTTAGACTATTACAATTCAACTGCTGCTTAGGACCTTGCATGCAGTAAGACTTCAGTCTTCCAACAGAATCAAGATGTAGGTTTAGACCAAAACAACTATCTTTACAAATATCTTTTATAGCCCTTTGCAACTTCTTTGGTTGTTTGATTGTCTTTGCTTTCTCTTTGTGGGATGTTGCTCTTCTAAAAAAAAACCTCACAAAAAAACCCAAACATGTGGAAAAGGAATATATATAAAAAAAATATTCCTATTTGAAGAAACTTCCAGGGCTTTTTGGCTTTTATAAATTCAAAATCTTGGTCAAATTTGATCTTGCTATCTCCTTTTCCAAAAGGTGGAAAGAAACACTATTTGCTAATAAACAGTTGACAAAATGCTGCTGTGGGAATTAGATTCACAAGGTATTTCTCAGTATTATGTGTTTTTACATTTTAAGACATAAGAGAAACGACTTTCATTCATCATATTTGCATCTTAATGCAGCAGAAATTGCATACCACTCACCCAAATTTATCCACTGACCTTGTTAAATATATGTGGGCTTTTGCAGGCAAGTGTCCTAAATATAGAAACAAACTGCAAATGTTGTTTGACCAAATGTTCTTACATTGACTGGGAAATTCTGCTCATGCAGGATGCATGCAAATGCTGGAAAATGAATTCATTTACCTGTCATTTAAATGTATTAGCTCCTAATGTGAAGCAATACATGCAAGAAGAGATATCCAAAGACACAGGGCATTAAGCAATTCAAGTTTGGTCCAACCTATACCATGGCAGTGACTGTATACTAATTTTGCTATGTAGAGGTTTCTCATTCTTTTGGCTAGTTTCCTTCTCTCTCTGAGCCCTGGCCATAGCTCATCTGTTTCCCAGGGCTGTTCTGGCTCAGGGCTGGTGCAGCTGCCGTAGGCAACATTGCACCCTGGCAGCGAGCGGGCGCTGCCAGCTCAAATTCCCAGGGATTCAGCATGGCATTTCCTCAACAAATTCAGTCACCAGGTTAGGCATCTTTTAATCTAAAAAAATCATGAAGAGGAATTGCAGACAAAGGACTACGCCATTCCTGTAACGCCACATTGCCTCTCAAAGCAAATAAAACAAATTGCTTGATAAACTTTAAAAATTATGGATGTAGTGAATAATTGTACAATAAAAAGGCAATGGAGAAAGAGAGGTTCCTTTGGATTATGAGTTTTCTAAGCTGAATTTTTAAGGGAGCTATTCCCTGCCTCAGTTCCTGTATTGCTGAAAAGTCAAGGGCAGGGATCCTCTGGATCCCTGTGCAAGCAAGCAACTGTAATATTTTTGTTATCAACAAATTTCAAAGCTGCAATCATTTATGCATGTGCTTATCTTTAAGCATGTGAATAAGCCCATTGCCATCATATATAATTCTCCTTTGGAAGTGCCTGACTGGTCTTAGGTATCCATTAGAAATCAGAAAACCTCAGGTATCAAACCCTAGCTTTTTCTCATGGCATTTTGGCCAAAATAAGCCATACAACAGAAAATATACTGAAGCCCAAGTCAACTGAATTGAAGCTTTTGAACCTCTGGTTTCAAAACCCATGTAAAAGGGGTAGCTAACATCTTTAGGTCAGATTATGTTCTTGCTGATAAGCTATATGCTTACTCCTAATATCAACACCACTTTCAGGGCCATTTATAAATTCAGTTCTTCTATGCACAGGACATTGACCAAAGTCAGTGGGGTCGTTTCCCTCCTGAAAGGGACAGCTGGAAATGCAAAAAGTACAAAGGCAGTAGCTCTCCTCACCACTGAGCAGGTTCTCAGGAGAGTGACTGTGCTGTACCCTTCGTGGTAGCAGAAGCGTTGGGCCCTTGGAGTACGAGCCTATTGCTTGGTTGTGTTCCCCTGAAGAGAAATTGCACAAAAGCATTAACAATATACAAAAGATAAGGACTACACTTGGAAAGAGTTTTTTATTTCTAGCAAAGGGATATTAACATCCTCTCACCCTTGCCTTGCATTGGCAATAGTATGTTTTAAAGTAAGGCTGGATTTAAAAATTCTTTTCAAACCTTCCATTTGGATTTCTCCCAGGATTAAATGCATTAAGTTGCAACAGTGATGATTGCAATGGTTAGATTAGAGAATCTAGGTAACTGGTTTTGAGATGAAAACATATAAAACCCATCAGGTTTTAGATGTTTTATACATTTCACTTCTCCTTTTAAGGTAGTAAACCCCAACGTTTCACTGTAAGATGTTTACTGTCGAAAAATCAGAACCAAAATAAACAGGTAAGATTTGAACAAAACTGATCACTCAACAGCATCTATATGATCCATAGACTTTAATCCCTCTTACTAGCAAACCTTTTCTGAGTTCAGTGGCATTGTTTGTTTTAGTTCCCTAAAAAATGCGCGTGATGGGAAGAGGTATGTTGATTATAATGTGCTGTGAATAGCATGAAGGCATTCTGTGCACAGCATATCATATCATCCATCATTAAGTTTTTCTTCTCCCTCTCTTGCTAATGGCAGTGAATCAAATATTTAAATGCATTTGTTAGTTCTACGTGCAACTATAAGTGTATGTTGAGTAGGAAAGAAACAGATTGTGTAGTACAAAATTAGGCTATAAAGCGCATTTTAAACCGGAGATTCAGTAATGGACACAGAGCAAGTGAACTCAGAAAATTAACATTAGAATTTGCACTTAAAATGCTTCCTAATTGGCACCTCTTGGGATACGTTTTGAACTCACCCAACACGATTTTTTTCTTTTTACTGAAAACAGTCAGTTTGGGCTGACAGCACCTGGGTCATAGTGAATGAGAGATGATGATGTATTTGGCAGCTTTTCTAGTTGAGCACTGACAAGTCTTGTTCTCTAAAGAAAAAAATCAAAACATATCAATCCACATGCTCACTGTACTGAGGAACTTCGTTGTCATATCTTTCAAATTGTTTTAATGTTTCAGCACTGCAGAAGTGAATGCATAACAGAAGGAGACAACTATATGCAGTTTCACTTTGTTGCAAACAACTACATAAGGAAAGCAGAACATAACTAACAGAGTCCTGATAAGGTCATGTCAAACAAATTAATAGGAGATGGAAAAGAAAAGCTTAAAAATCATTCTTTTAAGATGATAGTCCTGCTGGATGGAAAACTAGTTGGGCCAGCCAATCCAGTCCTTCTCTTGACTTACTGCCTTTTATGTCCCCGGGATCCTATGCTGTCTAGCTCTTCTGAGTTTATTTACTACTCTTTTTCTGTGGTGTTGTGTGTGTGCTGACCTGATCTGCCATTCAGACCTCATTAGAACTGTTTACTGACTCTAATCCAAAGCTACCTCCTGCACCCTCTTCCAGATGAGAGAAAGACAAGACAAGAAAGTAGACATATTGACTTAAAATTATTTTTGAGTGCAGAACGCTTGGGTTTCCAGAGTGAGTGTTCAATGGGCACCGTTTCCAGCAGCTCTGCATAGGCTTGAGCAGCTGGAAACCCTCCTCACTGTTGGCTGGATTTGCCAAGACATCAAACAACCTGGGGCTGATTTTTTGGTAGCAGTTTTTGTGTCACGGTGCTATATCACTGCTTTTTCACTTCTTTTGGGGAAGGGTAGGGTCACTTGCGCTCTCATCACTGGTCTGTCTGCAGCAACTAAATGGAGCACGTGCTAAAAGCCCCCACTGGAAGATTACTTCCAGCCTTAGCTAAATGCTGCAGACTTGGGCAGTTCCTTTAATTTCTGGCTTCTGTTTGGATTATTCCGTAACTATACAGGAGTGCTGTATTTTTCTTGCAACAGAACTTTACCATTATATTTGTGAATACTTAAATTCTCTGTTAGAGTGAAGAAAAATAGTTTTGAATGCGAATCTGTAGCATGGTTCTTAGTGTTTCAAATACAGGGAGCCAAATCTGCAAAAGGTATTAACGAATACATTTGAGCTTTACTGAAGGACTTAATTAAATAAAAAATAGGATACATTTTTTTTCTGTCTTTTACCAGTGTTTGTTATGAAGAAATTGTGAGTCAAGGGGTAGAAGAGGATAGATGAGCAAGTGAAAGGATATCCTGACATAAAATGTTGCAACAATAATATCTGTGACCTTGAATCCTTTCATTCTGCTGCCTTCTATTAAATTGCCTGAGGATTACTCACAAGTATATGAGCATTTTTAGGAATCAATTATTTTTCTTCTGCATTGAAAATAATCTCGTCTATAGGTTTGTGTTTAAATATAGCCTTGTTTGCTTCCCTGTAACCTGTTGCTTAGTTCTACTGACTAAATGTCCTGAGGCACAGTCTTCTCATCCTTTTGTCAGTGGAATCTACTTAATTATTCACCTTAGAGCAAAGATGTTACAATTATAGCCTTCCCTTTGTTTAAGTAACCAAGTATCTCTTTGACTGTTTTGTTAACTGTTTTAGAATTAAAATATCTGGGTATAAATCTGGCCCCTTTATTCATCTGAATTCATGGGGTTGCATTGCTCAGCTGAGAAGCTGGGGTTTAATCTGATAACTGCTATTTTATAGATCATGTAGGATAAATATAAAATTCTGATTAAAGGAGTGTGGGAAAGCATCTATGGGTTTATTTTTTTCAAAGGATTTCTGTGGGCTTGGGATCTGGCACTCTCTTTTTCTTCTGTAATGATTTACAATTATCTCCCTTCTGTCCTCAACAGTATGTGTAAAAAAGCTGCCACTTCTAACAATTCCTGATCCTGAATCCCCCCTGCAAATTCCTCTCTGTTTCTTAGTCCTCTCCTTTCTAGCAAAGAAGGAACACAGAGTGTGTTCCCCGTTGTTTGCAGCAAATGTTTATTAACATCTTTATCATCATATATCCCTGTTTGCTCAAGGTGGGAGGGGGCACTGCAGAGATCCTGCTCACACAGATCTATAGTCAATCCTGGTTGACTAAATTAGTGATAAAATTATTACTGTCTTTCTACTGGTCTGCACTTCTGGCAGTCAGTGGGGGGTTTTGTGCATGTGAGTGCATGAAAAGAGTTTTGGAGCTTTTTCTATGTAAGACATAAGTGTGATAAAGGATTTTAAGCTGGAAATTCCCCAAGTGAGTGTTCTCTAAGTAGCTTCAGATTTTAAAAGCCTCATTTTCCAATTTTAATTAGGACAACTAGTTTTCAGGCACTGAAAACTACAGTTTGGGACCTGCAGGAAACAAGGACAGCACCTTGGGAGGACTGGTCCCTGATCAAACAGTGCTGGATTCATTGAAATCATTCTCTGTGCTCATGACATCATGCCATGCTTTTCAATCTCAAGGTTGTTTTTTGTATTTAGTATAAAGGTCACGTTAGGATTAAAAACAATGAACAGCTCACAGCGTGTCTAGTGACCCTGTAAGAGAAATGGTAACGCATTTCACAGTAAAATATATGTGGGCTAAGCACAGTGTTGTGTCCATGAAGTGGAATTTTCTAATTACGTAGTCATTTTGAGAAGGAATGTGCTTGTTAGAAGCAGGCCAGGTGTGCACTTGTGATGGGAGCTTGAAATGCTGTGTAATTACACACCTTGCATAATATAAAGTTTACAATAGCCATACATTTGATGCAACAAGATGTAAATACAAGAAGTTAAAGTGTCTAAAAGGACACCTGTAATTTAGCCTACAGCTAGTACAATTATGTTGGAAAACACTGTCTTGCATTAAGATTTATTAGTGTGTTAAAGTTGCCACTATTCTGAAACAAAAAAATTATGAGAAATACTTTGGAAAATCATTTGAACAATGTATTTTCAATGACAAATAAAAGTTATTTGAGGAATCTTCCTGTAGTTGCCTAAGGGAAGAAGTCACAGTAAAATCACATTTATTTAAAAATTCCTCAATTCAGTAATTATACAGTAGTTTCCAGTAAGTTTGGTTTATACTTTTCTGTGTGTAAGGACTTGCATAGTGTGTGCCTGTCCAAAAGATCACCAAAACATTATACATTGCAACAAATCATCAGAGCAAATTTAAAGAGAGAGAGGAAAGGGGAAAGAAAAAGATTTCTACCAGAGTCACTGCATAATCTAAAGTGGTTTCCAAAGCTCTGTGCTTGCAGCGTGTAGAGATTTGAGTTGAAAGAGATAAGCAAGAAGATTTCTCCAGTATTACTGAAAAATGCTTCTTGTAAGGGTGTTCTCCAGCAGGACAGTGCGGCACTGCCAAATGCCCCCTTGAAGCAGCGATAAGGAGGCAATGCCTTGCCTTGTGTTTTGCAGTGATTCCTGTCACAGGGTGACCATGCTCAGCTGTGGCAGGATGCAGGAGGGGACAAGACCTCTTGGTCCTGGTATCACCCCTTGCCTGATCCTCCCACCCTTTGCAGGCAGCCCCCTTCTCTGCAGTCCCATCCTGGGCACAAGGACTGCCCGAGCCCCTCGAAACCCGATGTAGTGTAGGTACTTTGCTCTTTCCCTGCAGCTTAGGGCCACTCTTTCTAAAGCTGCCCCCAGCTGTAGACACAGCTCCAGGACCGGGGAGCTCCATGGTTGCCTTGCACCCAGGGGACCTGCAAGGCACCAGGGAGCGGCAAGGCAGTGACTCAGAGCCAGGCGTCCATGTGGGCAGAGCATGGGGATGTGCTGGGGCCTGTGCAGGCTCTCCTTGATGGGGTGCCCCTGCCAACTGGAGGGGCTGTGCTGGGACAAGCAGCTGGCAGAGGGGCTGGGAGTGCCCGGCTGTGGCCTGCTCTGCTGCAGCCTTGCCTAGGCAGGTCACCTGCTGCTCTTGGCCACTCCGCACCTAGAAATTACACGTATGTGCGTGCAGGTGTGTAATGCATATACATGAGGGCTGTTTGTGCAAGCAAGCACCATCTTGGAGAGGCTCCTAGGGCAGCTGTACTGCAGTGCATGGATAACTTGTACTCTGTGGCCTTATAGCTAAAATACAGCTTTATAGCTAAAAGTCTTGTGCAGGTCTTGGGCCTGCAACAAGGATCTCACTGTTAGAGCAGTCTTGTTTTTCTGTCCCTTCTCTTGTGGTCGTTCCCTCTCATCATGCCCCATTAGCTGTGATGCTCAGTTTGTTTTGATTCTGTTACTGTTTAGGACAGTCGATACCTGTCCCCCTTCAGTCATAAAATTGGGCATGTTAGTTATACCAAAAGGAAAAATGAATCTCTCTATTTGTCTGATTGAGGTGGGAGGTTATTGCTCAGTTTTCCTGATTTATTTGCTGCTGCTCTGTGAATAATAGAACAAGCCTTCAGGACAGGAACTTAGACCAAGCAACGCTCACAGCATTATTTCCTTCCCTGGCTGTTTAAACCACCCACCAGCTTTCCATGCCTTGAGGTAGGAAAAGGACTGTGTTGCTGGTGACCAATGTTCCTCGCGCTGCCATTGCAAACACACAATTACCGGTGACTATATAAAGTGCTTGTGAAGAGGAAGGCACATGCCAGAGGGGTGAAGTAATACAAATAAAGGCTCTGTACGTTACAGGCAGTGCTGACAGGTAACAGGTGGTTTGTGGAAAAGAAAAAGCATGTATCCTTGCAGAACACCCTCTTGCTGAAATACAGCATAGAGAGGAGAAGGTAGCCAATACCAGGTGTCTTCTGTTTGCAGATACAGCTGAGATCTGTGAGTGACCTGCATTTATCACTAAACTGTTCACTTCCCCCAGGCACTGGTGAATGATTTAGCAGTGGCAGTGGGAAAGCAGATGAGCAGCACAGAGCCAGGCAGGGTGTGATACCCAGAAGGCTTGGGAAATCCAGGTGCCCTGAGGTACCTGTTAGGGGCATTTCCACATCTCCAGGAACTGAGACTGCTGTGAGTAGGAGATGGGAACTTGGCTGCACTGCTTGATTACAATCCATACCCATCAAAGTGGAAAAATGACAAACAAAGGGTTCTTTTTGCTCATAATTTAGAAGGAAGTGTAAAATCTGGTATGACAAGTTTAGTAAAATAAAAGCACAGGAAAGAGCCATTTAGTGCTTGCATGAATCCCATAAAGAGGAACAGGTCTCCTTGGCTCTGACCACTGCCTTGTAAATTTAGAAAAAAACAATTTTGCAAACAAGCAATTCTTTGAATCTTCCTTTGTCCAATTGTTATCATAACCAATTAACTCACCTTTCCTTTCTTCATACTTGAACACAGTTTTTGAGTTGAACGTGACTGACAAATAGGCAAACAGCCTTCAAGAAAGGGCAAAAGAATTGTTGGGAAAGGTGAAAGGAGATAACCAGGTAGAAATTATGACTTTGTACTGAAAATATGGAAACCTGCATGAGAAGAGAGCTGATAGGAAGGCGGGATGACAGTGACTTGCAGAGGATTTGCACAAAGCACCATGCACACTCCTTGCTCTTCTGACCTGCGCTGAGCAGTGCATCTCATCACCATTTTGGCTCCATTTTGCAAAACTATGATTGAAAATTTTAAATGAAGAATTAGCACCGTGTGACAGTCAGTTCAGTTGTACTGGAGGGTGGCACTAGTGATGTCACAATAGCAGCTGAAATCCTTCTGCCACCAGCTGGACCCATGTTAAAATTGTGGCTTATTTGCCTGCCAGGAAGGAGTCTTCACTGTGTCACAGTATGGATAGAAGAGAGCAGAGCTCGTAAGTATTTGTGAAAAAATGGTCCTTACTGTGAAAAATAAAGGGCTCAGTCTGTTAAATTTTTCGAAAAGAGAGGTGACCCGATTATCATGCATAACTGCCTCCAGGGCAAAGTATGAAATATATGGTTCTAATCTAGTGAAGAAAGTCATAGGAGGAACCAAAGACTGGAAGTGAAGCCAGTTGAGTTCACCTTAGAGGTAAAGCATCGAGTAACAGGGTATTTAGCCTTGAGGCAAAAAGTAATAAATTACTAAGTGAAACAATAGTTTCTCATCTTGGTCAAGAGAATGTCATTCCATAAGAAGTGTTTTATGCAAACACAGATGATTGGACTTAAAGCAGATTACAGCAGATAAGGGGAACACCTTAAAATTCAGGGGTGGCCTGTTGGCCCAGTGTAGCTGTCTGTGGCTTTCCTAAATTGGATATGGTCTTAAATAAATTAGAGTCATGTCGAATTGGAATAGCAGACCTCTGACTCTCTTCCTTTGCCCACTCTGACTCATACAATCTCTGTAAAGACATCTATATTTTGGGGGTGGGAAGGGGGTCCTGTGCCTTTTGTTTACCAAACATGTCACACCAGATTTTACACTTTCCTGTACATTGTATGAAATCTAAATCTAGTGATTGTGGCCAGATTCCAGTCTCTTTACATCATTTAGGTGGATAATTTGTTCCACTGTGGGTTTTTTTCTTCTCAGCTCTACTTTCTCTTTGAAGCCTCCAGCTACTGGATTGAGGAGGTAAATTACAGTCTGTCTTAGTCCTGAATTGTGCCTCTTGTTTCAATTTTTGGAAATCACATAATTGATTCATTGCAGGATTGCTTGCATTCATATGATTAAATAACTGGAACCCCTTTTCACAGAAGCTGCTGTGTGAAAATTGTTACGATACTTAAGAATGATCTTTTAGTACTTCCTTTCTTGGGGCTACAGGAGGCACAATGTTTTCTCTGTGACACAAGTGCAAAATAGGTAGTTGCTCGGTTTTCAACATGTGCATTCATTGGCCTGGTGTCGCTTCTTTGGTGTATGCACAGGTTTGTAAGGGTTGTTGTTCCTTTTTGCTTTATGTAGTTACAGATATAAATACCTGTGTGGGGCTTTGCCCAGTGACAACTTGGTTCAAAATACTTGCTGTGAATACTAGATATCTGTCTATATTGGGGAAATATGCTGGTGACAGTGTCTCTGGTCATAGCAAGGCTGTAGTGAAGATGCTTTGTCAGGTGCTGTAGGGGATGTGTTGATCATAATTGCTGGGAGTAGGTAGAGGTACAGCTCAGCTGTACACGGGGTCCAGGCAGAGCAGCTCTGCAGTGCCAGCACTGGTGAAGCACAACCAGACTTCTTTTTAGGGTAGTTTTTTTAGCTGTGTTTATTTTATTTTTATTGTATACACAGTCAAATCTCAGTTTTGAAGCATCTGAAATCTTGCAAGGATCAGTGAAATGATAGTAGAGGGGAAAAAAGGAGCTTTAAGAAATGACAGAGATTTTCAGTCCCCGGATCTGCACCGGTTTCCGTATGCAGTTAACCCTTGTTCGCTGCCACTGGCTAGCCAATGTTTTGGAAAACATGACAAAATTTTTCACTCATCAGGTAGGTCTGAGATACCCATCAAAACCAGAGAAGGTGAAAGTTGATCTTTCTGACATTTTAGAAGAGGAAACCCAAAGGAAACTCTTCCCCTTTTCAGAACTGAGCTGGAAGGGTAAAAACCTCTCAGGCTTTCTTTTAAAAGAAGGTATCTTTTACAGGTCACTCTCATATAGGCATTGGGAGCTGCAGACCATCTTTCTCATCTGCTCAGTGAGAAAGTCTGCTTAATGCTAATTAATGCCTGTTTGTGATGGACACCTGCAAACAAAGGTCTGGATTTTGCAGACTGCATTATTGTATTATCTGTGTGTATTTTTGAGCTGCTGTGGACAGATTTATGTCGTTCATGCAGTTTTATCTTACATTTAGATTTAGATTTAGATTCTCCTGTCCTAAACATAAACATATTTAGAAGAAATAAAAATGCAAATGAGTAACTGGTTTGTGTTTGGTTAGCAAACAGAGCAGGAAGTGTGGATGTGCAAATGCCCAGCAGGCTCAGGGGCTTTACCTCCTCCCTTTAATTTTTACAATGGGTTCTCAACATCCAGTATAAACAAAACTCAGCAAATTACTCCTTGTGTTCAGTTGTCCAATCACCTACTCCTTTATTTCTTTTTATATACATACTGCTTGAAAAGTAATTTTAGGCTACTGGGAAAGTGCCATGTGAGATGCAGAAGAAGTCTTAACCACCAGGAATTAACTTAAAATTTAAAGCTGTATAGTATACAAGTCACATAACCAGGAAGTTATTATTTTAATCAATTCAGTAAAGTGGCCAAGACCTGAAGAAGAAAGTTAATGCAAAAGTTATGAGAGAAGCCTCTCAAAACCATTACTGGGAGTGAAACAAAAATAATTAATTATGTATTTAATCTGTGGTGGAATTCGATGTCTTTAAAGAACCTGCAATAGTCTTGAATATCAATCTTAGCATGATAGCTCCTGCACATGTGAAAAGAGATGGGTACCCTGTTTAAAAAGCTCTTAATGAAATATTGTCTCTGCTGTAAAGAGCTTAGAGTCGAAATTCTCTGTTGCTTTCAGAAGAAAGCTTGTTACAGATGAGAACGACGTACTAAAATCTCTCTGTAGAGATAGGTTTAATGTTCTCTAGTCGTTAAGTAAAAAGTCTCAGATGAAACATAATTGTGACAGACCTTCTGTAGTAAAATGAGTAGGTTAACAGCTAGTGCTGTAGTTTCAAAAGGAAAGGAGGAATGTGTGTTGGGTTGGGTCAGCTTATTATTATTAATGTTCCCTTGCTCTGTTTGCATGTGCTGCATTGCAAATGCGCAGACATCCAGTACCCCTCAGACCTAGCACAGTCACTCCCCATGTGTCTGACTCAAGTGCCTAGTTTGTACATGGGTGAGAGAAGTTATTAAATATCTAGAAATTTTGCACATAGGACATCTAGTTGGAAAGCCCTGATTTACGGCTGCCACAATCATACCACTCCAGCAGCTGAGTTTTAGGATTGGACTGGACCAGGAAGATTCACCCTAGAGCATCTTAGGAAAGGAAAGTCCAATATGATCCAGAAACAACAGGTTGGCCCAGCAAAGTGGATGGTCTTTGAGGTGGCTCGGAGTTGTAGATGCAGTCTCAGCAGTGAGCAAAAATAGGAGCTTCTTTCAGGCTCAGGCTGGGGGTGGTGGTGGTGGTAAAAATCAGAAAGATAGATAATAAAAATAGAATTAAAATTGAAAAAAATTGCTGTGATTTGACAGACAACAAAGCAAAGTGAATTTGATTAAGTGAAACTTTTGTCAACAGAATTTTCTGCAGAAAAATATGGTTTTAACCAAACCTTGGGATGATCCAAACAAGTTTTTTTTCCCCCTTACAAAATGGTGAGGGTTTGGGTAAAACTTAAAAAAAATGAAAACAGTGAAATGTTTTTAATTTCAGAGTAGTTTTTTCCTTAGAAAATTTATATATTGAAAGTAAAACAGTCAACATAGAAACAAGACATTCTTACTACATTGATCCTAGATTATTATAATTTTATTTAACTTGCATATTTTGCCTTATAAAAGGTTATTTATCAACTACCTCTATTCAGAAACTGTACTGAATTGGTCCAGCATGGCTGGGGCACTACACATCAGCAATGTGTATGTAAGGTTGTTCTGGAAGTTCATCTTTCATTTTCACTTGTACTCCAATCTCTTAACACAGCGGTTTCCAAACATGCATATCTGAAACTATCCACAATGGGATTGAGGACACAACAGGAATCAGTTTAATCTGTTTTTTCTAAGAGGGATCTTAAGGACTGCAGCAGGATGCTGTCTATAACACCGTGGTTGCACTGAGTTGCACTTGTTTCTGCAGGTGGTATAAAACAGGATTGAAAGTTAGTATCCAATCTTGTCCATGGGATGTAAGCATCTGTATTTAGTTATATTTTGCATGGGATTTCCTCCTTTCCCTTCCCCCAGCTCAGTATTAATTGATATCTGATTCCCCCAGCCAATTTACTGTAAGCAAAGGATTACTCAAGCACGTAACATACAGCAGAAATGTCAAAGTTATGTAATCACCTGTAATCAGTCACAGTTCATGTCAAAGTGGCTGGAGCTACACTACAGCTGGATTGAAGAATGCTGTAATGCAAACACCTTCTGTGCATTTAATAGAGGTTTATATAATTTATTAAAAGGTACCTCAAAATTAAGTATTTGTAACAAACAACCTTGGAAATGAATTACCATTTCTATTTATTTGTCATGTGAAAGGAACATGTAGTTGTTGCCCATTTAAGATAAAAAACACACCAAATGTCTGGGATACCTCTCTAGTATTTTGAGGCATTTTCTGCTTATTTCTCCAGTTACTGTGGTAAGTTGAGATGTTGCGGTTATCCATGTCAGGGGTCAGACACAACTGACAGAGCCTTGAGGGAAGCGTGATGGGCATCAAAGTAGGTCTTGGAGGACCTCATACAACCCTTGGGCAACTCATTGTACATCCATGCTTTAATAGGAAGCTTTCTTTGTTCTAAGATTTACATTTTGTTTTCCGCAGCAGGCTTTATTTCTGCTTGAAGTGTTCTTCTCCAAGGTTAAAAAGTCTCTTCTTGCTTGCTGCTGGCTGTGCAATGCCTAGTGAATGAGTTTTGATAATTTCTGTTGGGATTAATTAATTAATTGCAAATGTCTCCAGGCTAAATTGTGAGTTTGCATGTCAGGATGTTGTACATAATCAACAAAATCACTCAGAGGCTTGACATTATGGAGGTTATATGGAGACTGTGAGAGTACCACATTCAATCCACATTAGTCAAAACTTTATTTATTTATAGACCAATTCCTATTTTATGAATTCTCAGAGTCAGAAGCACAGATTTAAGTTGAAATGTTAGCATAAGAACAGAAACAGGAAGATAATTCCACTAATTGATCCTATTTGATTAATTGCAATTTTTTTTAACAGGATGACTTACAATTGTAATTGAGAAGTAAGGCTGTAGAAGAAATACAGATCCATAGTAATATTTCAGGTTAGATGGAACACTGCTATCCCAAATGAATAAGCACTAATGAAGCATCATATGAACTTCTATAGACTCTCTACCCCAGCTAAATGGAAGGGTACAGGATACATTAATAAAGTCAGAGAAAGATCTTTAATGTGGATGTTATCATCACCAACTGACCCATGAGAAGAAACAGTTCATGAGGCACATAAAAAGCTTTTTTTTTTTTTTTTTTCATTTATAAACCTGAAAGTTTTGGCTTCTGTCCTGATCCTAGATTATTGGGTTATGTTTTTCTTTTTTTTTTTTAACTGACATGTTCTGTCTTATTAAAAGGCCTATTCAGAAACGGCCCTGAGTTAGTCCAGCAAAGTTGAGGCAAACTCAACTGCACAAAGGCTTTATGGTCTATAATGAAACAGGAGTCAGACTTTCTGAATGTCTTACATTTGCATTTTGAAATCATCACTGTAAATCCCCTTGGCAGTGAAGGCATTATTGCTTCCACTGGATTCACCAGTTTTCATGCACTCAGTAAAGGACTCTGATCTTGTTGCTTTAAGTAAGTGCTTACAGTTTTGATCTGTAGTATCTTGCCATCTCTGTCCCACACTGAGTTTGTTGACTTTTTGCCTATTAATGAATGTAACTCATTGGTCATCTTCAATGTGCAACATATCTAGACCCAGTAAGTTGCCAGCCAGTCACCAGTTTTTCTCAGTACGGCCTGGGAGGAATACCCACCAGGCTGGCTGCCTTCGCAATACTAGGTTTATACTATTTTCATTTCAGGAGCAAAGAATCTGAATCAAAAGCAAAAGAGAAGAAATTTGCAAGAAGGAGACTTTTGCTGTTGCTGTCTGTGGTTTTATGTGTGCTCAGGCTGGCATAGGCAGTTACAATTACTGGGGAAAGGCTGAAGAGCAGCACAAATCTCAGCTACTCAGCTCAGCTGTCCAGAAACTTAATACTACCTATAAAAAGTTATAGCTAAGGAGTTTTCAAAAAGAGGGGGAAAAAACCCCCACCTAGCCACTAAATATGACTAAGCTTTAAGAAAACCTGGGACAATAATTCATCTTACTCTGGATTCCATCAAGCTCCTGTACAACCTTACTGTTCATAAGCCACAAAATTGCAAAAGTTCTTGCATGGACTCCCCAAGCTCCCCCTTCATGTTTGCTGTGGATCAGAACTGTCTTCGTTGCACAAGAAATGATTTATTTTAAGGGTTCATCAAAACAGATTTTGAATTTACAATTTTAATGTTCAATGATATGGTTTAAATCAGATTCAGACTTTGCATTATTTACATTTCTGGCTGGATATTTTGGTTGTGTAACCACTGCACATGGAAATCTGGCATCCAGCAAAAAGCTCTAAGCGTGCGTGAAAATGCAACATATGGTTTTTGAGATTGGACAGTATTTAAAGGTTATTCTTGCTGTCAACATTTAAGATTTTTAATGATGTTGCTGTAATAACAGCAAAAGCAAAACTCTGCCTGATTGACTTGAAAATTGTACTCCAGGAGACTAGCTTTGTGTTGGCCTTTGATAACCACATCTTGTTAAAAAGGGTGTATAACAGTAAAGCAAAAGCAGTTTTTATTCAACCTGTGAATGTTCTTTCTTCCCCAGCACTTGAATGTAGACTTTTACAAGCATTATAGATAGGTGGGAAAAATGCAACTGTCACAGAAACTGTGTATGTCATTGACTAGAATTGGCCAGTTGTGCCTGCAGTTGTTTGATTTATATGCATATTTGTCTTTTATATGTGTGGAAATTAGACGTGTACTACAAGTGTGTTGGAGCATGTATTTCCCTAAATCAAAGCAGCATATGTAAATAGATGCCATAGTAAAATCCACTGTTAAAATTCAGGGTTGAGATGATATTCCTAGATGTTCTCCAGAGATATGAGAGCTGTGGAATGCAGCATCAGAGCTTGATCTCCCTTTCGGATCTCTAAAACTTGTTTTCCAGCCATCAGGGCTTGGACAAACTTCTCAGCTCATACAGTGTAAAAGGGCCAGAGTAGCATAAGGGACTCCCAGGAGGGGAGATGATGCTTCCAGTCCAAGTACTGCACAAGGTGACAATAAAACTACCTCCAGAAGGCTTGTGTTGTACTCCCATGCATATTTGATAGGGACATGGAGGCATGAGGCAGGTGTGATAGAAGTAGCTCTGGTCTAAGTGGAGGTGAAGCTAATGGCCGTACTGAGCCAGTGCAGGGGCTGAAGGGTTTCTTCAGTGTGAAGAGGTGTGAAATAGCACTGCTGGTACTTGAGCTGCTCAGGACTAGAGGATGAAAGTGCTAGTTCAAAGCTGCCTTTGCCTGCTGTCTTTTATTGTGGACTCAGTTCTCTGGAGATGGGGTACAAAGTCTTCTCTTTGGGCATTGTTCTATTAGGATGTTGTCCATGGGGTAGGCATCCCTTGAGCATCCTTTGAAATCACAGTCATCCTGATAAACACCGATTCCTGAAGAATTTTTGAGATTGCCCTATACTTCGTTACTGACTTAAAATTTCAGGGGCATAATGTTGTGTTCTTCCTGATCCTTCACATTTTCACTTAGCCCACAGTAACATGGAGCTCTCCACACCAGAGGAGTTGAAAGGTAATCTCTCTCTTTCTTGGTCCAAATCTGGATTACATTCACAGTTAGGCCCTCACCCTTTAATCAGTCCCTGTTTGCAAAATCCCATCTTTCACAGTATTTCACAGGGTGGGTTGTTGGTTTTTTTTTTTTATTATTATTTATTGTTGGACTTCATCTGGTACAAAGGTTTAAACTACAGAAGTAATTTAAAATATTGTGGCATTTCCTTTCTTAATTAATCCCAACTGTTTTCCTTGGTAGTACAGAAAGTATCAGTATTTGATGAGGACATTATGCCTTCATCACTGGGGCAGTGGACTCTTCCTGCCGAGTCTGTAAACAGCAGACAAGCCACAGAGTTCAGCCTTCATCTTCTGGTTTTCATTAAGCCCAGACTAGAGGAGCACCCAGCTGTGTCTTCCTGTAAGGTCTGTCAGTCTTCCAAAGCTTGTTAACATGCTAATATAAAAGGAAATAGGGCTGACTTCAAGGAATTTACAACTAGTCTTAAACTTCAAAGACTAGAGCTACATCTCTTCAACAACAACAACAACAAAAATCCTATAATAAAAGTTCTGTTACCCTACAAGAACAGATCTGTATGCATTGAACACTTAAGCCATAATGTATGATGCCACATTTTTTTGTTGCAAGTTGCAACACAAAGCCTTCTGCAGTTGTGAAACTTTGTTCATAGCTGGTAGGTTTGATCAGAGACAAGATAAATTGCTGTCCAGCCCACAAATAGAGTATCAGGAGCAATGTTGTCAATCTCTCCTTCCCTAAACCTGTTTTCTATGTAAATGTTTGCAGTGGGTAAGTGAATCGGGTTTGAACAGTAGGCAGCATTCTCAGGTGGCAGAAATTGGAAGAACTTCTATGACTTCAAGGGAATTACTCCTGTTCTTGACATCTGAAGATTTGGCCCAGTCTGAGGAAACATCTGCACTGTGCTTACCTAGTCATCTGAAGATGTTCAAACAAGGTTGGACACATTCTGTTGCTTTTCATGGAAAAAGAGAGCACTGTTGTGTGGAAGTAGGGTGAGGCACCTTTTTGAGCTGAAGAATGACTCACTGTTCTCATTCAGTATGGACAAATGGATGTGCAGGAAGGATTATACAAACAGAGCAAACACTTAATGACGCTTCCCCAGTCTCCTGTTTTAAGGATCAGGGACTTCCTGAATCAGGATCAATGTCATTTATATCAAGAAGCAATCAATTTTTTTTTCCCGTCTCCATTCTGCATCTCCTTAGTGAAATGGATAACGTGAAAGGTTCATTGCAAATGCCTCTGTCACCCCTTGGACTGCTCTCTGCTCCTCTTGGAGTCTCTAGGAGCTTTCAGGTCATGCAGCAACATGGCGGGATGAGGTCATATCCCCAAAGTTGTCAGGTACTTTTCATCAGTGCTGAGAGTAAGTTGCCATTTTTATCATCTGTAGATCAGATCTCTGATAAAGGAAAAACAGCTCAGACATCCAATAATGTACCATTATTTTGATGCTGGACAAGTTTTCCATTACAATACTCCTGGAGAAATCTGAAGAATTTAAATACATAGAAATGAGAGTCGTTGTGAAGCAGAGATAATTATACATCGAAGGGCTTTGAGGGGGACACTGAGCAGTAAATGTGTCAGATGACACATCCCTCAGTCATTTGAGGAGATTTCATCATGGGCTTATTTTTTATTGAGATTGAACTCTTTGTGTCAAGGAACTATAGGAATTTGTATGTATTCAGTTGATTTCAAAATTGGTTGTAAAAATATTAAAAGCAACTCAATGCAAAAAAAAAAAAAAGAGAGAGAGAAAAAGGCAAAGTAGCATATTAAAGTCAGCTGTTATTCACACTATTCCTTCTCTGACAGCTTGTTAAAATTGTTGGTAGAATAGGTGCTGCTGTTATACTTTCGTTATTTGGTGCTAATTAGAACAAACTTACACAGAATCAAAAGTGGTTTCTAAAGAGGGCTGATTGTTTTAATAGGAATTAATTGAAAATCTAGACCACAGTGGTGAAGAAGGCCACGGGGAGCAATGGCACACGTTTAGATTCACTTACCAATCTGTTTTGTGCTTATTGCAAATGGCGTTGTTATGGCTACGTCAACACTGCGAAAGCGCAGGGGGTGAGAAGGCTGTAGGCCGCCGATGGCTGGGCTGGTGCCAGAAAGAAGCAAGACAGCTGTGTCAGGGTTAAGTTTTCCAGCTTTCTTTTGCCTTGGAAGAGGTAAAGCGGAGACGTGAAAGATAACAGGTTATGTATCTACTCTGCTGCTAGGTCTAGAAATATCGCATTTGCAAAGCGACAGCAAGTGGCCCGATATCCTACATAATAAGCTTTGCCCATTGTTTCCCTTGTGCATTTATACTATACATGGCTGCAGTTTGCATCGTCAGTTCAGTTGGCCGAGTCCTCCCATGCATAGGAATTTCTATTCTTTCTACTGGCTTGTGTTGGCCTTATCAAGGGGTCACTGGAAAATCCACGACACACACACACACACCCCGCCCCCCAACAAATGAAAGTGTTCTTAAGCAAACAAACTGCCCCGCAGAGCCTTTGTTTTCTTGACAGTAAAGCTAGGCATTTAGGCAGTGATGTGCCATTTTTTTCATTGCTCTTGAAAATCCTGTTTTAAGAGGAAAAATGATAGGAAAGGCTGCATCGGTCTTGTTAAATTTCTGGGAACAGAGCTAAATATGATATGCTGTATATTTATTGCCTTCTGCCAAAAACACCTCAATTTTGTCAGAGAAAAATGATAGGAGACACTGTGCCATAAGCTGATAAGGTCATATTAAATCAGCTGTCTATTGAGTCTCACATATTTTATATATAGTCATCCCCTGAGGGTGTCTTCTGTTCAGACCCTTGGACAGCTAGCACATAGGTGGTGGCTGACAAATCAACTAGAAGGGAACCATGCTTTTTGGGGGAAAAAATGTGCAGATTAAAAAAAAAAATATCAAGAGGGCATCATGTTGGATGATGATTATGTGACATTATGAGCACTTATAACAACAAGGGAGAACTTTACACCTAAGCCTTTGAGGTGAGGAGTCCATAGCCCAGCCGAGGCACTGGAGCACTGACAGCAGTTTGGAAACAGCCTCCTTCTCTGCAGAAGTAGTAATGAGGAACAGCAAGAAAATAGGATATTAATGTTAAAAAGGAAATCAAGTTCCACAGTAGAGTTATTAAAATTATCATAGAATTTGCTTTGAAAAAAAAAAGTTGCTTAATATAGCCTTAAGAGTCTGGCACATTCTCGGTGATGTTAATCCATCTGCTGACATTTCATCTTATTGGTTTTGTTTCCAGTTTTTTGATACCTCAAGCATTTTAGATGTTACGTTATTGAAGTCATGGGTCTTGTAGAAAACAAATTACCCCATAGAGTTAATTGCACCCATCTCACTCTCTATCTTGTTGAGGTGAACTTCTTATCTGCATTTCATTGTGAAAGAAAAAAATCCTTGATAGGAAAGAAATATACAAAATGGGAGTAGAAGTTGATCACTTCTTGCCATTTTCCCAAGAGCAAAATTAATGAGATAAGCCATTATTACTTATCAAGTATTAGTTGAACCCCAAATAATCTGTTCCCTAGTAGACTTGAGGAAACCTTGCACTTTCATGACAAAGTATAAAAACATTTTCTCAGCTATATTATTGTTTGGAGGGTGCAGTTTGATACTTCTGGCTGGACAGCCTCCTTGGTGGAGAACAATGGTATTAGAGCAAGCATGACACATTCATCACACTTAAACGTGGAGCTAGAGAAGCAGTACACCTGAACTGATCATTTAAAGTTCCAGTTTCACTGCTGTGAGTTCACATTTTCACTGAAAACATCTTGTTTTTCCAGACTTCTCCTTTTTTTCTTACTGTCACCTCTGTGCTAGAAGTCATATAGAATTTCCAGATGTATTTTACTGGTGCAATACTTTAAATGTTGCGGATTTTGCTTTTGGCTGGTTTTTTTTTGGTGGGTTGTTGTTTTTTTTTTGGAGTGGGTTTTTTTTTTGTAACTACTGCATTGTAGTGGACAGAATAATTCAAGTAACCAGAAGATTAACGGAGTGTGTTGTACGCGTTTCTCAAGGTAGATCAGATTCCCTCTTTAAAACAAGCATGTGCTTGTGTGCAGTTATGCTCATGTAGCTTTGCGGTTAATGTCTATAAGTTATTTCACTTGATTGTGAATATATAGATTCACTGTTGGAATTAGTGGAGTGTGTGGATTGGGGAAGTCAAGGCAGTAGGGGAATCTGTGGGGAAAACCCAATTTACTGGCTTACCTGAGACTTCTGAAGACTTGTTCCTTAATTTCTTTGTGTTTTCTCTTTTGCTTCAAGGTTTTTCTTTGTTTGTACGTGTTTAATTAGTATCTCAAAAACATATGCAAACTAGCTGTCTGGCTAAAGATTTTGAAGCACACGGGAGTGGATGAAAGCGGTTGAAGAATACAAAGGAGCACCTACAGGGAAAATGTGCTTTTACCTCCTGTCCCTTGATTGCCAACAAGACAAACTAGAATCTGGGTCTGTTGAAGCCAAGTGCAAAATTTTCTCTCTCTGTGGCCAAGATTTCACCTCAGGTGAAAATATATATTTGGCAAAGGTCTGACTCCTCTATTGGTTGTAGGGGTGTAGGGGTGTCCTGCATAGATTGCTGGGCTGCTTGGTGGGATGAGTCCATAACCTAATTATATTGTGGGTTGATTTCCATCAGTAGGATGGCCAAAAGGCACTGCTAAATGTGGCCCTTAGAATGACTCTTTGCATGTTTCACATAGGTTCTCCCTTTTCCTTACTGTCAGAAAGTGCTAAATTAGAAAGCTATTCTAAAATCCAGCATTGTTAGAGAAATATATACAGATAAAGAGGAATTAAATTATTTATTCACCGGATGATAGTGAATGAATAGTGTCTGTTTTCTGTGTATGAATCATAGTCGACTTTATTATGATGTCCTCAATGTATTCATTATTTGAACTGATTTTCTGATTCATTCTTTGTCAGTACATTGGTTGCCAGCAGTTCATTGTGGGTTTTCAATGTTTAATGTTTAAATTCTTTAAAATGGGTATCCAAGACACATGATGTGCTACTTTTTCCTGATTGGAAAAATGGGTTGGGGAATGGTTGGTGTAAATTATAAAAATGTATGTGAATTTAAAATTAACCCTTTTCACACTTTAAAACATTTTTAAAATACATTACTTCTAGGCAAAATTTCTCAGTGCAACAACTTCAAAACCTGTTCCCTTCCCATCCTGATCAAGCAGCATACCAGAGTCCTAAGACATACACAGGTTTTTGCTCAGGTATTTGCGCAGAGATTGATGTGAAGGAACTCACTTGCAGAATCAGGTTGGAAAATAACTTGAATGCAGTGAAACAGAATATTCACAGAGTTATTTACAGCTTTCTCTCAGTTCTAATAATAAGTGTAAGTGTGGATCACTTGATCTGTCTCACTCTGCTTCAGCTCTCTGCAAATTCTTCAGAGACTTACTTCTTTTTCTGTAGGACTGGGTATTGGAAAACAGGACGCTATCAGGCTAAATTCACCTTGCACACGTACAGCATTGATCTCTTATCATGTAATTAAGTTATGACTCAAGAGACTAGGTGCAACCCACGCACCAGTTATTTGACCCTCTGGTATTTTGACTTCCTTCAAGCAGCACGGTTATGTGGGCTGACAGTGTGCTAGGTGTTTCTAGGATATTCTCTTTGGCACAAGTTTCTGTTCTGTTTACTGTGTAGATTTATGCATCGGTAGAATTCTTAGGGTGTAGGACATATCATATGAATGTGAAATGGAAATAGATCTTTTTGCTCTTTGGTATATAGCTCAGCATCCTGAGACATGAAGCATGGCTCAGCCTAACTTTCCTACTCCAGTCCTTCATGGGCTGAGCAGCTGCTAAGTCCATGTATTGACACATGTAGAGAAAGGTCTTGCCATTTGAAACACTTCTGGGTAAATCACTATATTCCCCCAGTTTTTCATTTCTTCATTTGTGGGTTAGGAATAATATGTAAGTGGTGTTTTGTCAAGTAGGATGCATAAAGCTTCGTCTAGCTCTTTGTGTACTTGCATGGAAATTGAGAAATACAATGAAACCTTAATACAATTAAAAAGCTGGTAATATTTTTCTGCCATGTATATGTAATTGGCAGTTGAAAGGGATTGAGAGTTTTGGTATTCAGAGCCACATCATCTTTCCATTTGCTTCACGTTTAATCGTTGCAGGAAGATTTCCGCAAATCCTTCACTGAAGGGACGAAAAACTGTTGCTGAAGCTCCTTTGAGTATTTCCAACTCCAACTAGTAACAGAGTCCATTTGACTGAGGAAGTAAGTTCACACATCTGGTGACTCACTGTGCTTTCAGGGTAATGATACTTAGGAGATTCGTAACCAGAGAATTGGTTGAGGCTCTGAAGATGATTGTGATAGTGGTGCTGTGAAGCACAATATTAATGCTCTGGACATTACCCATTCACGTTAATTCTAGGATTTCCTGCTCCATTAGTAATTAGTGGAATGTCAGCATGTCCTGTGAGGTGCGTAATAACCCTATGCCCAGTTACAGTGATGACTAAATATAGCAAAATTCTTGTGCATGCATTACATGAGGGATCAGCTATGGATCATTTTAATTAACGGTCAAAAAAAATTTATTCACAAATGTTAACCAAGCAAGTTTTGATTAGAAAAATCATCAGAGGACAAAAAGAATAAGTTAAACTAATTTAGAATAAATGTTTGAGAGGGCATTTCCTTGACATATTAGAACAATCATTGCTATTTTTGTCTTGATATCCAAGATGCTGGAGAGGAAAGGAAGAGGTGAGGAGACCACAGCCGCTAATAGGGGTTTCACATTCTAAGTGTAGAATATCATTATCTACCCCAATTTTAAGAGGTGCTTCTCAGTGCTAGTTTCTAAAGGACCCAGGATATTATTAGATTAGAGCCTGACTCCAGTAATCTCTGTCTTTGCAACACCCTAATAATAAGATTTATTTATTCCATATACAATTGTACCGTGACAGTTCAGGAAGCTTTAAAATTCCCTCCTGCTCACACTGTTGTGGTGCATGTCTGAGTTTCAAATGGAGTAATCCCAGGTGCAGGATCCTCTCCCTTGTTAAAGATTTTTCCTCTTCCCATTGTAACTGGTCCTACTTATCTTTGCGTTCATATTCAGCTGAACTCTTTCTATAAACAAAGGAAAGAAATCCATAATGAAGCTCTCAGCACTCTTTTTTTTTTTAATAACAATATGGTTAGTTATCTTTAAAATCTGCTGAACAATTCAAGACATTCACATAAACAGCAAAAGAATTCATCCAGCCCCCATACATTAGCAGCATCATGCAGCATGTTATGTAACCAACACTGCTCCCAGAAATGGGCTACGTGGACCAATAGACCAGTTGGTAAAAACCCTACAGATTCTACTGCTTGCTGAAAATGGCTTTCTAAGGAATTTCAGACAGCAGACCATTTGCTAAAACAGCTTGTGAAATGACTTTCAAATAGAAGACAATCTCCGCATTTTCTAGGTAAACCAAGGATTAATTCAGCCAGTTCTGTCCACTTTGCAGATTGAGAAAGTGAGGCACAAAAGAGGTGATTTTCTTCAAATCCCCACAGTGAGCTGGTGGCAGAGGAGGGAGCGAAGCCCAGGTGCGTGGGCTGGGAGCCATATGCTCCAGCCTCCACTCTCTTCTGTATAGTCCATCTGCAACATTTTGCTTCAGCCAGGAAATGTTGGTCCTATGATGCTACATTTTAAAATATATATAGGAAGTGTGTATATTTTTTTATATAACTTTAAAGGTAGGTGGGTTTTTTTCATGTCAAATTTATAGGTAATTTACATAACTAATTTGTAAGCCAAAGTGTAAATGATGTTCAGCTGAAGTGACCATTTTGACAAGCAAGTGCAAACATTGTCAGAACACTGGCAAATCTGCTTTGGACAAGACTGAGCTTGACAGTTTTTCTGTGTACATCTGGGTTTTCGGTGGGGGGGTAGGGGAGGGGAGCAAGGGGGAATGTGCTTTTTTTTTTTTTTTAAGAGTTACTTAAGAATATTGCATTGTGCTAATCTGATTTTTAATTTATCTACCAAGATATGTCATTTAAGATATTAAAAAAGCTGGCATGCAATCCAGAAAGCTGTTTTTTCTGTGGTTGTTGTGCCCAATACTGTTTAAACAAACACAAAACTGTTGTGAAAAATGCAGTGCTCTCAACCATCTGACATCACAATTCAGCTCCAGTTAAAGACGATGGCTTACAGAAAGCTTGCAAACACCTTACACTGATGTTAGATATGGATGACATGGATGATATTGATTAGGAGTCAGGAGATGGATGTTTTAAAATCAAATAAATATGTAAGGTAATTCTTTTAAAAATCTTAGAATACTAAAATTGGGGATTTCCATTACTTGATTTTTTGGAAATTTTGTCTGCAACTTGGTATAAAGCCTATGGAAACTCATAGTGCTCCTAATTTTAAAATTTTTTTCAGGCCTCTGCATCCTTTTCTTTACTTCCATCCTTCTCACATGTCGCTCAGTTTGGACAGTTTCTTCCCGTCAGCTTCTTCGTCTTTAGCTCTCATCCAGCCCAGTGCTCGCAGGAGGTGATGGGGATATCTCCTATAGTTTTGAAGAGAGCTCTGGAAAGCTGGGATTTCAAAAAGTGGGTCCTAGCACACATCTGCTTACACTGACATAAAAGAAACCCCATAATGAAATTATTTTATTTCTGTCTGAAAAATATATATAGTTTTTAAATAGAATGCAAGTTAGGATTGAACACAGTTATAAGTAGCAAGTTGGGAATACCTAGGGTCACAAAACCATGATTTTCCCATTCTTGTACTGCCCAATTAGTGTGGTATCTCCAGGTCTAGTGGCTCTTTAAGGCCAAAATACACAAAAGATGGACAGACTAAAATTTTGCCTGTGGACCATTATTTATCATTGCTCTTCTTGATGATCTTCACCTACTTTAATAAAAAGATTATTTAAGAAACCATAATGAAAGCTAACCCAGTTCTCTTTTAATGCATTATGTAATTAAATCTTTATTGAGATTTGAGAGCTGTGCAACCACAAAAGAAAAAAAACCACCAAACCCAGGAGTGATTGTATTTTTGTATCTAGACACATATTGGGAAAATTCTGCGCATAGGAAATGTACAGTCTTTCGTGTATAAGGTCAGGTAAAAGATTCTGACTTTCCTGCAGGTCTGTCCTGCAAATATTAACATGTGTTAGGATTATGGAAACAAATAGTTGCCTTATGTACAATAACATTTCTCTGCTGTGTAGCTTAGACATACACACCCGCAAAATCAAAGCCTGTATATTCCAAGTCTCCTTTAGCCACTCTAAGAATGAGAAGAGAAAATTAATGGAGCTAAGTTTTGTGTGGATAACCTGGGACTTTCTCAGGGCATTTTCAGTGGACATTACCTGGTTCCAATTGGATGAGCTTTCTAGCTTATTTCTTAATGATGCATTTTGAGGATAGCCAAGCTGTGGTTCGGGAGACTCGTGCAGTTCACAGGTGGTTCAGGTGCGGCTGGAGCACGTGAACAGCCTCATCCCACAGGCACCAGTGGGAGCCGTGGGAGCCCGCAGCTCCATCTCCCTCTAGCTCTCCACCATAACTCCCGCCCCTATGAAAATCTCAGTGAGTGGTTCAGGCTCAGAAAGAACGGCTTTCATATTTTAACACTGGGTTTTACTGGTATGCATACATGAATGTGCCCTACCAATTAACCTGCCCTTACAAACATGTAAAATCTCACCACCGACTGCTGATTTGCACCAAACTATATAGGCTATTAATCCTCCTCACACTGAATAAGGTGTCCAGAACTGAAAACTACTAAATCATTTGTTTTGTCACAGAGGTTTAACGTATGACAAATGTTTTGGATAAAGGATACAACCTTGGATTTTCATTAATAGGTTTTTTTTACAGTTATGAAGTATGTAGAATAGAAGTCTTGCCCTTTACTGCCCTAAGAGTTCACTGAGAAATTGGGGAACCCCCCCTATCCAGAATACAAGTTATCTTGTATTTTTGCTAACGTATGTAATTACTGATGTGGGTGTTCCCACATCTTAGAATGGAAAAAGTGCTTGCCAAGATTGAAAAAACATAGTAAGCAATATAAATGATTTCTCTCACACACCAGCATTTCTTGCTGAGACAAGTGAACTGGAACTGTGTTTAAAACCATATAATTATACTCCTATATATCATTTATTAAATCAGATTTCCCCCACCCTCTTTTCTTTCAAGTCACTTCTGAAAACGCTTTTCTTCCAAGAAGCCTGCTAGCTGGGGTCCTCCCCTTTGAAGAACTCTTTCCAAACAATGGAAACGACCAAAAATGTAAACAGCATATCAAGACCCATATGACACGTTGTGCCTATACCATCATTGCTCTGTGCTTACATCTTTGCTCTAGCCTGTGTCACTGAAGTCTGCTTGGGCCAGATATGAGGTACTGCTGTCTGGGCTCTACCCCAGGTATCTGTTGGTTGTATGGAGCATCTTGATCATCCGGCCTGGTTTTCTCCATGACACAGGCCATACAGCTTCATCTCTCCATTCCTTGATCAGGGCCAGAAGTGCCTGTTCATATAGTCCATGGGCTGTAGAAAGACGTTTGTGGATTTCCTTATTTCACACTCACTTCTATGCTGTTTAAAATATAAAGAAGCTGACCCAGTGTTTTCACACCCATGAAATAGAAGGACTAATAAACGATTTCTCCAAAGCACACAGATTGTATATGCAAAGGTCCAGTACGCAAATCCTGACTTGTTTATGCCTCAGGTTGCGCATACAAAAAGCTATTTAACTTTGAGCCAATATATCTTTCTTTCCAGCACCCACACCTCACTCAACCCACCTCCTCTGAAAAAGCCTGGGGAAAAGACTTTATACCACACTCCAAAAAGCTGGGGAGTAAGGCTGTGTTGGACAAAGGGACCATCTAAATATGAATTGGTACCGGCAATGAAACTCTTTGCAATTATAATCAAAGTAGAGGTTCCAGCTGTTAGCTTATTAGCAGGGTTCTGTCTGTCATGAAGATTGTTGTTGGTGTAAGTGTGTGGGGATTGGGACCGTTGCTGTTGAATTTGTGATGTAACTGGTACTTCTCATGTTCTTAGAATAGCTTTCCCTAGTTTGTGCTGGAGATTACATATTAAAGCGTGGTGGCATCTTCTGGGACTTTCACTATGTGGTTTGAGAGCCTAAGGACTTAGGATTGTTCTTATATTCTGAGACCCTTGCACGGCAAACCACAGAGTCTGGACAGTGGTTTTTTAGCTTTAAATATTAATTCACATGAGCAAGAGCTGTCAGTATGGCACTGCAATTTTCTCTTATCAGGCTGTTTTTCCTTTGGTCATTCTGTTAGTAACTTTTGCTGAGAAAGGAAAGTTGTCTATTAAGGGTTTGATATATCAAGGAAGAAATTCTTTTATCACTCACTGATATGTACATATGATGAAGATGCATTAGATTTCAGTCTAAATTTCCCATCAGTCTTGTCTTCTTTTTTTCCTGTTACTTCCCTCTTCAATCTATTCTTCCCTTCTATCCCAAGTTTTTTTGGTCACTTTTTTTAACTCCTTTTCTGTTCATTCCTTCTGAAGTGTTGTTAAGCAGTACTCTGGCTCTGGTTGAATTCTTCAGTCCTGTAGTACTAGAACAGAGCTCCAGCACTTCTCATGTGGTGCTGCTGTACACAAGATGCTTAACTTCTAACTCAAGTATTCAAGGAGATGTACTTTAAAATTGTTTTCCTTGTGGTGTAATTGTTTTTTTTAATTGTTCTTTTTTGTACTAGCCAATTTACAGTGTGTTTTAACAAAATATAATATGAAATAGAACAAAACATCATTATTTGAAGGAAGACACTGGGAAGTATGAGCGTTATTTATGCTGATTGTTGTTTAGTGAATACTTGAAAACTGTAGTGCTCAGGACCATCCTTGTTGAGGAAGTATTTGTTCTCATGAAAAAAGGTACAAACCATGCAAAATATAAAGAAAACAAACTCAGCTATAAGAAAGAAAAACACGCGTTGGGTACCTACCATGACCAGAAATTTGCTGAATTTACAGCAATGTCTGTCATAGGAAACATTATAACATATTGTTCCTTTATTGTGTTTTATGCCTTTTATTAGCTTGCAAATCTAATTAGGAAACCAATTGGCACACAGTATGCAATGACGGAAGCAGTACCACCTATTCTTGTGGCAGCTTTGGTTTTGCTTTATGGGTGGTCTTTGTTCCTAAAGGCTTATATGAATACCACATATTAGCTGAGCTGGTTCTCCCTTGATGTCTGTGTTGTATTGTACACATGTTGTCACTGTTTGACACTTAAACAATCCAGATTCTTACCCAGCCCATATTTAGTGCCATAATAAACTTCTGAGCATATGTTTTTGAGAGCAACAGTAACATTCATCACTGCAATGTGACATATAAATAAGCACTACTGGAGAGTGTACATGCCTTCAGAGGGCAGAGCTGGACTGGAAGGTGTGTGCCAAAGGGATGTGGTCATCTGCTTTGCCCTTACTGGGCTTTTTTCTTCTTTGCCTTGTTTCAGTAAATCAAAACGGTTATTAAAGTGACCTACGAAATGGCCCTGTACATGTGAAAAACACACGTTGTTACCAAGCTTTTCTAGTGAAACATTTCATGTTTGGAACTTTGGCTTTGCAAACAATAGATGTAAGGCATGAACCATTCCTCTTCCCTCTTCGTCTCACTTGCTCTGTCTTTGAGTGAGTTCTGTCGAGGCCTGGTCCAAAGCACTGGTTGGCAGATGTGATGTGCCAACGATTCCTACTCCCGTGAGTCTCCTTCTGTTGTTTTTGCAAAATTCCTGTACTTGAATGGCTTTGTTTCAGCAGAGGTGGTTTCTTGTGTTTTGGGTTTTGTTTTGGTTTTTTTTTTGAGGTGGCTTTGGTAGAAATGAAGAGGGAATCACATACAAATGGCTTCAGGATCTGACTTGTTCCTTGTTCTCTCTGAGCAAGACCCAGAGGCTTACAAAAACTAATGGCAGTAAAACAGATTTAAAGTGTGGTCACATCCCTGTCTTAGTTGGGTAAACACATTGTGATTCAACGAGAGCTTTGTCTGAACAAGGACAGAAAAGTTGAGCCTTGAACAAGGAAATAATTTATATAAGTCTTAATGAATATTTAATGTGGAACATTAATTATAAAAAAGAGGGTATATATTTTGATGTACTGCCTTTAAGTAGCAGATCATCTAGTGCCTCTTTGGCCTGAGGACGACCATCGGCTTGCTAATTACAGTTGTATATCAATCCAATGAAAGTATCCTTCCCGTTATACCAATACCTCTTTAAAGAAATAGGTGTTATAGATGAAAAAGAGCAAATATGCTTTAAACTGAAATTATATAAGAAACATCTGCATCTATTGCTTTGATTAATACTTGAATTTTCTATTGATCAATATTGCTGAACACAAGAAAAGATTGTTATTAAATAGATTAGGAAACAGAAAACTTCTGAGTGTCGGTTGTTATATAAACACAATAATATTACTATGTGTAAATGTAAAAATCCTTGAAGTTCCTTGCACTGAAGTAGTATTTCTTTGTAAATACGGGGTTTTTCTGAGGTAGCCTTTCTGCGCTGTACCTGTATGGCCTTTCACCCTCTTGTACCATGTGAAAGGGGTCCCCTGCAAACTATTCACATCTCCCATGAGAGGTCAATGGGGTGGCTCTGCAGATAAGAGAAGCTGATGCAATGCAAGCTTCTACCACAGTGAAAATTAAAAAATCCTCAATATACAGCATGGTCCAGTGCTTAACAACAGCTCATGCTATGAACTGAAACAAAAATAAAGGTGAAGCTGCTACGTGCAATCACACAATACCAACAAGGCATATGTCTATTTTGAGACTGACTTTTAGTTTCTCATGGCAAGATATACTTGTGCATCACCAATAGGTCCTACTTGTAAAGTGAGATTCATTCATATCTGGCCTTGGTTTGAATTTTGCTCACTGTCCTCATTAGGAAAATGAAGCCAAGCACCATTCACCCTTCTGTCTTCCTCAAAGCACAAGCATTTGAAGCTGCATCTAGGCCTGGACTCCCTGCCCTGATTTCATGCTCTGCATATGTGTACAGTGTGCAAAGGAGCAGAGAATGCATTTGAGAATAAACCACATTAGCTCTCAAAGAGAGATTTTAAAGTTTTAATATTATGGTTGTCTAGTTTGATCTAGTATCTGGTCATTGAATTGTATCATTGCAAGAAACATGAGAACAGCAGCATGACCATGAGGTATATTGTATTACAGAATGAGGTTACACAGCACCAAAGCACCACCATATTTCAGTAACAAATGCAGCTTCTGGGGAGTTTTGTTATCATTGCATAAGCTTCACTGCTCCCTAGAAGATGACACTGATTCAGACAGAAAACACTAATTCAGTTCTTGCCAGCAGAGCCAATTGTCTCTTTGATTACATTAGACTGACAACTGGTTTTCAATGTCATTGTCAGCCGCAACTTCTCATACGTGGTGCAGTGGAGCATGAACTGGGCTCCCTTTATTTAATTATTTCTGCCCATTTCTGTATTTGTGAATCAGGCAAATGTGAGGCTCCCATCTAGTAGATAGAAAAATGTCAGGTGTTTAGATTACAAAACTCAAGTTTCAACGGTGGTATCTGGCATCCTTTTTAAAGGCAGATCCTGAATGTATCTATCACTCCAAAGAATGAATTGGAAACTATCTTTCTTTTTTCTTTCTTTTTTTTTTTTTTTTTTTTCCTGTCAGTTGTCCAGAAGTAACCTAGGATTTTCTTGATTTAGTAATTGTTATATTAAATAATTTGCTGACTATCTTTATTTTTTTTCATAATTAAGTTGTAATTAGAAGACTGTATGTGACCTGCCCATTACAGGCACTTTCTATTTAAAATTTGCCTTGTGTTGGTTGGTGGTGTTTGGGCACGCAAGCCTTGTGGTCTATTCTGTGCCCAGGTCTGGATGAGCATGAAGTTTAGAGGATGCCTCTCCAGCACAACAGAGGTCTGACTGTAGCCCACGCTGGTTCTCCTGTGCTAAGCTGATGCAACTGTGGAGGTGGTGAGGGTATGGCAGTGAGACCACACGGTGTGGGAGCTGTCACCTGGCAGGCAGGCAGGGCACAAAGGTGGACTTCAACCTATGCTATTTCAACCAGCACATGCAGCCTGTGGGGATCTCTGAACTCAAACCCCACTTGGTCCAACCAGCTGTGCTGTTTAACAAGGAGTGTTGTCCTTTCTGGTGTGTTGTAGCAGTGAGGGGCTGACACCAGGTTCCTCCTTTGCAAGTAGACCATGGACAGCTGAGATACAGCCCGGTCACAAACCATCTGTAGCACAGAAAATGTTATGTCCTCTGCGTTTTTGCCCAGGCTGTGGTTTGTTGTTTTATTTGGAGCACAGGACTCCCAGTGCAGGTCTGAGCGCTGTTCTCACATGCGTGTGTCTAAACCGCTGGAGATGATCAGACTCTTCCCCTCCCCTCTGCCTCCCTCACACGTGTCATTCCATGAAAGGGGGATTAGGAAACCGGGAGGTTGCTGTGGGGGTTCAGGCTGGAGAGATGTTACACTTCTAGTGCTAGTTTTTCCTATACCCTGATGATCTTTGCTGTTCACTCTCAGCAGAAAAGGGATAAAATGGGGGTGGGGGGGGGGGTGGGGGGGGTGGGCAGCATTTTTACTTTAAAAAAACCATTTCAGCACCAGATCTTGTTTCTTGAAGAGCTGTGGGCTTAAGAAAAGCAAGATATTGACGACAAAATCAAGAGAGGTATCAGCAATGAAGGTTGCTCTGCCAAATAATATGCTGTTAAAATAGTATTTTTGCATTAGTTTTATATACGTTTATTAAAATTACCCCAGAATGTTTTAGAAGAGTAGGTAGTCAAGGAGGAAGCTTCACAAGCACGCAGTAGCTCTGTGAAATGTAGCCCCATGAAATAGTTGCTGCCAACTCTTTGTGATTCTTCCGTGCCTGCAGAATAAGAGATTTATGTTCTTCATAAATGTGTATCCTTCTATTTCTGAATTCTCTTCTATTGCTCCCATTGCCCAAAAGTCAAACAAAGCTAACCTCCTCCAGGTCCCAGAATGAAAAAATGCAAACACACTGCATTTAAAAGTAGATTTAGCAACTCTAAAGTGGGCGATTTGGTTCCACCCATCAAACCTGAGTTCTCTGATCTAAAGTCAGATGGGTGCTACTCCTAGCGAGATGTGTGCCAAATCTAATTAAGCTTTGCATAATGTGCATCTTGGGTGATTTGATTTATTAGCTTTGTTTGAAGAAAGTAATAATAAAAGTAGAAAATGGCTTTGGTAATAAGCTGTTTGAATTCCCTGTGCAAGTAGGCACAGTCCCTCCTGGATCTCCTGAAATGCTCTTGAGGTGTGCAGGTTACCTATCAACAGACTGATGCAATGCTGGGAGCTGGCACGAAGAAGCTGTTTGGTCTGGGGTCCTACCTCCATTGCTGTCCTAGCTTTTGGCTCAGCATAAGCATTTGAGTAGTCCCCACTGTGTATAATGATTTCTATTCTCACACCCACCATAAACCCCAGGAAATTGTTATTTATCTCCATTTATAGCAATGGAACCTCGTGCACAGAGAGACTAGAAATGGCTGTAGCGTAGTGCAGCAGAGATACCAGAGAACTTTAGATCATTAAACGCTGAGGCTCACAATTGGAAAAAGTGTCCCAGACCCCATGCTACTGTAGCAAGATTGCTTTTGATACCTAAACTAGCTCCTACATATCTCTTTTAATAGAAAGTGTGCAGAGCAGTCATGTCCTGTGGTCTAGTTTGTCAACACCTCAAATCCTATTGATTCTGGTGGGCTAAGTCAAGATGGTTGGCCACAATGCTGCCTCATAACCTGTAGCATTCCTGAAGTTGAGTTCTCACTTGCCATCCTAATATCAGCTGTCTTTCTTGTCTTTGATGTCTTGTGCTTTGTGGGTTACAGAGGAAGATTTCCTGCAGGGCTCCTGATAAGGTTACTTCTTATTCTGGCAAGGTTCCTTTTTCCCCTCCATCCCTCAGAGCACCAACCCGCAGGCCTATTGCAGGATGACCCAAGATTAATCTGTATTTGTAAACACCAACACTGCAGTGCTAGTGTTCATCAGAGACCATGGAAAGATTCACTGGAAAGTGTCACGTACTGAAAATGTATAGATACTGCTTGACTGACTGCAATAACTACCCTGGGATCAATTGGAAAGGCAATTGCCTTGGGTCAGATCAACAGTGATATTTCGGCATGTAACTTCTATTAATTTGGATGTGAATAAGGGGCAATAGGTCTGAGGATCTGGAGGATATTACCACCTCTTTTCCCAATCATACTCTTTAGCTGCAGCAGGCACAAAAACATGACACAGTATTATGCCTCTGCCTCTTTTATTTGGTGACTGTTAATTATTTCCGGGGAAAATGTCTGAAACTTTTCCTTTGCATTTACAAGGAAAACAAGAGCCTTGGGGACTTGCAGTTCACTGTGCTGTTGTGTTATCCTGGGACAGAATAATTAATTTAAGACATCCTATTCTAGGAATGTTCCTATTAAAGCATAAAGGGAAGTGTTGTATATGTTTATCTTCATTCTTTTCAGGATGATTTCTTCTAAAAACTTTCAACGGTTATTGCTGTTTACAACTTGGAAAGTGGGAATTAAGTGTAGGATCAGATTTGCTCTTAGCTGGTCACAGAATCTTGTGCTATATTATATGGACATTGAAGATTACTGAGATACACAATCTGTGCATAAGTGCCATTCTGTGTCTTCAACAATGCTATTTCGTGCTACTGAAACTAGGCAAATGATACAAACTTATGTCTGCATGATTTGGTGAAATGTTACTTTTTTAAGTGTTTGGTTTTTTTTTTTAATGTTAAGCACATTTGAAAAATCACTTATTTTTGAGAATATTCATAGTGTAAAATGACTAAAAGCAAATAATTTTAGCAATTCTGCTCTTTCTATTAGAAAAATTATTCTGAAAAAGTCAAGCTTTGAAATGTTCTACTAACTTCAATAAGAATTAAATTATTTTCTTCTTAGTGCTAAAAAAATAAATTTCAAAGAAATTTAATTGAAGAATGAGGGAAAATTAATGGATTAAGAACAATTTTAACCGAGTTAAAATTAACACAAATTTGAGTGAGTTCCCCCAAGATGGTCCCCACATTTTTAGTCATGATGCCTGCTTTATTGGGGTGTTTTGGGGTTTTAATTTTTTGACCAAATATACAGCTGAACTTTGTGGCAGAAACATTCACCTAAAATACTGATATTAAGCAAATATCAGTAAATACCCATAAAAGCATTGAATACATACACCTTCTTACCAGAAAACTATTCATAGCATTACACTACAGCCAGACAGCAGAAACAAGCTATGCAGCCTGTTGTGTGTAATCAACATTGTTTGAATTTTGAATATTAAAATATTCAAAATTTCTTTGCAGACTTTTAATAGCTCCCAGAACTTATCTGGTAATTAATTTCAAATGCCATATCGGGGGAGAGGGGAATTAATATGTTTTGGCAGTAATTTTTTTCTCAGAGACAGCTGTAAAATGGTTCATTGTGGAAAATTCCCATTTCTGTGCAGTTAGATACAAGACGAAAGTTTGAAGAAATGAGAAAAGTATTCCTGCTTTCCACAGTATCACTGCTTTGTGACAGCAACCATTTATCCACTCCAGCTGTGTGATGACTCTGGCATATGGGGGAAAATCACAGGGAGCTTTGGGAGAGTGTGAAAGTTTTCTGTGGTTGTGGTGATGAGCAGAAGAGTCTTGCAATACCCGTCTTTGCAGTTATGGACCCTCCTTTGTCCTTAGAAAACATAGCAACAAGGTGAAAGCTCCTGTCCTCATCTCCTTGATTTAACCCCAAGACAGAGGCTGGGATTTTCAAAGGCACCTGAGAACACAAGTGCTCCGCTCCCATCGAATTTTAATGGGTTTTGAATGCTTGACTCCTTCAGGCTTCTCTGAAAACCTCAGCTTTGGTTCATCTGCCTGCTTAGGGGCTTGACTAACAAGGTTTAACCCAAGGGGCAAAAGTTTTTTCATGCAATTCAGGCGCTCTCTTCCAAAAAGCTGCGTGTATGGCAGGAAACTGCAGCGTTCGTGTGCACAGAGAGGGGCCTATGGAGGGGCCAAGGGAAGACAAGTTTATTTTTAAACTGGTTTGACTGAATTACAGCCACAGTGCAGCATACCGCCTCTGCTGACTCTGCAGACTGTTCCGTGCTGGGCTCCGTCTGACAGTGACTCAGAGGCAGCAAGAGTGCGATTACGGCTCCTGGCTCAAACATTGAGTCTGTTGGGAGGAGGAGAATAATTCATTAATTTATTTGGGACAGTGGATGGTTTCCTCGCTGTCTGCAACAACAGGGTGTGAGCAACCCCAACTCCAGCTGCTGGTGGACGGGTTTTGCAAAAGCAAATGTTCCCTCCCCAGCACCCACCAGCCGGTGTGGCAGCGAATACACCTGGCTGAGCCTCCTGCGCCAGCGTCCATGGCCAGCACAGCCAGCGGAGGGGCTTGGGAGGGCTCGTAATTAAATTATTACAATGCTCATGTGCTCAGTAATTAGAAATATTTTTTTTTTCCAAAGCCTGTTAGAGGAACTTTCTATAGTGCTGTCTTTTCACTTTCACTGGAAACAATAGGACTGAAGTGTCGGTGCCTTTTGTAGGGCAGGGCTTTGCTTGGAAGCAGGAAAGGGACACCAGGTAGAAACATCCTGCTTAAGGGGTTTACCAGCCTTGTACTGAGCCGGTGAAAGTTGGTGTGGCCAAAGGATACGTCCCTGAAACTATTAACTGATGAATCAAATACCTTCACAAACTTGCAGACCTATGTTCCTTCTCCTGCCAGTGCACATCAGGAACAATTCCATGAAAAGACATACTTCGGGAGTGCAGCGGAGTGGTGCAGGTGACAAAAGAAAATCTTACTATTATTTTTTCCAATGAGTAAGATTTCTGTGAGTACCAGTCAGTGTCGAGTATAATCAAATAGTAAAAAATTTTTAAAATTCCATTTACGGTAATTGGATTTCACAAAGATGATCCTTTGTCCTGACAATAATTTAATCTTTGCCTTTCAGCTCACTTTCAGGGAGCTGCATGGCTGCGGATGCAGTGCTGCAGGAGGAAGGTCTACCCTACAGTTTTGTATATGCAACTGCAGAAGCAGCATTTAGTTTCCTTATTTTGTGAGATGCAATTACCATAAATTGAAATCTACCAACATATGCATTATTTAAAATAAATGTTACAGGGTTACTATCCTGACTGGGAATTTTGTGTACTTCCACAATGTAAGTATTTAATAGTAATAACAGTAATAATTAATTAGTCTTCTGTTTGGTTTCTAAATGTTTGTACTAATAAAAAACTGTAAAATCTGCGTACCTGTGCACAGCAAGGATCAAATATTAAATATGCATTCCAAACATTATACTTCTAAGTTAACAAATGATGCTTAGCTAGAATTAGGAGACATTATTTCCAATAACATCTATGGAGTTCATGTTGCCATCAGTCTTAATCTCTGATGAATGTGGTAAAGAAGGTTAGTTTTGGCAATTTAAGGCTTCCAAAGAAAAATATTTTGCAATATCTATTTCAAATGGCCAAGTTTTTAAAGCATTTTATTTACCACAGATAACATTTTTAAGCACAGTTTCATCCTGATGTGATTGATGTGGGCCCATTACAACACAGAGTCTTTTCAAAGCACTCCGTAGCCTCAGATCAGAATAGCAGTTTGGGTCTTGTGTTAATATTTTGGATACGATTGTGAATGAAGCACTGCAGCTCTGTGTTACAGCAAGAAAACCAGCCAACAGAAAATGCAGACACAAAGATGTGTGTTGGCTCCAAAGTCCATTTTTTAAGCTTGATTTCAAGAAGTACTGAATGGAAAATTACTTCAGGGCTATGTATTTTAAATATTAAGTAGGAATTTTTAAAAGCATCTGAGTAACTTCTGGACATAATCCCACTCACTTCTAAATGAGACTGGTCCTGAGAAATTTTAGGAGACTCTTCAAATCTACTTCAGGAGGTTAAAATAACTTATTTTCATATCTTAAGGAGTAAGATATTAAGTGTTACACAGCTAGCATGATGGATCAGTGGTAATTGCTCCCATTAAGTGGATGGTTTTTAGCATCTAAGCAAAGAACTGGATTTTCTTAGCCCGTTGTTCAGTGGACCTATTTGTGGAACAAGCTCTTACTAAATGCAGGTTCTAAACCTGGTTTTAATTTGTGAGTCAGCTTGAATGGAGCTTGTGAGAGGCATTTGCACTACTGCAGATGGCTGAAGCACCTAGTCTCTTCCTGCTTTGCATTTATATTGAAGTTTCACCAGCTTATTCCATGGCTGATTTTTTGGGTCTGAAACATGGCGAAACATAAACACAACCTAGCATCTCACCCATCACTTGGCTTGGACAAGAATTTAATGAGTACATTTTTGGTAGGAGGAACTATTTTGAAGTGATAATGGTTTTCTTAAAGAGTTGCTGTGAAGATATGCATCAAATATTTATTTCCATAAAAATACTCATTCTCAGCCATGAGGTGAACACCACCTTCATTTATTAAAACTGACAGTGTCTTAATAATATGATTGACTGATGTGCTGTATGACCCTGCAAAGGAAAGATGGCACCTACTCCCCAACTACTCTGTAATTACAATCTGGGATGAGGGATTTGATCTTGTAGTCATGCAAAGGGAATTTTGTATGTGTAATAAAGGTGGAGTAGAGACAAGAATTATTTAAATTAGCAGTAGGATGGCACTGTGTTTTTTTTAAGCTATAAACTAGAATTTAACATACCTAACCATAGACCCCAAACCTGTAAATGGATCTATGACTAGTGCAATGCATGAGTGTGGATTTCCAGTGACATCCCAGTGATTTTTCAAAAACCAGAGGCCCACTGGTATTGATTAATTTACATTATTCAGGCATCAATCATGGCACTTGTTCATATTTCAGAAAACCAGCATATTTCACAGGTGAGAAAGACCAGTGAGTCCCTCCACCCTTCATTGCCAGTGACCGTGACTTCTCTGTCCTTTAAAAACTGGTTACTTTAGACCATTTTAGTTATTCTCTGAAGTACGTGATGCAATTTGTCCTAGGAAGGTGACACTCTTGCAGTTGAGATATCCACATGTCTGAAAATTAATTAATCACAGTTCCACTTCCTAAAATGAAGTTCTGACTACTAGAACACTGAAATACTTTCTGTGTTGTCTTCAAATAGATATGCCCTACTCTTTACAATTGTTAAGAAGTTCAAAACCCTGCTGGAAAAAAAATTACAATCTCCCGCGGTTTTGAATGAGCTTTCCTGTAGATTGGTAACTTTCAACCCCTTTCACTGGGCTAGATACACTTCTCTAGAAAATATTTAAGTTTTCTCATTACAGGCTAGCTTTTTTAAAGTTATCGATCCAAGCCCTTGCACTGCTTCATGTCTGTAGACCACAAGCTGAAAATTACTGGTTGGGACAGCTCATCTGCAGAGCTTTGTAGTCTTGCACTCTGTATTTTCACCATTCATCCATTCATGGATGCCAGGGATTTGAGAACCTGATGAACTTTAGTGACTTTATTAGTGGAATCCGAGCTAGCTCACAGGTCTTTGGCACTTGAGTTGGGAGGAAGCACCGTATTTCGCTTTTGTTTCATAGTAAGAGAACTGTTTTCATTTCCAAAGATCTGTATCAGGGAAATTGTCTTCCAAAAAGCACTGTTTATGACTGCAGCCACCCGGAAGATGTACTCCATTTAAGGTAAAGCCACATCTCAGCAAAAACTCAAGAAATCATGACAATTATTCCCCAAACTGAATTTTAAATTAGATTAAAATTGATATTTCTTTTTAATTCATTGCAGGGTCTTGGATCATGCATTGACCTGTATTAATTGGTGATTCTCTTTCTCCTGGATAATTTTAAATATAGGAGAGCAATTAGTCGTGGTAAATAAAAACAAATAAAAATTCTAAAATATTTTCAGCAACTAAAAATTATGGAAAAGTTAAAAGAAATGTTTGGTTTGGCCCAACGTAAAACAGTTTATTTTGAACATTTGACACTTGCATATATGAAATTAAGCGAAATATAAGAATGAACATCTGCTCAGAAAAGAAATTTATTTTAGCAAAAGCTGAAATGAGAAGCTCTAGTTTTCAGAGAAGTATTTCTGTTTGTTTTGGTCTCTGAAAGGAACGCTTGGCTGAAACTGGCACAAAGACACGGAGTGATTCAAGTTTGCTGAATTTGCAGTTTTAGTCTGAATACTGTGGAGAGTTTTTCTCGCTGTTGGAGAGCCATAGAAAGCTCAGTAGTGTTTTCATGTATGTTTGTGCAAACACTTCATCACTTTATTTTTGCTTGTCCCCCCAGATAGAATACTTTCACTACCTTACCAAACCAACATCATTTACACATCAAAACAATAATTCATTTTCAGATTCAGCCCTTCATTAAAAAGATAAGCAGGGCTTACTTGGCATCTAGTGCCTGTGTAGCTGTTCTGTACTGGAGTGGAGTGAAGTGGGGTTTCTCAGACAAGGGCCTTGGGCAAGCCCTCTGTCTGGGATGAATTTCTCCCCAATTAAACTCATTTGTTTTCACATTCACATAATGGCACCTGAGATATGGAATGTCTCAACCACTTCCTTCAGCTTTTTTCTGAGGGTGGGGAATTGTTTAAATCTGAGCTGCAAACTCATTACTGTAGAGTATACCGTGCAAATAAATGTCCAATGTGCTGGAGGATTATCTGATTAAAGAGGTTAAATTATCCTCTTATTACTTTAATAGTTTATCTTTTCTGAGGTTCAGGTAGAATGATGTTTTATTGAAGATATGCCAAGAGGTGGAGTTCTGCCCTGGATTATGTTTAGGATAGAAGCTGAGTTTGAAGCTGAATCAGAAGTGCCAAATCTTATGACCTGTTCATGCCAGAGCCGGGTTAGAGTGCTGGGAATTGTGGAAGATTTGCCATCTCAAAGATTGTGAGAAATACTCCCTTTGCAAAGAGCCCTCGTGCACCGGAGTTGGAACTGATCAGACTCAGAGAAAGAAGCTCAGACAGTTTAGAACAAAAGTCAGGAGTTTTTTGCAAAGCAAAACCTACCTACTAAGCTATCTCACTGCATTGCCTAGAACCAAGAAAAAAAACCAATTCTGTCATCTTATCTGAAATTTTTAACCTTTATCTTTTCCATATTTTGGATTCCTGTAATTAGAACTGAAGGGAGGGGAAACAGATGATGTACACTGAAACTGCTCTGAACTCGTTCAGTCTGATCTAAGGACACATAGGGCCAAACTTTTAAAGCCCTTGAATGCCTAATGCTGCAGATAGATGCCCACAGGCATTATTATCCCATGAGAAGCACAGTAATTTGGAAATCCCAGGGAGAGATTGGGGTCGAAATCAAGTATCTTTTCAAGGTCTTTATTCTGTATTTACTTTTGAGCAGCTGCCTCCTTGCTGAGAAAGGCAGTATCCACTGCTGAAAGAGAAGGATGAGAGGTCCTGGTCTTGCTTCTGCTATCACCTCTCTGTGAAGGTCTGTTTGAGGTTAGGCATGAAGCCCAATTCTGGGGATCGTCTTTTCTGTGGAAATGCAGACCAGCACCCAGGAACAGGCTAAAGCAAGCCTGGAGCATGCTGAGGGGATGGGAGGAACTTCAGCCTGCGTTATCCCTTTGCAAGGGTCCAGAAGCATGGCTCCCATGTGCATGAGTGGGGATGACAGCTCCTGCTGCTGTGCTGGGGGTTGCATAGACATCAGGAATGCCAGGAACATCACCCAAGCCCCTCTCATATCTGCTCAGTTTTCTTTCACCACAGAACCAAAAAGGATAATTCTGAGTCATGTTTGTATTGTGCTTTGAGACTTCTAGATGGAAAAAAAAAATATAGAAAGATTTATTTTATTATTCTCATGAACAAATATCTTGATGGGACTCATGATCTTCTTGCTCTCTTCTGTTGAAATCCTGCACATCAGGAAGCATAATACAAGTTTCTGTTCCATTAGGACAAAGATGTCCAAATGGAATGAGAGAAATAATTAGATATACTCGAATACTGTGTCAAGAAGTTAATCTTTCCTCCAGCTTGGCATTCCTCTGCATGTTAATAACCACAAGAATTAGAGATGGAAAGATCTAATGTTGCAAGAGCAGTAACAAGGGTAGCTATGGAAAATCATCTCTGTCTCCATCTGGCATCAGTAACAAGCAAAGAGGACACGACACAGCAGAAACTGAGCCTGCAGCTTCTGCAATCAGAGCAAATAAACAGTAGTATTTTTTGTATACCTTTGAAATGCCTTGGTTGCACAGAGAACAGTGCATGTTTAAATGGTGCTGGATTTGTATGGTCTAAATCTGTGCTCCAGCAAACCAAATCAGGCGCGGTGTCTTTTCTGTAGTGTTGCATCTACAGTGGCTGCAACATAATGTATTATAACAAACTACACCTTAAAAAAATTAAAAAGAGCAACCATGCAGGCAAGAAGAAGCATCTGCATTTGCTTTACTGGATCTTTTTGTCAGGCATTGTGATCAGGCTGACAGTTAGCCCTGAGGAAAGTTATAAATTCTGCGCTGAATTGCGGTACAATCTTTCACCGTGGCATTTCTGCCCTCTGGCCACGCTCTGGTTATCCATAATTGTGGCAGATAATGGTTTTTTATGGCTGGAAACATTCTTTGCAGGCACAGGGACAATAACCAGGGCTGAAAATGTAATTAAAGTGAATGGATGAACTTTCTTAAAGAAACAGTGTAGATTATTACTGAAGCTTAACACCTAAAAAGCCTGAGGCAAAATGGCAGCATCTGAAAAAACTTGTATAAATTTTAAATGTAGGGCAAGCTTGAAGGTGGATATTAGATTACAGAAGGAAAACTGAGACATTTGATGTAACAGATAACTAAGGGCTTAGATCATCTCCAGAAATATAAACTAATGTAACATATCTCTCTCTGTCAGTTGGAATATGTTATTTGTATTCAGTGGCACCTTGTTTTCATGAATCTCTGGAGAAGTTTGTTGCAGATTTTGTCCACTTATGCAGCTGTAAAAGCATGTTATTTAAATAATTAGGGTAAGAAAGAGATGGTATGTCTTCTGTTTTTCATACCTATTTCTTCTCATGGTGTGCAACAGATACTTTTTTTTCCTGCATAGCACTATTAAGGATCTGGAAATCAGGTTTTTATTGAACAGTTCCATAAAGGCGCAAATGAATAGATAATAGCAGACCTCTGTTTATTACAGCACTTCTACAGCAACTCTGAAAGCCAAATGAATCACAGCGCAGCATTATCTATTTCTGTTTTACTCCCCTCTTGGGGCTATGTTAGTTAGCTGCAGGTAGTTCCTTTTCTCGTGTGGGTGAAAGCTTCCTAACTTCTGAAGAGCATGGTCATTCTCCTGAAAACCAAGATGAGATAATGCATTAATTATTACTCACAAGATGTTAATACTTTTGATAATAATAATTTAAACATTCATTAGCTGTTAATAGACAGTCTAAATATGTTCAATTCCTATATGGTTGGCTCCTATATTTTCTCTCACTCTGCATGCAGAGCCATGGCTGGGTTGGAGCGGGAGAACCTTCACTGTTTTGGGGCCGGCAAGGCAATATTTGCGTGCTGGCCCTGTTTGCAGCAGGGATTAGCTGCGTGGCTTTCTGAGATTATATTTATGGGCTGCTGTCGGTTTGCACGCACGAAAACTGGTTGGAAAATTTATAAGCAACTTGATTTTTTTTCACTATTTTTTTCTTCTATTTTTAGTACACTGCTTTATTCCCACAGAAACATTCCCACAGACACACCAGGACAGTGGAAGTACAAGTAACACACAGCCTGGCATGGCCCAGGTGTGACAGCTGACTTCCCCACTGACTGCAAATTAAGACAACTTTCTGTGTGGGATAAAATGCAAACTGGCAAAGTTGCTTTCATGTATTTTAAATAAGCTTTACAGTTAAGGATAAATTATGCTATTCAAGAACCACAAACAATACAGGCATCTGGTTTTTGCACGCTTTGTACCATACGTGAGCTTAGTCTTTGAGTTATGGGCTCATATGATCAAGCTGAATTTTGAAGCCATGTGTATGTATTTGGTTTTTCTCAGCAAATTATTTTCTGTTTGTCTGCGTTCATTGTGAAAAGGAAGGTTGTGTGAAAAGCATCATGAACCAAAGGAGTGACTGGGGACAGTCTCACCAGAACAAAACCATAGTGTGATGGAAAGGGCATAGGAAAGAGACCTTAAAAATATTATTTGAAGATCTGCTAGAACATGTTCTTGGCAGAAGACACTGCCCAGTTGTGTTTCCTGGTTATTAGCACCAGCGACCTGCATCACAAGATAACACTTTCTTTCCTGAAAAATGAAAAATACTCCATATATTTGCATGATAAACAAGAGTTAATGTCTTATGGCATATTTTACTCTTGGTAAGCCCTTATTACAGTGCCACTGCTCTTAATAAATAGCACTGAAAAGCTGTGTGGGATTACAGTTTTTGAATGTCACTAGTGCCATACGCTTCTATCTTTTGAGTCAATGGCAACAGCCTGGGTATAGAATTGGCTACATGTGGCCAAATTTCATCACTGAGCCATTCAGCAGAGTGAGAGGGCTGTAAGTGGAAGCAAAATCTGGTGAAATACCCTTCCCCAGCACACAGCAGGCATTGCTACTGCCCAGGCAGGTTTCCTCATCCACCATTTGTGGTGGTTTGGGCTGTCAGGAGGCTTATCACATGTCAAGGAGTCTGTGAAAGATCCTGTGTATTTTCAATTTATTTATTTATTTTTCCTAGTATTCAGGAGAAAGATGATCTTCAACATTGTTCCTCTTGTTGTGTCCCAATGTTATAATGAAGAGAGAATTAGTCAGAGAAAGGAGATCTTCACAAACTGAGGTCTGAATTTTGTAGAAGAAAAATGCTGTAACAAAAGCTGAGCCCCAAAAAAATGATAGGAAAGCTGACTTTCATTTTCATCTAATGGCTTTCCTATTACCAGTGCTCTGATCCACCCACGCAAAACACAGGATCAGGAATTTGGGCTTGGTAGAAGGTTCTCTGGGCTTTAGTTGCTGCTTGTAACTCAGATTTTTTTTCTTCTTTAAAAATAAGTTAAGAAAAGGGAAAAGTCAGCTAAGATAGATACTGCCAGAAAAATCTATCTCCTTTTTCTGTATTAGTACAGTCAGCTTATACATGGCTGATTCACATTATGGCATGAAGATCATTGACATGATCCCACCTGACAAGATCATGTGATATGGCGTATTAAACTTAAAGAAAAGAATCTTTTAGATCAGATGTCCTCCATCAATTTCAATTTCAGAGCAATATAGCTTAAAGAATTTGGCATATGGAAGAAATTCTGGTGTCTGTCTAGAGTGAATAACTTCATTTATTATGGGTGTTGCTCAGGGTAGGGATCTGAAAATTAATTTTAAAAATTTGTAACTTTTCAATGGGGAATTATAGGAAATATGATTTTATTCTGTTTAATTTTTCTTACTAAATGCAAACCAATGCAACAGACACACCAGAACAAGCAAAATGCTGAGCAGAACATTTCTCTCAATTAACTGTGCTGTTTATCTACACGTATAGCGTGTTGCCACATGTTTTTGATTAATACAGACACACAGCTCTTGGTATGAATTTATGTGTGTATGAATGTACTGTATAAACCCACTTAGCTCATGAGAAAAAAAAAAAAAAGGGCTTCAATATTAGGAAGACAGGTAAATGACATAATACCTGTCCAACAATGCTGAGGCTAGAGAATATTTATGCAGCATCTGTGCATATATTTTTGTATTTTGGGGTATGCAGAAAGAGGACAGGAAAGGTGAACTGCACTTGACAGTGTAGTGCAAACAACAGCAGTCTGTTGGCAGGAATAAGAGTGGAAAATAAAAGCAGTCAATTGTCTTCAGGAGGTGGGAAAACTTAATTTTAGGGAGATGGAGTAATATGGATAATACTAATACTGTTCCTGGCTGGAAGTTTTTGTGTGTGTGCTTGCTGGTTTCTTTTGCTGTAGTTTCTAAATGGGCATCCTCAGTTAGTCACACGAGGTTTTGGATATAAAGAGCTTATTCCCATCTGCTGATGAGAGCCAAGACTCATAAGTATGAACTTAGGGTAACTGTATTTTTACGTATCTTTTAAAAACCTCTTCATATGTGCTAAAGGTAACTTTGCCTTTTATTCAAAAGTTTGTTCTCTTTCTGGCCACTTTTTCAAACAACAGCCTCCAGCTGGCCCCTCTGTCCGGTTGCTCCCTGCCCTGACAGCACTCCAGGTTTTACTCGTGTCTAGGGCAGTTTTTATTTGCAAAGGTGGAACTTTTCACTGAAAAGCTCTATTTGTCTAAAATTTCTTCTTTTTTGAATGGTGTTTTTCAGCACTAATGAACTAATTTCTGCAAGAAATATTTTTTTAAAATGTCCTACTAGTTTTCTTTTTATTTGTGCTCTGACGATATTGTTTGACAACAAATGCACTAATTCACATGCTGCACACACAAATTTTTTTTTAAAACAATAAATACAACAAACACCTACCTGTAGGTTTATCTTTACAAAATAATTAAGATTCATATACTCTGTATCTGTGGTGGGGAACGTGTGCAGTGGACCTTTCCTGCTGTGGTGGGAATGGCACAGTCTTTCCCACCATTCACAAATGCCCAGCAGCACAAAAGCTGAGGTGTGAAAAAACCCAGTCTGGCAAGGAAAAGACCACACTGGAATGGTGAAACCTCTGAAACAAAGTATTGCCTGCTGCTTCCATTTATTTGTTCATCTTTTCCAAAGCTGCTTTTCCAACAAGGAGACTATCTGATGGCTGAGGGAGGGAAGCAAACAGCAATTTTGTTGAGGTAGTTCAGGGCAATTCAGTAGTCCTGATGACAAGCGTTGCTGAGGTGAATCGTGTGGACAGCTGTGGAAGGGGTGATCTGCCACCTGTGGACTCACCACGGCTTGACACTATGCACGTGGCTGGGGCCACCCTCTCTGCTGAGGCTGCTGCTCTCTCAGCCCAATGGAAATGCACCAGAAAGCTACCAAAATCAAGTGACAGACAAAGGGAATAGTAATGAAATTAATGGTAAGGGAAAGAATCCTAAGAGTTACAAAATAAGTACCTCTGAAAACCAAGTTATCAATGGGTTATGGGCTGCGCTGCTGTAAAGGCAGTGATGCACGATACAGTAGAGATGCTTAAAAAGATGCATGGTTATGAACGTAGGCATTAACCACAAGCGGAATATAAACCCTTCATTTAGCTTGGGGTAAAGAAAGAAACAAAACTGTTTCTTGATGTCATGTCACAAGAGATCATGTCTGATTCTGATATGCTGCAAAAGAAATTTTGCATGTGATAAAGCCCACAGTTCCTCCATGTCCTTCATGCCTTTTAGGCACAGAGAAGGCCAGACAGTTGAATTTAGTATATTGCCATGATGATGCTAAACAAGTATGGAGAGAGGGGAAAGGTCTTTTGCTCTGGGCAGCTAGAAAGAAAATAACTTTTTGTGGATTGGACTCAGAGTTGTTCTATGGGAGGCAGCTGGATGATTGTTCAGGCGAGCATTATTTGTGCAAAGAGCCCAGGAGATTGGTTCAGGGCTCTTGATAGACCATAGATGAGACCATACTTTTCTAAAAAAAGAAAATAGTATGTTGAGGGA